>NC_134568.1:259712447-260019114 GCF_050947875.1 Dermacentor variabilis | reverse complement strand
CGTAAACCGCGTTCTGACTTCATCTCTATAACAAAAGCTTGAAAGGTGCGGCAAGCGCATACGCAGTCAGCAAAGATTCGAGCAGCAAACTAAGCAACAGACGCTTTGTGCAGCGACGTGCGCTCCATATCTTAAAGCCTCCAACGACCGCGGACATGCGTGTTTTCACGCGCTTGTTTCTCTGCCTCTTTTCCTTCCCTACTGCTTCTTTCTTTGTTTTTGTTTTCTTTTTCTCTATACATGTCACTTCAGCACTTCTAGCAATCGTGTTTACGATTCTATTCACAACGCCGAACTCGTACGCACGACGTCCGAAAGAGTGCATAAAGTTGTTCACTTCCAAGGCTCGTAATTTCCTTTCGAGACTGAAATTCTTATTTTCGTCTATAAATGGCTACGCACGGCGCTGCATGGCTTTGCCCGGGCTTATACTGCCGCTCACCAGTTGAAATACCGAGACGGTTGACCTTGCGGCCTTCCTTGGCATCTTCCAAACTTTGACCTGCACGTTCCGCCCCCTTCGTGCGCATCAAATCCCGGCCAACAGCGCAGTGAGAAACGTTCTCACGGGTGAGTAAGGGAGAAAATTCTACTTGACGGCCAGGAAAAATCTTTGGCCTTATAGTGGTCGGTGGTATTAACGCTTCCTGGCGTAAGCTTTGAAAAAGGTTACCTGCACAAATGGAAAAACGGGAAGCCTAAACAAATTTGAGAAATCAAAGTGCTGGCTACTGCAATTTCGTAATTTATGTATACTCGACGCTCCCCATTATTGAATGTTTCTGAAATTTCGGAACTCTGTAAACGTCGCAGCGCGTTGGAGTTACGCATCTGAAATGCACATCTTTGAAGCTTACCGTTTGTGGCACGTAACATGACCACCGCGGCGTGAAAAGTGTCACACTAAATTTTCGCCATTCTTAACGCACTTATGATCGCGAAATCAGAATATGAAAGCATGATGAGCTCGCTGCAACGCACCAAATTCGGGGGCAGAATTCGATGCCTTGCAAAAGAGCTTCTCTGGAAATTGAAAGCTTAATTGTTTTATCTCCTTTCTTTGCTCAAATGTGCTACTTCAAAAAGCCTAATTCGATCCTGAAAGAGTTGCCTACAAATCACTCAGCAAAGTCAATATCACTGCAATGTTACTTTCAGCTCCTGCTAAAGCAGAGCGTAAAATATTGGAGCAGGTCACCTGCAATTCAGATAGAACTACGGCATAGCCTCAAATACGTATGGAGACTATCGCATTCCAGTGTATCTCGCAGCAAGCTACCGAAAGGAGGGAGAAGGCTCTGCAAAATTTATCGGTGTTCTTTCATATCCTCATTGTGCTACACCCGTTGTGTGAAGCTGTTCTACTCGACCTTTTCTTTGCACGAAGAGAATAAAGAGATAGAGAACGGAAAGACACGCGCAGATCAACCACACGCGCGTTGGGTTCGACACCCTACAAATGTGGTAAAGGGAACAAAAAGAAATAAGCGAGAGGTAGAGAGACAGGGAAGCATTAGCATTACGCAAGGCGCAGACACAGTACGAGTACCTTAATAAAGGTACTCAACATTTTATTGCTCGCTACTGAATAAATTACGAGATGCTGTGAAGCAAAGGCGCCGTGGTAGGCTCTCCAGAGGTATCCGTCTTCTCACTGATAGTGGCCCCGCTCACTCATCTCAAGCAGCTGTTACGGATGCAAAACAACGTGTCTATGAAATATTAAGCCATCCGCCCCATTCTGCCGACCTTGCACCAAGTGACTACTCCTTGTTACAAGCAATGCAAAATCCACTGCGAGGTTGGCAATTTGATGATACCTGTAAAGTCATTTAAGAGGTCGAACTGTGGTTACCATTAAATCTGAGAACTTGTGCAATGAAGGCCTACAGAGGAATAAAAAATACTTGGAGTCTTCGTACGGTGGCTTCTGCACCGGATGAATTCGGCAAGTTCACTTATGGTAATGCGAGGACGTATGTGCTAATACTGGCGGACAACTTGGCTGTGAAGCGAAAGCTACGGGGGCAGAGCTTCTGCACATGACTGTATTCGTACGCAATGTAGTCCGGGCGTGCTCGGCACCGGTTTCGGTTTCGCCAACCTCGCGTAGCCTCTTTAGTGAGGGCAGATACAATTAACTCGGCGTGAATCAATGTTTATTCACATCCGATATGTACCAAGTTCTGAACAGTGAGCAGCCCAGCCTGCGTCGGAGCTCCCATGCAGCCGTATGGCGTCGGTTAGGGCTTGGACGCGCAACTGACGCTGGCGTTGGTAGAGCCGGCGCAGCAGTCAGCTCGCTGCTGCGCCGGCTCTACCAACGAGAACTAGGAGTCGGATTCCTGGTTAATGAGAATAGAGCTGGCAACATACAGGAATTCTATAGCATTAACGAGAGGGTGGCAGGTCTTGTTGTGAAACTTAATAAGAGGTGCAAATTGAAGGTCGTACAGGTGTACGCGCCTACATCCAGTCATGATGAGCAGGAAGTCGAAAGCTTCTATGAAGACGTGGAATCGGCGATGGTTAAGTCAAAACAAAATACACTATACTGATGGGCGACTTCAATGCCAAGGTAGGCAAGAAGCAGGCTGGAGACAAGGCAATGGGGGAATGTGGCATAGGCACTATGAATAGCATGGGAGAGTTATTAGTAGAGTTTGCGGAACAGAATAATATGCGGATAATGAATACCTTCTTCCGCAAGCGCGATAGCCGAAAGGGGACGTGGAGGAGCCCGAACGGCGAGACTAGAAATGAAATAGACTTCAAACTCTGCGCTAACCCTGGCATCATACAAGGTGTGGACGTGCTCAGCAAGGTGCGCTGCAGTGACCATAAGATGGTAAGAACTCGAATCAGCCTAGACCTGAGGAGGGAACGGAAGAAACTGGTACATAAGAAGCCGATCAATGAGTTAGCGGTAAGAGGGAAAATAGAGGAATTCCAGATCAAGCTACAGAACAGGTACTAGGCTTTAACTCAGGAAGAGGACCTTGGTGCTGAAGATATGAACGACAGGACATCATTAAGGAGTGTGCAATAGAAGTCGGTGGTAACTCCGTTAGACCGGATGACAGAAAGCTATCGCAGGAGACGAAAGATTAGATCAAAAAACGACATTGTATGGAAGCCTCTAACCCTACAGGTAGAATAGAACTGGCAGAACTTTCGAAGTTAATCAACAAGCGTAAGACAGCTGACATGAGGAACTAAAATATGGATAGAATTAAACATGCTCTCAGGAACGGAGGAAACCTAAAGCAGTTAAGAAGAAACTAGGAATAGACAGGAATCAGATGTATGCGTTAAGAAACAAAGCCGGTAGTATCATTTCTAATCTGGATGAGATAGTTCAAGTGGCTCAGGAGTTCTATATAGATTTATACAGTACCAGTGGCACCCACGATGAAAATGGAAGAGAGAATAGTCTAGAGGAATTCGAAATCCCACAGGTAACGCAGGAAGAAGTAAAGAAAACCTTGGGAGCTATGCAAAGGGGGAAGGCAGCTGGGGAGGATCAGGTAACAGCAGATTTGTTGAAGGATGGTGGGCAGATTGTTCTAGAGAAACTGGCCACCCTGTATACGCAATGCCTCATGACTTCGAGCGTACCGGAATCTTGGAAAAACGCTAACATAATCCTAATCCATACGAAAAGGGAAGCCAAAGACTTCAAAAATTATAGACCGATCAGCTTACTGTCCGTTGCCTACAAAGTGTTTACTAAGGTAACTGCAAATAGAAACAGGAACACCTTAGACTTCCGTCAACCAAAGGACCAGGCAGGATTCCGTAAAGGCTACTCAACAATAGACCTTATTCACACTATCAATCAGGTGATAGAAAAATGTGCGGAATATAATCAGCCTTTATATATAGCTTTCATTGATTACGAGAAAGCGTTTGATTCTGTCGAAACCTCAGCAGTCATGGAGGCATTGCGGAATCAGGGTGTAGAAGAGCCGTTTGTAAAAATACTGAAAGATATCTATAGCGGCCCCACAGCCACTGTAGTCCTCCATAAAGAAAGCAACAAAATCCCAATAAAGAAAGGCGTCAGGCAGGGAGATACGATCTCTCCAATGCTATTCACAGCGTGTTTACAGGAGGTATTCAGATACCTGGATTGGGAAGTATTGGGAATAAGAGTTAATGGAGAATACCTTAGTAACTTGCGATTCGCTGATGATATTGCTTTGCTTAGTAACTCAGGGCACCCATTGCAATGCATGCTCACTGACCTGGAGAGGCAAAGCAGAAGGGTGGGTTTAAAAATTAATCTGCAGAAAACTAAAGTAATGTTTAACAGTCTCGGAAGAGAACAGCAGTTTACGATAGGTAGCGAGGCACTGGAAGTTGTAAGGGAATACATCTACTTAGGACAGGTAGTGACTGCGGATCCGGATCATGAGACTGAAATAATCAGAAGAATAAGAATTGGCTGGGGTGCGTTTGGCAGGCATTCTCAGATCATGAACAGCAGGTTGCCATTATCCCTCAAGAGAAAAGTTTATAACAGCTGTGGCTTACCAGTACTCACGTACGGAGCAGAAACCTGGAGGCTTACGAAAAGGGTTCTACTTAAATTGAGGACGACGCAACGAGCTATGGAAAGAAGAATGATAGGTGTAACGTTAAGGGATAAGAAACGAGCTGATTGGGTGAGGGAACAAACGCGAGTTAATGACATCTTAGTTGAAATCAAGAAAAAGAAATGGGCATGGGCAGGACACGTAATGAGGAGGGAATATAACCGATGGTCATTAAGAGTTACGGAATGGATTCCAAGGGAAGGGAAGCGTAGCAGAGGGCGGCAGAAAGTTAGGTGGGCGGATGAGATTGAGAAGTTTGCAGGGACAACATGGCCACAATTAGTACCTGACCGGGGCAGTTGCAGAAGTATGGGAGAGGCCTGTGCCCTGCAGTGGGCGTAACCAGGCTGATGATGATGATGATGCACCGTCCTTGCCTGTCTGCGTCTGCGTCGCTAGAGCGCTACGGTCAGTATTGGTATCACACGAACTAGCCCAGAAGTCTGTGTTCCTCCTCTACCAGGTTTATTGGTTTCTACAATTGTTTCCGAGCTTTCCGTAGCCTTTCTGGGGAATCATACACCGGTCGTAGGCTTAACGGTGGTCTTCCTCGCGGCGCGATCGCACCAATCATTGATTCCCATATGCCACCGTATCGCTCCCACCTTCGGCCCGGCGTACGCAGCTCAACGTCAGAATCACGAATGCGCCACCGGCGCGGTCCTTCGTTGTCCAAATCAGCGGTTGTCCACGCATCGATTCGCACATACAGCTGGGATCAGTCGCTGGTGCAAACAGAAGACACGAAAAGGGCCCCTTCGGCATCGATTTATACGTATACGTAAGCAGCGTCTCGCGGAGCGACCGCAAAAGTCACCTTCGCAGACACCATGGAGACGAACACTTGTCCCACTGCCAGGGCCGCTCAATTGTTCTTGAATGAGGGACACCACGGCAGAAGAAATGCAAGAGACGGTGCGTTAAGAGTTATTTGGCCGTTATGCGCTGGCACGACTGTGCGTTGGAAGCAACATGCTTCCGGCTATTCCATTTAATTTATCGAGAACGCGAGAATTTCCAAGAAAAAAAAAGATACAAAAAGAAGCAACGAACAATACATGTATACCTGATGTAAAAAAAAGTTACTTGCAAAGGTGCCGCTCGATCGCAATGTGTTTTATCTTTAGACACCCACCCCCACCCCGCTCTCTATCCTCCCCCCCGTGTCCGCGAACTGAAAAATACATTCCCTTCTATATATCGATCATTTTATGTCGCCCCAACTTGTGGCGCAGAGGACGGGACATAGTTCTTATTTTCAACCCCACCTACCACTTCTATAACGGTCCTCTCTGTGTTTTTATCATATATAGAACAGATAAGTTAATAAAGCGCAAAACATCAATTTTAATCTCCTTCTCGTACATTTTTGTTCGCTTTTTCAAGAAAAAGTAGAGGAGCATGGCTGTACCCGGCGACATTGAACCGTTTCTTGAATTCTTGAAAGCCAAAGTGCACGTACCTGATGACCTTGAAACAATGGCCGTCGTCTTGGAATTTATGCGCGAAGGCACCACGTTAATGGGCCACACCTCGGGTAAGTGTATGCATACTGCGCCTTTTCACTCCGAGTTGCTCATGACTAAGTGTTTGCGCCGATAAATGGGGCTAACAGGAGGTAACAAACGATTCGTCATTCCCCGATCACGAGAAGTTGATTGATTGATTGATTGATTGATTGATTGATTGATTGATTGATTGATTGATTGATTGATTGATTGATTGATTGATTGATTTTATGGTTACAAGATGTTAATGCACGGAAATTACAAATCATGCATAACTACAACTATATGCATATATTGGTCACATTAGTGAATTAGTGAATTTATTTACTGTTAATTAATTAATAATGTACTGTCACATTAGTAAATTCATTTTGCTAAGTTCCGTCATTCGCGCTGCTTTTCGGTCACGAAGCTGCACTAGCAAGAAGAAGCCACGGTCGAATTCTTAATTTCCTGAATTTAAAAGGAGTGCAGAATTACCTCATCTTTCTGCGGGAGAGGGGGCAATACAACATGCGCACTTCATGTCCCCTAGCGGCCACATGGTGCCCCAGTGTTTTGCACATTGGTGTGCATCCTGCTCCTGGGGCCGACGTTGCGGGATCGATAGCCGACCACGAAAGCTGGTCTGCTGAGGGCGTAATGCAAAGACACCCCTCTGTTGATATTTCGGTGAACGTTAAAGAAACTTAGTTGGTCACAGTTAACGCGGAGCCTACCAGTAACACCACGGAAAAACGACAATAGTGCTCTATTGCCGAAAGCTTGTGCTCGCTACAGAACTAAGACAATGGTAACCACAGTTTTATCCACATGTTCCCGATAGCGAACAGTGAAATATAGCTCCGGTTACAGCCCTAAAGTCACGTGTTGTGGCTCTACGTCGTCAAAACAGGACACCCTTACTATCCTTTAAGGTCGGCGTGCGTCTCGCTGGCCTTTTACTTGTTGTGCACCTCACACTCCTTCCGTGGCCATTTTTTTTTTTTTGTAAACAACAACAAAGAGAAGAAAATGTGCAACGCGTAAAATGTCGCTCTCAATGGAGGTGGTGCTTCTACAATACCTGGAGATAGGCTGGAGCAATGTTCTCGTTAGGAAAATTCGTTACACTCACTCCGTATACGCCAAAGTCGCAAGAGGAGGCTTATCAGCGAAACTGGGCCTCGTATACACTAGAAAAGCTTGTCTGATTACCGTCTACGTTATCTCAAAGGACCTGCCGAGATCGTGGACATCAACATGCACGAAAAGCAAAACGCAAAGGCCAACAACACGGAATCGTACAAGGCCATCTACGGCGAGTATCCCTTCGCCGTTCTCCGGAGGGGCAACGTGTTCAAAGTCGGAATACGCTTCAACCAGTCCTTCGAGCTGGGAAGCGCGCCGCTGCGAGCAATCTTCACGTCAGGTAATCAACATACACCACCTCATTTACTGTGTGCCGATCAAATAATGAAGTGGATCTCTCTGAGTTAACAAGAATAGCAAATGCATTACTCCCAATAGCCTCTATTCATTCAATTTTCCCCGTGAACTCCGACTCACGATTCTATGAAAACTGTGTGTTGTGACAGAACATGCAGAACATGAGCTCACTGGTCTGAATAAAATATTTATCAGACTAATCATTAGTAAACACTAAATGATTACAGAACGAAGCACACTATACTCATTTCAAAGCTAACGTGAAAAAAAAATGTTTACGGGCACCTCGCATAATTTAATCGGGAAGAATTCCGTACAACGCTTCCAGGCAGTTCCCCACCACCCAAAGGAAGACAAGACTAAAGACTTCGTGGTCTCACAGTAAGATCACATAGCGCTTGCCAGACGCGAATGAGTACAACGTCACATTAAAACGAAGATCCTAAAAAATATTCTCTTGAAAAAAGAAGGGCGGGACAAAAAAAAAGACGCTTCACTACAGCCCCAGCTGCCGCTCAAGTCATCGCATGACACCATACACGGTGCATGTTTCATCCCTTCTTCGGTGGAACACTGACAACAGTCGCTGCCACTGTATTTTGCTGTGCGGAAATAGTTAGCAGTTGCAACTTTAAGTGCAATTCGGCAATATAAATGCTTCTTCAACGTGCGTGCGCCGGCATCGTGCGAACGCGACGCAAAATTTTCCCACGTTTTGTGCTCTCCCACCGCAGGAGTGAGCCCTTCGGAAGGCGACGGCACGCTGGTGATACTCACTGCTCCCCACTCGGTCGACAAAGAAGGGAGAGCACACGAGATGGTCGATCGTTGGACCATGTCCGTGAGCTTCCACAACAACGACATAATGCTACTCAAATTTCGCACTCCGGCCAAGGCACCGGTGGGCCGCTGGTCGCTGGCCTTCAGCTTAGGCGGCGGCAGTGCCACCCCTGCAAAGACGCCCATTTTCATCATCTGCAATCCGTGGCTTCCAGGTACTGCCCGAGCACGTAGGCATTTTTTCTTTCTCTTCGAATATAGCGTGGCATTGCGCCGCATTCCATCCTGCTGTTGCGGCATATATTATTTTGCAGAGTGACGCCCTGCGTGCTTTGGTGAAAGCAGACGAGTGAACTACGCCGCGCAATCATTACAACTGCCTCTTTTGTTGTGCTATCGCGTCTGCCGTGCTGATTTCAGCTGAAACTCGCAGTTTACAGGTTGAGCGAAGGATAATAGCTGAAACGATGCCAAGGAGCGTATATTTAGCAGCTCGTCGCGGCACCATTCCCGTGATGTGGGTCCGTCTGTCACTGATTTGTGGCAGAAAAGCTTGTCTGGGGCTCTTCCGAATGATAGCTTCATTCGACTTACGGCTCCTGCACCATTTTACGGTAGAATCGAAAGCTCCGGTGCAATGCATCGCAGCACTCCATCCTACGGTGCAGAAGCGCTTTCATACACAGCGGTCTTCAAGGCCAAAAAGGAATTTACTGGTTGCCGTCGTTGGTCCAACATTCGAGGGATTAGCCTACGCGGGCTCACCATAGGCAACACGCCTTTTGCTCGAGCGTAAGAAAACTTGCTCCGCTCAAGGTCACATACACACAAAAATAATGTCCTGTCTCCCTTCCTTGTGATTGTCTAAAAAGCGCAACCAACGTTTCCAATTACAATGAACCAACTTGCCCAACAACGCATTCTGCTAAAAATAATTCAGACTGTTACACGGGGAGCCTAACTCATGCCAATCACGAGGCGCTGAAGGACTCAGAGTACGCAAACGCCCAGAATAAGAATGACAAAATTCAACACACGAGAAGAAAGGGGGGTTAACCGAGGGGCCCGATTTTTATTAGTCATATCATAAGAAACCAACAAACACTGACACCAAGGACAACATAGGGAAAATTACTTGTGCTTAATAAATGAAATAAAGAAACGATAAATTAATGGAAATTAAAGTGGATGAAAAAACAACTTGCCGCAGGTGGGAACCGAACCCACAACCTTCGCATTTCGCGACATTGATGCCTTCAGGTAGCATATGTGGGTTTATTGACCAGTTGCCTTCACCCAAAAAGATCACGTTCTCGTGAGGCCTGTGGCAACAAGGACGTTCCACGTCCGCCGCCAAGGTCTGTGAGTGGTGGCGCTGGCTAACACTCCCAGCGTTCTACTAGGACACATAAATACCCAACAAAGTGGATGGGGAAACGGCGCCGTGGTACAAAAGTACAAAAGTATGACGCGCTACGTTACAGAGGTGCGCGAATTCGATCTCGAAACAGGCGTGCTCTGCAATCTGAGCAACCAACACGTCAAGCTTTACTTGACGAGCGACGTCACGGTATTTCCAAAGTAATTCCGGAAATATACTCCGAAGGTAGTCTTGTAACAAATACTAATGACATAATTTCTCAGTTCGAAACTTTCTACACTATGTTGTTTAGTGCCCCTCCGGACGATCACGATGCAAAAGTTTTAGAGAGTTTTGTATCTCTTGTCAAACCATTACAGGATGATGACTGTGCAGTCATCAGTGGGTAGCCTTACGATTCAAGAAATTGAGCTAGCTATTGATCAGCTGCCTTTGTCGAAAACACCCGGCCCCGATGGACTTTCATGTGAATTTTACAAAGCTTTCAAATCAATTATCAGCCCCATATTATTGGATATTTTTATTTCAAGTTTAGAGATTGACGCCCTTCCGCAGTCTTTTTGCAAAACCCACACAGTTTTAATTCCCAAAAGTTCAGATAAAGAGAAACTGCGCTCCGTTGAAGGCTATCGACCAATCACATTGTCAAACGTGGATTACAAAATTTTCGCGAAAGTTCTATCTAATAGATTGCAATTTGCGATGTCAATTCTAATTGGTTCCCATCAGACATGTGGAATCAGGGGCCGATCAATTCAAACCAACATACATATCGCCCGTACCCTTCTTCAATACTGTTATGGTTCCACTGAGCAGCTTGCAATGCTCCAGGTAGACCTTGCTAAAGCTTTTGATCGTGTCAGTCACTCCTATTTATTTTCCCTTCTGGAGCATGTCAATGTTGGCTCCATTGTGCTTAAAGGCGTTAGGCTTTGCTACACCTGTTGTACTACTCGTTTAGTTATTAATGGCCAACTCTCCGAACCCATTTCTATTTGCTCATCAGTAAAACAAGGCTGCCCGATGTCCCCACTACTATTCGCCCTTTACCTGGAACCGCTATGCTTAAGCGTAATTCAGTCGAGTAACATCCATGGCTTCAATATACTGTGTAATGAAGTTAAAGTCTTAGCTTATGCAGACGATCTAGCGTTCTTCTGCACGGATAAGTCCAGTGTTGAAAAAGTAGTATCGAAAATAGAAGAATTTGGCAGCGTATCAGGAGCGCGAATGAACTCCTCAAAAAGTTTAGGCTTATGGTTTGGCTCATGGTGCTATACACCAGAACAGTTTGCAGGCGTTAAGTGGACTGATGTCCCGCCAAAGTATCTTGGCGTGCCGCTAGACGCATATAAATTAAGCGCACACTATTGGAAAGAACGGGTTTCGGTACTGCAAAGTTACGCCCAGACATTCGTTCCACAACGACTTTGTATTTTTGGGAAAGCCGAAGCCTGCAATAAGTTCTTGGCAACAAAAATTTTCTATGTATTGCAAGTTATCCATTGTGCTAGGTTATACATCCAACGCTTTCACCGTATCTTTGCAACCTTCGTATGGTCTTCAACTTTTGAGCCCATGAGGCGCGATAATATCTTTAGGCCTGTTAGTGAAGGTGGGCTGGGCTTAGTACATCTTTATGTGCGGCAAATAGTGTCTCGTTTCTTCTATTTTCGCGATACTTCCCATCCTGTAATTCGTTCATACATGCAAGTCACACTTGTTAATGTGTTACCTGATTTAGTTGTTTCTTCAAGTTTTTCTTCGCGCTTATGCTTGTGGGGGTTCATGCAAGAAGTTTACTTGGCGGTTCGTTTCCTGACAGTTCGGTTTTCCACTGAATACTTGTATTCTGTGTCGCGCAAAACGTTGTACAAAGACTTACTATCCATGCTATTTCAGCCTCCACTTTACCGATCAATATACATTAAATTGCCAGGCCGCGATGTGCTAAAGCGAGTTCGTAAAATGTATTTATCCCCTTGCTGCAAAACATTCTTTTATAAAGTTCATAGTGAAACCATACCGGTTAAAACATGGCTACAAAACAAGGGTATCTTTGTCTCTTCTGTTAACTGTCGCCTTTGTGATGTACCAGAGACAATTGAACATTGTTTTATTAGCTGCACCGACGCCATCCTATTTTGGGATGTCCTCCAACGGACTTTAAAGAAAGACTTTGAGATTAACGCTCATACTGTGCGATACCTGCTACCAACCTGTGATAATAGTGCGCCTTTCGATATGTTTTTTGTAATGGGAATGCACAGTTTGCGGAAAACGTGAATGATGGACCGCAACGCCGAAACGGTTGTACCTACAAGGGCAAATTTCATCCAAATGACACTACACCTAAAGCAGGTTTATGATGGACTCGGTGTACAACCGGACTGGTACCCTATTTTGTTGAGGTGCTTATCCTTGCCACCCTTCTAAAGTGACACGAACGTTTCTACTCACAGTGTGAACGCTACCTTTTCTGTGTGTGACTTTCATTGTGCCCTCCATTCTCTGACTATGCAGAACTGGTGAACGTCTGGTTGAATGGTTGAATGCAACTATAATAAATACCATGAAAGATAGAAAAACAAAAGCCGTGGTAGTTCAATTGGTAGAGCATCGCACGCGAAATGCGAAGGTTGTGGGTTCGGTTCCCACCTGCGGCAAGTTGTTTTTTCATTCACTTTTTTTTCCATTAATTAATCGTTTCTTTATTTCATTTATTAAGCACAAGTAATTTTCCCTATGTTGTCCTTGGTGTCAGTGTTTCTTGGCTTCTTATGAAAATTCAACACAGGAAGAGGCTGCAGTGAGCTACAACTTTTTGCTTGCAGAGGACCCCGTGTACCTGAAAGACGACGCGCAGAGAAACTTCTACACCATGAAGGAGACCGGAGCCTATTACTACGGCACTGAAAAGAACTTCGGCCAGCGGGAGTGGAACTACGGCCAGGTACGTCCCCTCCCCCCCCCCCCCCCATTCCCATATACCGCCGAAATGCCCTGAGAGAAGGGCACCTTTCCCGTAGGGTAAAGTCGATATGGTTGCATTATAGAACTGGCAGCCGCCTGAATGCCGTATCTCATTTCCTTGCACTACGCCAGACGTCATGGAGAAAGTTGTCGGTTCGGATCTCACCGATAGCCTATAGTGAATTTCTTCTGCGTTCAGTTCCTTTTCCTTAATCGTGTACTTAACCAAAATAATAAAACTGACACTTATACTCAATTAAAGCATTATTTTCTTCTATGTTCTCTTCGGTCTCACTGACTGTTGGCTGCTTTGCCATTTACCTCAAGCACTAACCCGAGCCTCTCATTTGGGAGAATTTGAGCTGAACTGTTAGGAGACTATACTTCCAAGGTGACACCCTTCTCATTTGCAAGAATTTCTGCTCCATTAAGGAACTGTTATGCTTGTACAGCCGCAAGGCGTGAAAGCGCTCGAAATAGGTGCGCTGGTTCGATGTTCGCTTTGGATACGTGCAAAGCTATAGCCTCAGATTTACTTCCTCCTCTCTCTTCTGACGCATACTCACAAACATGTAGTGTGTTAACGCAGAAGCACTAAAAGCCGCAACAAAGGAGACGAGCGTAACTATGGACGTTCAAACTGAGTATAAACTTGCTACTTGTGGAAACGGAGGTCACGCCAACGGAGACATGATGATTATTATTGCTCGCGTGCTTCTTTTATGGGGGCTAGGGTGCGCGATCGAACAGTGCAGGAAAAGACAGGCGCGCCCGTTAAAAAATACCAAATAGAAGCGGGCCCACCGTTTGGTACTGTCGATCAACCCCGAGAGTTTCCATGCGGACACTGAACGGATACATTAAGTTCAGTCAGATTAGTAGATACTACTGCTAGGATACTTAGAATACTAATTAGGTCCCTCTTGCCGTTACCGGACGCTTTATAGAGTAGAAGAAGTGCAAATAAAACACGAAATACACAGGTGGTGACGCCACTTCAGTATTCCCGCATCATGTCTCCCACTGAACATCAGGTCTCCGTGAAATCATAGGAGATTATGACCACGTCCATCATACTTAATCGTTTAGCAGTCAGTCTTTACGTCGTGTACATTCTGACGTCAGGACATGTTCTTCATGCTCTACCACCGGCAGAGAGTGGGCGCAGAAAACGGGCATCGTACCCGTGCAATATAGTGTCCCAGCTATCATACATCATCATCATCACCATAATCATCATAATCATCATCATCAGTCTGGTTACGCACACTGCAGGGCAAAGGTCTCTCCCATACTTCTCCAACTGCCCCGGTCAGGTACTAATTGTGGCCATGTTGTCCCTGCAAACTACTTAACCTCATCCGCCAACCCAACTTTCTGCCGCCCCCTGCTACGCTTCCGTTCTCTTGGAATCCAGTTCGTAACCCTTAATGACCATCGGTTATCTTCCCTCCTCATTACATGTCCTGCCCATGCCCATTTCTTTTTTCTTGATTTCAACTAAGATGTCAATAACTCGCGTTTGTTGCCTCACCCAATGTGCTCTTTTCTTATCCCTTAACGTTACACCCACCATTCTTCTTTCCATAGCTCGTTGCGTCGTCCTCAATTTAAGTAGAACCCTTTTCGTAAGCCTCCAGGTTTCTGCCCCGTACGTGAGTACTGGTAAGACACAGCTGTTATACACTTTTCTCTTGATGGATAATGGCAACCTGCTGTTCCTGATCTGGGAATGTCAACCAAATTCACCCCCAGCCCATTCTTATTCTTCTGATTATTCCAGCCTCACGATCTGGATCCGCAGTCACTACCTGTCCTAAGTACATGTATTCCCTTACCACTTCCAGTGACTCGCTACCTATCGTAAACTGCTGTTCTCTTCCGAGACTGTTAAACATTACTTTAGTTTTCTGCAGATTAATTTTTAGACCCACCCTTCTGCTTTGCGTTTCAAGGTCAGTGAGCATGCATTGCAATTGGTCCCCTGAGTTACTAAGCAAGGCAATATCATCAGTCAATCACAAGTTACTAAGGTATTCTCCATTAACACTTATCCCCAATTCTTCCCAATCCAGGTCTCTGAATACCTCCTGTAAACACGCTGAGAATAGCATTGCAGAGATCGTATCTCTCTGTCTGACGCTTTTCTTTATTGGGATTTCGTTGCTTTCTTTATGGAGGACTACGGTGGCTGCGGATCCGCTATAGATATCTTTCAGTATTTTTACATACGGCTCGTCTACACCCTGATTCGCTAATGCCTCCATGACTGCTGAGGTTTCGAATGAATCAAGCGCTTTCTCGTAATCAATGAAAGCTATATATAAAGGTTGGTTATATTCCGCACATTTCTCTATCACCTGAATGATAGTGTGAATATGGTCTATTGTTGAGTATCCTTTACGTAATCCTGCCTGGTCCTTTGGTTGACAGAAGTCAAAGGTGTTCCTAATTCTATTTGCGATTACCTTAGTAAATAATTTGTAGGCAACGGACAGTAAGCTGATCAGTCTATAATTTTTCAAGTCTTGCGCGTCCCCTTTCTTATGGATTAGGATTATGTTAGCGTTCTTCCAAGGTTCCGGTACACTCGAAGTCATAAGGCATTGCGTATACATGGTGGCCAGTTTTTCTAGAACAATCTGCCCACCATCCTTCAACAAATCTGCTGTTACCTGATCCTCTCCAGCTGCCTTCCCCCTTTGCATAGCTCCCAAGGTTTTCTTTACTTCTTCCGACGTTACTTGTGGGATTTCAAATTCCTCTAGACTATTCTCTCTTCCATTATCGTCGTGGGTGCCACTGATACTGTATAGATCTCTATAGAACTCCTCAGCCACTTGAACTATCTCATCCAGATTAGTAATGATATTACCGGCTTTGTTTCTTAACACATACATCTGATTCCTGTCTATTCCTAGTTTCTTCTTCACTGCTTTTAGGCTTCCTCCGTTCCTGAGAGCATGTTCAATTCCATCCATATTATAGTTCCTTATGTCAGGTGTCTTACGCTTGTTGATTAACTTGGAAAGTTCTGCAAGTTCTCTTCTAGCTGTAGGGTTAGAGGCTTCCATACATTGGAATTTTTTGATTAAATCTTTCGTCTCCTGCGAGAGCTTCCTGGCATCCTGTCTAACGGAGTTAGCACTGACTTCTATTGCACACTCCTTAATCATGCCCACAAGATTGTCATTCATTGCTTCAACACTAAGGTCCTCTTCCTGAGTTAAAGTCGAATACCTGTTCTGTAGCTTGATCTCGAATTCCTCTATTTTCCCTCCTACCGCTAACTCATTGATCGGCTTCTTATGTACCAGTTTCTTCCGTTCCCTCCTCACGTTTAGGCTAATTCGAGTTCTTACCATCCTATGGTCA
Organism: Dermacentor variabilis; assembly: GCF_050947875.1. Classification (NCBI taxonomy): domain Eukaryota; kingdom Metazoa; phylum Arthropoda; class Arachnida; order Ixodida; family Ixodidae; genus Dermacentor; species Dermacentor variabilis. Next base: position 260,003,071 of record NC_134568.1, on the reverse strand, counting down.
CTGCAGGGCACCTTGCCGAGCACGTCCACATCATTTATTATGCCAACGTTAGCGCAGAGTATAAAGTCTATTTCATTTCTAGTCTCGCCATTCGCGCTCCTCCATGTCCACTTTCGGCTATCCTACTTGCAGAAGAAGGTATTCATTATCCGCATATTATTCTGTTCTGCAAACTCTACTAATAACTAACTCTCCCCTGCTATTCCTAGAGCCTATGCCATATTCCCCTACTGACTTGTCTCCAGCCTGCTTCTTGCCTACCCTGGCATTGCAGTCGCCCATCGTTATAGTGTATTTTGTTTTGACTTTACCCATGGCCGACTCCACGTCTTCATAGAAGCTTTCGACTTCCTGGTCATCATCAGGCCTGTACGACCTTCAATTTGTACATCTTATTAAGTTTCACAACAAGACCTGCCACCCTCTCGTTAATGCTATAGAGTTCCTGTACGTTACCAGCTATATCCTTATTAATCAGGAATCCGACTCCTAGTTCTCGTCTCTCCGCTAAGCCCCGGTAGCACAGGACGTGTCCACTTTTTAGCACTGTATACGCTTCTTTTGTCCTCCTAACTTCACTGAGCCCTATTATATTACATTTACTGCCCTCTAATTCCTCCAAACACTGCTAGACTCGCCTCACTAGATAACGTTCTAGCGTTAAACGTTGCCAGGTTCAGATTCCAATGCGGCCTGTCCGGAGCCATGGATTCTTAGCATCCTCTGCTGCGTCGCAGGTCTGACCGCCGCCGTGATCAGTTTCTTCGCAGCTGCTGGGGACTGAGGGCCGGAGTTTGTTTGTTGTATTCATATAGGAGGTTGTGGCCAAGTACTGCACCAGGGTGGTCAATCCTGCTCTGTTGAGGGAGTGCATAACCGGTTCTGGTCACCGGGATCAGACCGCACTCCAGGCCTGTTTATGCAATTTTATCAACACGCGGATTTTTTTTTCATCCGGTGCAAAATTGCGCGGCACAGGGATTCGAACCACGGTGCTCTTGCACGCGAGGCGGATGCTCTACGTCTACGCCACTGCTGCACCAGTTAACATTACCAATCTGTTAAAAGAAAAAAAAGATGATTTAAAAAACCGGGTGCGAGATACAAATTTAAGACCTATGGCGATCGGTCGTCAGACCTCTGGCGACCGAAAACTATGGGTCTTATAACCTTATCTTGCGCCGTGATTTTTTAATCTTATTTCTTTCTTTGAACAGCTTGGCTAACGCTAGCTGAGACACACGTTATAATGCACTTGAGCAAGCGTTCACGCACGCTTTCAGTGGTCCAATATGGAGTATGACGGCGCAAAGAGCGCTCTTGTTGGAAAATGCTATAGACAAGGACCGCAGCACGTTCAAGAATAAGAGATGTTTCTACTTGGAAACCTTTGGGAGCGTGAAATTGGCCACGAAATTCGTTACGTCACTCTTGGCACCACTGATGTGGCGGTTCGGGGACAAAATTTGCTTTCCGCTAATTTTCCGGAAATTTATTTCTGCTAATATAGTCTACGTCTCTCTCCCAATGCAAAATGCACATAAAATTTCGTAGAAGTAACTTATCAGTACGTAATCCTTTATTCATTCTTTTCAGTGCCCCTTTAAAGCATCGCGTACGCAATTGTTTGACGCGTAAGGTGGCGTGAAAAGCAGGGAGTCCAGTTCCTGGCTTGCTCGCGCGAACGTGCGCGAGAATGCGACACTTCTCTCCCCTCGTGCAGTTCGAGAAAGTGACGCTGGCGACGATCGAGTTCCTGCTCAAGGCAGTGGCCGCCGACGGAGCGCAGCGGTCCGACTGCGTCAGTTTGGTGCGGGCATTGTGCGCCGCGGTGAGTACAGACAAGTGAAATTATGTGGCAGCCCGTACCCAGCTGAAGCCACTAAGGCGTGCCTACTGCTGCAGATGAACAAACCATCGCGCAGCCCGTCTGCTTGGTCAAACCTAAATGCCCTCCCTCAAATTCTTGATCTGCACTTCGTAGCTCTCTGACGAGCTTATAGTTGTTCGCCGTTTCTCATCAAGTAGTAATCTCGCTAAATGAAACTGTAACAAATATTCGCCACCAACTGACGTGATGTATTTGGAAGAAATGGAAGTCGAAGCGGAAGGTGGAATGTCTGTTACTTTTGCACACGGAGCAAGGTAGGCTGGGCCGCGAAGTGTTCCGTATGGTGCGCTTTCTATGCTGCACTCGTTTTTCGGAGGCAGCGGCAGGCAAGAGAGAGAAAGAGAGAATGAAAGGGGGTTTAGCGAACGCAGAGGAGAAGTCGGCTGGAAAAGCCTGCCTCCACTGTTCCTTGATATATTAAGGGAAAATAGGAAAGACTTGGAAGCTCAGAGGTAGATGGCACGTGACCCTGCAGCAATATACACGCAGAGCCTAATACGCAGTCTGCGCGTGCTGCACGAACACTATATATGCAGGAAATCTGTCCGCGCAAAACGCACTCCCGCAAACGCACTTCGCACAACCGTTGCACCGCAGCATGAAAACGCACTTGCGTCACGCGTACCCCTTTCTCGAGCGCCGAGCCCGCCTCACGCAGAAACCCCGAGTTTCATTCATTCTTCTAGGATCGCAGGAGCTTTGTAAAATGTTAGGGGGCGTTGGAGGGGATCGGAGATGTAACTGCTGTGGCTTTAAACCAGTGAAAGCAACAATACGACGGGGGAGATCCGACGGGCCCAATTTTTGTAAGTCATGACAATATCAAACCAACAGATAACGAAGCCAAGGAAAGCATAGGGGACATTATTTGTCGTTTTAATTGAAATATATAAATGATAACACAAGGGGAAATTAAAGTAGACGAAAAAACAAAAACAACTTGCCGCCGGTGGGAGCCGAAACCACCCGCAACCTCCCCACTACGCGTACTACGTGACGTACGTTCAAGTACCCGTGACGCTAGCGGTCGAACCGGTGTGCCACATACGCCGCAATGGCCATGAGTAGCGCTGGCTAACACTCCCGGGCTACAAGGCTCCGACCTTGTACACATACATAAATGCCCAAGAATGTGGACGTGGGAAAAGCCGTCGCCGTAGCTCAATATTAGGGCACCGCCGCGTAATGCGGAGGCTGTGGGTTCGGCTCCCACCGGCGGCAAGTGTTCTTTTATTTTGTCCACTTTCATTTCCCTTACCTTATAATTTCTACATTTCAATTAAAACGACGAATAATATGCCTTATGCTTTCCCTGGCTTCATTAGCAGTTGAAAGAAGGAATTGCTCAAGTCCGTTGACTTTTTTCAACTTACCACACACGTTGTTCAGAGACGTCATCCGCCTATTCGTAAACCAGAGTAATGAATCTGTAGTAACACAGTACGGCGAAAATTCACATTTTCGATAAAGTCAGTCTGTCCGTCAGTTCGTCTGCTCACCCGCTCACTCACTCACTCGCTTGTCTCCATCCGTTCGTCTGCCCGTTTCAAGCGTGCAATGTAATGTAATTAAATATCTCAAGGCGAGGATCGTTTAACATTTTTTTGCTCTTCGCGATGCTTCAACGCATTGCGCTTCCAGATCAATGTGCAAGACGACCAGGGCCTATTGACTGGTCGCTGGTCGGACGACTACAGCGCCGGCACCAGTCCAAGCGTCTGGAGTTCCACCATGCCCATTCTCAACAAGTACATGGAGAATGGGGGAAACAGCGTCAAGTACGGACAGTGCTTCGTGTTCGCCTCCGCCCTGGTCACTGGTAAGCCGGCAGCGCATCTCTGTGCGGTCGCACGCGTTTCAAGTGGCTCGTGCAGCCCGTCAGTTCGACGAACCCTGAGTAACCCGCATGCATACAAGAGAAAGGATGCTTACCGTCAGCGTTCTTCCACGTCCTGAGCCAACATCTTAGTGAGCAACCACGGGTGGCGAATCCAACGAGCCGCACATTCCGGACTTTCACTCAGGGAGTGCATTAAGATAAGCGCTCCAACGGTATTTTGAAGACAGAGAACAAGGCCGCGAAGTTATTAACCCTACCGTTGCAGCAGTGGCGGAAGTAAACTTAGATGTGGTGAAGGTCCCAGCGTGCACTCCATCGTCCATCACTGGGCGACCTGCTCCTCGCGATGCTTCAACGTGCTGCACTTCTAAATCAAGGAGACGTTCTGCTTATCTCGGACACGGGCCACAGCTGCCGCATTCTCTGTGGCTGCCGCGGCTGCCGTCTTGCCGCGCGTAATCGCGCTTTGCGTATAGCAGGCCATGACATGACTCGGAGCGATTCGCGGCGCTAGTTGTCCCCGGGAGACGCCTGACGCCGCACAGAATGTTCGCTCACATCTTTTCTTTTTCTTTTTTTTTTCTCACTTCTGGCGTTCATCGTCAGCTCGCCTAACTCTAGTTTGCAGCGCCAATGAAAAGCAGCAATCGGAAGCACACCAACAGAACAAAAATTACCTAGCTTTTTCGGAGATCACGTTATGTGTTTGTTTAAATTTAGCCTGTGGCGGAAACAACAAAAATGGCGAAATTTCACCCAAAGTGCGCATCGGTGACACCAATATTTTACGCAACTTCAAAGACGTTTCCACTTCTGAATCTCTCTTTTTTTCTTTTTTTGCTTGGTTTCATTCCCATCCTAAACAGTGATCGTCTTTTGTGCAAATTTCCCTCCGTTTCGCGTGGTCCGCTTCAGCTAGCTGCATTGCTTTTCGAAGACTCGGCTCAGGGCTCGGTGCTAGTTAAGTGCTAGTTAAGTACAGTCCCGTGCGATATGAAGGTTAAAATGCGAGCGTCGACCGATTCGGTAACTGTGGCGTCGGAAGGCGCTTTCGATGCGGCGGCAACAAATTTTCATCGCCCGTTTGTCGCTGAACCCGAATTCAAATTGTGGGGTTTTACGTGCGAAAACCACGATTTGATTATGAGGCACGCCGTAGTGGGCGACTCCGGAATAATTTGAACCACGAGGGGTTCTTTAACGTGCACCTACAGCTAAGCACACGGATGTTTTCGCACTTCGCGCCCCCATCGAAATGCGGCCACCGTGGCCGCCAAACTTGCAATTCGGCTAAGGGTGCTGCACTGTGAAGGTCGCACGTCGACGTGGTATGCACCACACTTTTCATTTCTGGGGAGAAAACTTTATACAGAACAATTTATATATTTTGCGGATTCCGTGCCATGTATCGGATCCCGCCATCCCGTCATATGGCGGATCCCGTCATATATCTTTTGTAGTCATAGGCGTAACCATCACCCAGGAAGACAGGTTATCGCAGCACTGTGTTTCACCAAGTCGCAGTGGCGAAGCACAGAATGCACACTAATACAGAAGTAAAGCATGCATCTAATTACTCTGTGGGAATTAGAATCAGCCGCGATTTACGAGCGCAGCAGGATTCATGTCTTTAATGACGCTTAGCAGTTACTCTGTGCATGCGTGCCAACCAAAGGGTACATTTCTTCTTTTTTTTTTTTAGAATATGCTGCAGTGGTTCGGGGTTGGTTAATTGTAATTCATGTGGGAAGCCTACAAAAAGGCACATGGTCTTCCCTAAGGAGTGGTTTTCTATAAGGAACTATACCGTGTAGCTCGTTTTTTATTATTATTATTATTATTAGTTCGAACAGATATTCTATTTAATCGACGGCGGATAAAGGCCTCTTAGGTGGCTTGTGGGCGCAGACGAACATCAGTTCCGTGACAAACCAATATGTTCAGTTGGCTACTTAAGAAAGCTTCACTAAGTATATTTTCCACAAATCACTTTGTAGGACACGCCTGTCAATCGAGAAAATAAATTCAAGTAATAATGAAGTCTTATACGTTAAGCACAACTTCCCAGACTAGTACCCGCTCACATGTCCAAGAAATGCTTCGGCGTTCCAGGTTGACAGTTTTCTGAAAACCTCCTTTGAGAACTAAGGGAAGAAATTAGCTGCAGATAAACGCCTGCTGATGCTATTGGGTCCATACTAGAGCACCTTCTCCGCTGGACAGTAGTTATGCCATTTATGCCTGCAGGAGTCTAGCGCAAACATTCCTGGTCCACGCTGCTCGGCGGTTGTCTCCATGACGCGCCTTGACGACAGGCCACTTTCAGAAGTCAGTTTTGGAATGCCGACATGAACCTTCGTCGCAGCGAAAGTCGGTCAAGGCTTTGTTGACCTTTTTACGCGACAGTGACCTATTAGAAAGACTATAATGACCCCATTCCATCGCTCTTCATATTTTTTTTCTCACGCTTTTATTTTTGTCACGCTCTTCTTTCCGTCTTTACTTCCCCTTTCCCTTCCCCTAGTGCAGGGTAGCAAACCGGAGGTGTTAACTCTGGTTAACCTCCCTGCCTTTCTCTCACTTGCGTCTCTCTCTCTCTCGATTGGCCATGCTGCCGGTGCAGAAAAAGCTACCAGTAGCCTTTGTAGCACATAGATAGGCCATTGCATTTGGACACATTTAGTCTGTCGAGCATCTTCTTCAACGCTGCCTTGCTTTATTTCGTTATTTATTTATTTATTTTTTTGCACACTGCTTTTTCACAGCACAAAGTACACAACTCCTGGCAGCACTGGTAGCGTTCGTAGTGTGTGCGCTACAGACACCATCTTAAAGCCACTGGCGAATCATGCCATGTGGCTAGTCTCAGCGCTCGGCGTAACGCAGCCGTAAACCTAATTGCGGCGATATGGTATGAAGATGTGGAATGCCGACGTCATGCAGTGGGAAGTATGCACACGTGCATGCACGTATTATCAATTTGTCGAACTCCGGTTACGGCAGCTAGTCTCTTTTTAACGTGGGAACGTGAATGGAAAAAAATAATTACGCTTCCTCCGAGCTCTTGCACACGTCGAAGGTGGCACACTCCCACGTAGCGCATTAATTCTCGAAAGCACCCAGCCTCGTGGTCTACAGTTTTGTAAAGTTGAAGGTGAAATGAACATGCTTGCCACTGTTGCCACATCACAGCGTTAACACCACTGCCTGTGACGCAGTACTACGGGCGCTGGGCATACCGAGTCGCAGCGTGAGCAACTTCCCTTCGGCCCACGTCGAAGGAGACGACATGTCGTTGGACTTCTACTTCGACGAAAAGAACAAGGCCATCGAAGGAGCCGACATGGAATGGTAAGCCGTTAAAGTAACTCTTCGTCCGTCTAACAGAGTGACCAGCTGACGGTCTCGCGTAAGTTTAGAGTAAGCCCGATTATAAGTTCGTTGCACGATGGCTGCTGAACGTCTGCGGCAGAATGAATGTGACCTTATCAAGTGTTGGTGAAGGGGTCAAGTCTACCATTCTTAGTGGTTTACGGTGCCTGCCTAGAGTACCTGCGTGCGTGCGTGGAAGCTTCAACTGTGCATCCATCATCCGCATTAGTAGATAAAAGCAGCATTTTACAGAACATTTGTTTTCTAGGAATTTCCACGTTTGGACCGAGGCCTGGATGGCACGTCCAGATCTGCCGGCGGGGTACGGCGGATGGCAAGCTGTCGACAGTACGCCCCAAATTGTCAGCGAAGGTGAGGTCGCGTATATTTGACGCGTAATACGCGACGACGCGCGCAACTTTCTCAGACATTACGCTTCGGAGCGTTCGTGCAAGCGCGGTGACCGCCACGCCGACACGGATCCGCACATTATACTACCAAGCGCGAGTGCACTGTAAAACAATTTACACCCCAAAAAATGAAAAATGGTGTAAATGTGTCTATAACTCACACCCATAGGGTGTCCGTTATATAGATAACACCCTAAGGGTGTAAGTTATACACATTTACACCCTTTTCCACTTTTAGGGTGTAAATTATTTTACAGTGTGGGGACAAAAAAGTGTGCTGCGCGAAGTGAAGCGCCTCGATGGCAGGGGTCCAAGCGCTGGATCGCTAGCTACGGGAGGCCGATGTATTGTACAGGGCGGCGTGGGTATCTCGCGATGCAGTGCATTACGCAAATTTTTAAACTTTTCCGGTGCACCGGCGTGGCATACCGCATAGGTGTTCGGTAGCCGCCAGCGTTTCAGACGCCTATGCGTTTTTCCCGCAAAGAGGGAGAACATTTTTCGCGGTTCACTCAAGTGCTTAAAGGGCGGTGAATGCGTTTTGAATGTCTCATGGGCTGCCAGGCTTGACCACGTCGTGTCTTCTACGGCATGTGAAAGGGGTCGCCATTGAAGCAGGCTTGCCGAAACTGAAGTCGTACCAGCCGCAACTTGTTCTCTTTTCAGACAGCAAGGTGGCACTGCAACTACTACATGTGCATGTTTACAAGTGTGTGCAGTGTACATTACATGCTCTTAAAGAATCACAGAACATTCGTTTTACCACTGTTTTCCAGTGGCTACCTTTACATATCGGCATAGCAAGCAACGAGGCCGCTGACAATCTTGAGCGCAAAGCTTTGCAGTTGGGCCAGCGAAGAGAGCTCCTCAGGACACAAAAACTCATGAAGCAGGTCACCTAAGCCTCTTCCGTTCGGTGTCGTTTCCACCGCATCAACCTTGTCTGACTGAGGGACATGGCAGAACTGAAGCCGATCCCTTTTATCTAATCCGCACAAGGTCAGCGCAAACTCCAGCTTGTCGGTGCAAGACAGGATTTCGAACATCATCATCGTGTGTGCACTGTCGCTCTCTTGTCGAAATCGACTGCTATTTATTAGAGTGTCCTGAATTAGATGCCTAACGTGAAGTATGAATAGATGGGCTGAAGCAGAAGATGTCGCTACACTCAAGCGCAAATCACATTTTCTTCTCGCGACGCCACTGGATATTTAGGGGAACTGGAGGTGTTTCGGATCGCCCTAAAGTTCCTCTGTACGGGGCTGGAGTGCAAATGGTGAGCCGTGTGTGTAGACGCGGATTGAATAACGCGCAGCCTGCTTCGCTTCGTGTTAAGTTCCTTATGTTACCGGGTGATGTTATGTTACCAAATGAAATGCGCCGGGCTTCAGACCCTGCCACGCTTGATAGGTGGCGCTGGGGCGTAGCAATTGAAGAAAAAAAGAGCATGAAAGAGACCCAGGTTGAAAAGGAGCTGGTGCTGACAAATTTCAACTGGAAGAAGGCCGAAGAGAAAATTCCTAAGCGCACAGCCACAGGGCTAGACGAGGTTCCCGTTAGGCTGAATAACGAACTAGGACCAAAAAGTAAGGAAGCTCTGGTGAAAGCAGTGGAAAAAACTTTAAAAGATAGACGAATACCAGACAGTTGGCGACAAAGTAGAATGAATTTAATTTATAAAGGTAAGGGGAAGAAAGATAGAATTCACTCGTAGGGACCGTTGACCATTACATCGGTAATATACAGGCTAGCAATGCAGGCAAACAAATTAAAGCTACAAGCATGGACAGAGAATAATGGCATTTTGGGAGAACTTCAGAATGGCTTCAGAATAGGTAGGCATTTGGAAGATAACTTATTTGTTCTTACTCAATGTATTCAACTATCAAAAGTAGATAGCAGACAGTTATATGTGGCCTTTTTAGACATCACAGGAACCTATGACTACGCAGACCCCAAAATTTTGTGGGATACTCTGGAAGGGGAAGGCTTAGGTGACGATTGTCTCAGCTTTTGAGAGATTTACCTAGAAAATATCGTTTGCGTTGAATGGGAATGGATGAGGAGCGAGGAGAAATTTCATATCAGCAAGGGACTGAGGCAGGGGTGCACTTTATTCCCACTGCTGTTTATGATGTACATGGTGAGGATGGAGAGGGCACTAGAAGGAAGTAATATCGGGTTTAATCTCTCATACTAACAGGCGGGTACAGTATAGTAGAGCAGCAGCTTTCAGGTTTATTTTATGCGGACGACATTGGGTTGCTAGCTAACAAGCAAAGTAATTTACAACGTCTGGCTAATATCTGTGGACAGGAAGGCAACAATTTAGGTTTGAAATTTAGTGTTAGAAAATGAGGTGTTATCGTATTCAATGAAAACAGTGAACAGACAGTGGCAATACAGGGCCAGGAAACACCTCGGGTAAGAGAATATAAATACCTTGGTATATGGATAAACGACGGCAATGGATATATGGAAACACAGGAAAAAACAATAACAGTGAAGGGGAAGAGAAATGCAGCCATAATGAAGCAAAGAGCGCTATGGGGATACAATAGGTACGAGGTGCTACGTGGTATGTGGAAAGATGTAATGGTTCCAGGACTTACTTTAGGAAATTCGGTTGTTTGCTTCAAATCAGGGATACAATTAGGACTCGATGGGAGCGAAAGGTCAGTGGGACTCCTCGAATTGGGCGCTCACGAGAAGACTACAAATGAAGCTGTGCAGGGTGATATGGGCTGGACTAGTTTTGAAGTGAGGGAAGCTCGCAGTAAAATGGATTATGAAGAACGACTGAGGAATATGGAAGAAGGTAGATGGGCTGGGAGAGTGTTGAGGTATCTGTACAGGAAAAACATTGATTCACAGTGGAGGAAAAGAACTAGGAAGCTTACCGCAAGTATGCGGCCTGTAGGGTGGGCAACACAGCAGCAAAGAACGTCAAGCGGAAAGTCAGAGAGGCTGAAATAATCTCATGGGTGGCGGCAGTGGAAAAGAAACCTGCCCTGAGTAACTACTTAAGAGGAAAAAACGAAATCAGGAAAGAAACAATTTATGATAACTCAAAGGGAAGCTCATTACTTTTCGAAGCGAGATCGGGATGCCTTAGAACACGCACCTATAAAGCGAGATATAAGAAGGAAGAAGAAGGATGTGCTTGCTGCGACAAAGCTACGGAAACGATGGAGCATGTTTTATTAGAATGTGAAGATATCTGCCCAGCGGTTGATTTAGGCACCACTGGCCTCCTTGAAGCCCTTGTATTCAGCGAGAGCAGGGAAAAAGTAAATATTTCCGCAATAGAGATTAGTAAGAGGCGATTGGAAGATTGGTGGAAGAAAAGTAGGGGAACGACAAAAAACGGAGACGTACAAAAGCAAAGTTCGCAATAGGGGATCAGAGAATTTGGTTGTTGGAGTTCATAGTGTTTTTTTTTCTTTTTTAAACCTAGGTAGGACATTAAGCAGTATAATAACAAGAGCTTGGTCGCGCAACCCACGGCCCTGTTCCAAAGGGGATGCTCATTAACATCCATCCATCCATCCATGCCGCCAGCTTTTGCAAGGCTTGGTCTGCTTGCTAGATAGAACACCGTTCACCTTGAACAAGATCTTGGGACCAATGCCTCGCATATCGCAGCTACAAAAGGTCACAAAAGCGCTGCTGCGATATTTGAAAGCTACTGGATTGAGTCAGCGTCTGTGATCCGGATTGAGTGACCGAACGATATCCCCAGCAGACTTTCTCTTCTTTTAATCTTTCCGTCCCCTTTTCTCTTTCCCCAGTGTAGGATAGCCAACCAGGCTAAGTCCTGGTTAACCTCCCTACCTTTCCTTTATCATTTGCTCTCTCTCTCTCTCTCTGGCCTGCTTGCTGCAACAATCCTTCAGCTGCTCCTCCTGCGTATAAAATGTTCATTACTGTATCAACGTGCTAATAAGGTACACCCAGTGCCGCTTCAAGCGGAGAAAGATGCAATCGTTTTTTTTTCTCTCTTCTGCGCGGCCCCACACAGACGCTGCAAAGACCATAACGACAGAAGAGCCCCATAAGTATTTCGCATACTAAGCAACCAGATAAATTAGAATTAACTGGAGGAAGTGCATATACGCGCTTTACAAATAAAACACTGGATGTCTTCATATGGTACGCTTTGGTGATATATTTTAAATGTTTCTCGAGCACGACTGCTCGGTTTATTCAGTTGAAGGGAGCAATGAACCAACTTTTGCAGGGATGTACAAAGTAGGGCCGTACCCGGTGAAGGCTATACGAGAGAACAAAACCGACCTGAAGCACGATGGCAAGTACCTGAGCGCAAGTGTGAAGGCGGTCTACAGGTATCACAAGAAGGACCCCTCGCATCCCAAGGGATGGAAGCTCGTCTACGAGAAAAACAATATGTAAGCAATCTTTTTTATTATTTTTGTTCTTTTTTTCTTTTACATTATTAACTGCGTTGATATTCTTATGGTGTATATTACTCATGTATATTTGCTGTGTTTCCATAGTCACAACTAATTACGTAATGCTGTTTGTTGCCATTTTTGTATTTATCTTCATTCAGTTTCAAACACGAGGTCTCCATCCAGCCGTGTGCAATGGAACCTCCGTCTGAATAAGTATAGAAATGCTTGTATTTGTTTACGAGTAAATATTGATTGATTGATTGATTGATTGATTGATTGATTGATTGATTGATTGATTGATTGATTGATTGATTGATTGATTTTGTATAAGAAGACGGGTAGAAGGATCAACAAATTTGGTTTTACTACCTTCAGACAAAAAAGAGAGAGAAAGTCTACGCTTTCCTTGCGCTAACGAGAGCTCTAATGATCAGGCAAGAGCTTCGTAAATTGCAGGGTGTGGCTGAAAACCTAACAGGCTGTACTTGTGTCCATACCTCCCCTTGTGGGTATTTTACTGCGCAATGTAGTTAAGAGCTAGGTACCGGGATATTCCTGTAACATGACGATTCCTTATAGAATCACGGTTCATTGTAGCCTCACTGGTGCTTGTGACATCACTTTCGAAGCCTAGGAAACAATATTAAAGTTTTTTTTAATAATTTGCCCGCTTAGAGGAACACAAAGTGACAGCAGTTCACAGTGGCGTTGAAATGAAGACTAAACTTGAGCGTTGCTTATATATGCATTCGTTCGGTTGTATGACTGGAGTTGGTAGGTCATGTGAAGCGGTACACTACAATTGAGCTGCATAGCGCAGTCATTGACTCGGTGCTGCTGATTCTGTATTTTTTGACGGCATGGTATGTCTTGGCGAGTAAACCTACCCCCCCCCCCCTTCCGTATCGGGTATGTGCGCACTAAGATCTCAGTCCGACCTAGTTAGTTAAGCAACATCTTTCAATGAAACAGAGCAAAAGACGGGACAGTAGCAAACGGAAACGCCGCGTTGGTGGCTGTGTGTCTCTAGCCTCTTTCATGGGCCGATCCTGGAGATAGTGCAGTTTTAAAACATGTGGGCCGATTCCGAAGGTAGTGCAGTAAAAAGAAAATTAACCAGTCCGACACTCCTTATACTCCCCTCACGGGTGGAGAGACGCGATAGAGTCCCATACGCAGTGACTGTGACTATTCCCCATTCTCACTTCCAACTTACTCAGGAAGACATTGCCTTTGTTCGACTTCAACGAGAGTGTTGAACCGCCTTTCAACTTTTTAATATCTTGAAAGGCTTTAACGCATGGCGATATCACGTTAGGGTCGTCGGTTCATTAAATCCTAATCGTCATTTAAAGAAACATCGCTCAAAAGCCATCCCCACATTGTTAGCTGTATGGTATAGAGAGCCCAGTTGTCTGCCTAGGATAAGTCTGCTCAAATCCAAAAAATCCATCATTAGGCACACATGGGGATCGCGTGCATGATCCATATTGGCTAGAACTCCTTTTGTGCCGCTCGCGTAAGAAGCTCAGATTAATCGATTCCTTATCTTGCTAGTGCACAGGAAATGGTGGCACCGAAATCCAATTTGACGTATATCCCTCGTTTCAGGTGCGGCCGACTGCTTCTGACGGAAAAATTCAACCCGAATGGCGGCCGACTGCAGCCCGACGACATCACCCACACCTACAAAGGACCAGGTAAGCATTAGCAAGATGCAGATCGAGAAGCAGCTCATTCTTACCATAATTAACCGGTGTTAATGGTCATCTCTTATTTTTACGTCAAGAGCACATAAAGGATGCACAAAAAAGCTCTGCAGTCTGTAGGTGTTCGCGGCACAATTATTGCGTGTGTTCCAACCATGCTATTAGCGGTACATTCGAGTGGTCGCTTTCAAACTCTCTATAGAGCGCTCGCAAGGTGCAGTTTACATTCAATTGGTCGAAATGTAGCGCTCGGAACACATTCGCCTGGTTCATTCAGTGCACCGTGATCCAGCTCAGAACGCTGGTCGACGCTCTCAGCTGAGAGTGCAACTGAGATCCGACAGAATCTCGATCACGTGGCCACTCCGGTTGCTTTGGGTGTGCTGAAAGTTCGGCTGGCGCGGGCTTACTCTTGCTCCAATCTCGAAAGGGCTCTGCATCACTGCAAATCGAGTTGGAGTGACGTAGGAACCACTCGAATGTACCATGAGGGAGCCCTTAGGAACAGCATGAGAAGACTGGACAAGAAAAGGCAGCACAGGGCTCCCTGCGTCGTCTATTCTTGTGCAGCCTTCTCGTGCTGTTGAAATGCATCCTCGTAATGTACCAACAGGCTCAATCTTCAACCCTGTTTGTTTCTCATTAAGTCTGTTTCTCAGCTACTATATGTTGAGGCGGCGGGCAATTAAGAATCTGCAGTAATGACCTTGATTCTGAACGAAAAAAAAAAGAGAAGCTTTCAAACGGGCGTGTTGTTTCAAGAACCTACGAGAAACGTCAGCCTATACAGACCTTTTTCTTCTCTTTGTTTTGCGCTCTCCCTTTTCGGGGACAATACTCGTCCGAATCGTGCAGCTCAGTTCATGCACGCTGTTCGATGCTGGCATCATGCAGCATCTTCTTCTCAAGCGAAAAAAATAGCGAGCAACCTTAACGAGGCCCGCCGTGTGGCCGGCATGATCAACATGCGGTCGCACACGCGTTGAGTCTACCTGTGACTCGTCGCCGCAGCGGCGCAGCCCCGAGGCGCGACAACGGACGTGATCCAGGTGCGGCTGGAGCACGAGAAGCAAGTGGCAGCCGGCCAGTCCGGGCGGGTCCTCTGCACTCTCACCAACAACGACCTGCAGGAGCACCGCGTGGGCCTAGCGCTCACCGCCTACTCGGCGCCTTACAGTAACGTCAGACCCAGCGCCCTGGTCAGCGCGCAGCGGGACTTCTGCATGCAGCCGGGCGCATGTGAGCATAAGCCTATACCATATCCACCGCAAGGCTGTGGCGTGGCTTCTCTTGCCATGCGTGCGCGGACTATGAAATAACACACGAAGAGCGGAGATTGAGTGTCGCGCAGTCTCTGGCTATATTGTGCTGAGAATATGGGCATTTCAAGGTTTATAGTTTTTTTTTCTTATTCAGAATTACTGCCAGCCTTCACAGAAGGCCTTAGGCATAGTAAAAGGGCAAAAATGCATAACAGCAAAAAAGAGCCAGCTTAATAAGACGTGAATCAAGCAAGAGAATGCATAATAGTAGAAAGAAAGAACCAGCCTAACAAGACGTGAATCAAGCGAATAAGAAAATCAGACATGATCAGCCCACTTGGGGAGTTGGCCTGCGGCCAATAAAAGTGGGTCGAATGACCGGCACATCGGTATACACTGTTCGTACAGTAAACGTGACGACAAAAAAATATAATAAAAGAGCGCATGTATATGAAACCAAACGCACGAAAATATTCAGCACTATAGGAGCACCACAGGCGAACAGGTTAAAAACGGCGGTTCAGTTTCATACGAACACTCGAAAATCGGCCATTCCGCATTCCGATAAATATATACAAAAGAAACCAGTATAGGAGAAGTATATAGAAGAACACGGAGAATAAAAGCAGATATATTCAACCACACCGACGAAAAGTGCCAAGCACCACACGCGAGCCGATCAAAGACGGCGTCTCAATTTTGATAAAAGACCCTCGACAGTCGGGCATTCCGCAGTATCAAAAGGAAGTGCGTCCCACTCACTGACTGTTCTAGGAAAGAAAGAATTCTTAAAAGCGTCGGTTTTACAACTATATTCTTTAGCCCTTTTTTAATGATTTCCGCGCTTAATCCGCCGAACAACAGGTTCGATATAGGTTATAGCCCACGAGCACCATGAAACGCACGTTTTCTTGGTGTAGTTATACAGTGAATCTATATGTTTGTTCTCTGAAGACGATGCAGCGCTGTTACTTATCCCGTTTCGTTTTTATTGATGCCGCACGCCAGGCTCAACAGGAGAGTGCAGCGTGTGTGGGGCTACACATTTCATTGCGCCGCTACATCAATCCGAATAGGTGGTCAGCGGCACACATTTCACTGTGAGCTATTTGGGCCGATTTCAAGGCAATCAGGCGCGCTCATTATTGAGATTGCAATTTAATTCACACGTCTATGTCGCCTTGAAGTTGCGTATAAAGTCGAACTGCGATAATGGGGCCAGGTGAGCGGGCGTCTCTTCTACTCCGGCCGCGGCTGCGCATGGCGCGCCCTATCTTGGCGGTAATCTGCAGCGGATGCAAAGCGTGGCGAGCCAAGATGGCTGATGGCTTCGCGTGCGCTGTGTTCTTGCACGCATATAGTTAGCGTTGAAGCGAGAGGCAGCACGAAGGGGGGAATTCGCTTGCCGCGGCTGCCGCTCACCACGGCAGCGTTCTGACAACTATTGTGTCCGCGGTCATCGAGTGAGACGTGTTCAGGTTTTCTTGTGCGCGCATGGCAGCGTGCGTGTTAATTTAGTTAGTAAGCTGATATCATGCGGCCTATAAAACTACTAACCTTACTTCGTATAGCGCAATTAATGCTTCGGGTTTCGGGTTATTGCGATCTGCCAGTGATGTAATATCCTCCAACTTCACATTTTTTTACGCGAAAAGCGTAAGCATTTTTCTTACACTTTTAAAAAAGCACAAACTGTCAAGGGACAAGGTACTTGCGTTCATCCATGCATCCCTTGTTTTTAGTGCTTTCTTGGTGCTTTCTGTGCGTGTTCAGCCTGTGCCCTGCCCACTCACGTTTGACGTCATGTATCATCGTTCTGTTTACTGCGTTATACTGTTGCACAAAGGACGAAATAAAAGAAACTGACACACGTGAGCGCATTTGCACACATGTGACGCGCATTTTGCACATGTGTGTCAGTTTCTTTTATTTTGTCTTTTGTGTAGCAGTATAACGCAGTAAACGGAACGATGTCATACCAACTCAGCCCAGTTGAATCACTGTTGACTATCACTTACCTCATGCCACATTCCTACGCATTTTCTACTGGTGCACAAAAATCAACTGCCAAATTGTAGAAAAATCTCGCGGTGGCCCATCATTCAGTCTGCCATCATTCCCACGGAGGCTGAACAGCTTTAGCCGCCAGATGTCTCTTCATCCAAAGTTTAATTGTGCGCATTACTGTGCTCTGTACGAAGCTGACGCACTGGAGCTACTCATCTCACCTGAATCCTACGTGTCCAAGCTGTGCGCCGAAGGAATGATTCTCCTGGAGGCTATCGCCACCTACGAAGAGGATTTTACAATTGCTAGGAGTAACCTGGCCATCCAGATGCCTCAGCTTGACATTCAGGTAAGGCGGAGCGATCGTATTCAAAAGCTGTTGAACTTTAAATTTCGGTAAAGACGGATAAATAAAAATTTTTAAAACATTATATTAAAGATTACATAATGATCAAATGGGCTAGCTGAATGGTGAACGTTTCCGGCCACATGCTGAAAAGCTCACCTCGTAGAACACGCAAACAACAGCTTGCTTTCCATAGTAGTCCACCACTTTTGTATACCTCTCTTGGAGCTGGTTAGAACACATGCTATATGTTGCGTTTGGTATCGTGGTGTTGCACCATGCAAATATTCATCAGACAGCATGCGTAGACCCAACCGTGCCGATAAAAATTAAGGAGCAGCAAAACTTTCCATGGCGCGTCAATGTTTTCCGATAACCTTTATGAAGAAAACTCTTCCGTCGACAAAGCTGCAGATGGAGAGCTTGCGCAGGTAGAGGATCACTGCGCAATTTTTGCCACTTTATTGATTTCGCGTGTTAGGCGATCCCAGTGCTCGTTCACACCTGAAATCAAAGAAGCAGGAAAGGTTGCGCAGTTGGGTTTACCTGCGCAAGCACTCCATCTATATATAGCCTTTCTCCGAATAAAATTTGTTGAAAGTTGGAGCTGTTTGTGTCTACCCCGGTCCGTCTTGTCTTCCTCGCTCTGTAACCATGGTCGCGAAGCACCAGCAAACCCAACTTTCCCACCTTCTAGTTGGCACATGGATTTGCCTGATTTTCGTTCTTGTGGCTTCAACTACTATGTTTTATCTGTCGTTATTGGTTGGCGCGAATTTCGAAGCAAACCTAATTTTGTAAACGCAAAAAAGATTCTGCGGACATGCATAAACATTCCTAAGTGTTGAGCAACGCTTTGAGCAATACTTTGTGGAAAATGATCCATTTGCTAATTCACAAAGCCGTTCGTGCCATAAAGACAAAGTTTAGGAAAATCCACGTGCTAATTAACCACCATTCCTGTGCTGACTGAACCGACAAAGCTTGCAGCTCCCGGAGACGCCAACTCCAGATTTTCCTCTATAGAACTAATTCTTGTAGGAAACTCAGTGGTTTAGGGACCTCTTAAATACGCCAAAGACGCAACCCAGCAATTTCTTTTTTCGGTAAGGCGGCCGAAATAGGAGAAAATACTTCGAGATCCATGACTTCACATTGACGTAGTGGCACTGGGATTTTAGCGCGAAATTTGAAAAAATGAATGTACGGCCTTCATTTCCACGCTAGTAATCAGTGTATTTCTTCCGAAGGGATGAAAATACAGCTTTAAACCAATATTTCACCAGTTTACATTGACTTAGTGTGCGCTCAAGAGGCTAGAATTTTTGCTTTGGTTCCAGAACAATGGCGCACTTTCAGGGCTCCGCAGCGTTTAGCCAAGTGGCTGCAATATACAGAAAGGGAAGCTTTTTTTATTATTGTTATTAGCAATAGTGAATTTCGCGGATTGAATGAAATGTGCAGGGGGAATGAAATGGTAATGTGCGTTTGCCCATTTGTCCAAAAAAAGATTGCGCGCAAGGAAGCTCCCGTGGGCGCCCTGACGTATAAGCTGGCGATGAGAAACCCGCTCAACGTGGCCCTCAGTAACTGCAAGTTGACTGTAGAGCTGCCGGGGTCCACTGCCTTCCTGGAAAAGGTCACACTCAAGTAAGTGTAAACTCGCACCAGTGGATTGTTCGAGTCAATAGACTGTGTCAGACAAGCGACGACGAGTGATCCAGGTGTCGCTGATGCTGATAACGGTACTGAACACGCAATCGAGACCTCTGTGATCAGCTTGCAGCCGATGAGAGTTCATATTGTTCCAAGAAGCAATGTCATGAGCAACCACGAAGTTCTCGAAGTGCGAGCACGACGCGAACAAATAAATTGCGTCCGAGCAAAACGCGCGGTTCAGCCATAATTACACACTTTGTATACAACGTTTTGTCTTCCGTATTCCCTGTAATGAGAGGCTGCGCTTGCATAGGTAGCCTCACGTTTTCTGAACTGGTAAAGTCCATCATAGCCCATAATCGTGTGCTATGATGGACTTCCTGTTTCCTGTTTAGTGAGCAGCAGTGGAGTGCTCATCATTACTTACGAGCCACGTCACATAAAATTAGAGAACATGTGGGTTTACGCGCGATTGTTCTCGACAAAGCAGGTTCGATAATAAGAGCGCATTGCGTTTTAGTTAGACTTTTTTGCATGCCAAATATGACCAGCGCAATCTGTATATGTACTTCGAAAAAGAGACTTAAGCCCTGGGATATCCCACGAATAAAAAATGAGACTTCGTAGAGATATGTAACCACCCCGAAGCACTTAGTTTCTCAGATTACTTCTACCAAGCAGCTCCAGTCGTGTCATTATTGTCGTCCCAAAAAGCCTGTCCCATATAAAAGCCTATCCTCGATATCCGTTGGCCGGCCGCTGGGCATACGCACAAATGTCAGGGAGGCTATCTTGACTGGGACTTTAGACGACTCAGACGCGCAAAGCTCTCGGACCTCATCAAGGACTTTGTTCAGACTTAATTGAGTACATCCCTGCAACTCTTGGACAACCCTTCCAGTCGCGCAAGTGAGCGAGCCCTTTTTTTACAGCCATGAGCGTGAGTATCCGGCGTACCGGCGAATTTTCTCGAAGGCGCCTAGAAAGTCGCCGGAACGTGATTGATTGCAAGAGTGACTAAGTCATCATTTTACTTTAGCAGTTTAAGCAGAGCTTTGGCGAATAAACTTGAGGATACGAAAAAGAAGAAAAGAATGTCGAAATAAGACGATTGAACTGAAAGGTGCCCTTATAGAATACTGCAACACCGAAAGAAAGAAAATGTGTATCACAAAAGCATCACTTTGCGTGCACGCAAAGTTGCAAAAGGAGGAAGCCAGAATGTCGTACACCTTCCGCCCGGAACTCGTGACTTGGCTTCCTCCAAGCGACATAAAATACGATGTTTTAAATCAGTTGGTTGATAAAAAAAAATGAAAGAAAATAAACTACAAACCGGCTGTTAACGTCCCTCATAAATAATACTGCGACAACAGCTGTCCTGAATGTAGCGTCGTGCCTTAGCTGAGCACAAATTTGCCAATAGACGTCACGGTCCATTAGAATGCCAATTTTCCCCCCGAGAATTAAAGAGTCTTTCTTTAGATTTAACTTTTCTTTCTTCCCAATGCGGAACGGTGAAACGCTAGAGGCCCGTTCCTCTGGCCAATCTCTTCGTCTTACTTTTCGTTAAACTCTCATCTCTGTCCCGTTCACCAGGAATGTACCTCCACGTGGAACGTTCGAGAAGGAAGGCGTCCTCTTTGTCACGACCCCCGACACCCGGCGCATCGTGGCGACGTTTATGTCCGAACAGCTGCCCATCGTGAACGCGGCCAAGGATTTCTAGCCTCGCGAATGGAAACCACCGGTGGACTGTGGCTTGGCAGTGACGGCCCGAAGCGAGGCCTCACGCACACTCCTCCAGTTCCCGTTATTACTGCACGCGCACACCAGCGGAAGAAAGCACGGGAATAAATGGTTGCGGTTCTGACGACACTTTGAATTCTGTCGTGTCTTCACTGTTCCCGTGTGTGTACGCGTATGCTAACGGGATTCCTGCTCCATATTCGCCACCGTGTTTAGACATACTTAAAGTGTGCTAAATAATGTACTCCAGACATACTTCAGTTTCACGGTTTATATATATATATATATATATATATATATATATATATATATATATATATATATATATAGGGTGACCTACGTAACTTTAGGCCAAACTTTTTAAAAAGATGCAAATGCCACGTAGCTGGACAGAACCAAGGGGATGTTGTTTGCCGTCGCCTGGACATACTCAGATTATTTTTTCATTCCGCCTAATTTCATAATTAGCGTTCATGAATTAATCAACTTCTCAAATATTATAATTACGTTACATAAACAGTGTCAGTGAGAAAATTTGTACAGCAACATGAAACACTCCCGATCAGCTTTATGTTGCTCAGTGCGTGCTACATACTGTAGAAGTATTTTCCCAAGCGCGAAACAAGCCCGCAAATAAACGCAAAGTGCCTCGAGCAGCCAGTCGCGCGGCAATTCTGCGTGGTATTCGCGGGCTTCTTTCATTTTCTTTCAATTCTCTGCGTGAAGTTCGTAAGCTAGAAGATGTTACTGCTGTTATCGCGTTCTCACAGCTAACGTGTGTAATGAAGAGTGATTCATTAGACGCCGCTGATTCCGACTTCGATTGACGATTTCAGGCCTAACACGGCTTAACTTGGCTGGTGAAGGCACCTAAGTTCGTTATTCATAACTAAGCACAACAAATTGCTTGCTGTTAATACAATAACCTCTAAATTGGAATTAAACACGAAAAGACGAAAGTCAAAACTACTCTTCTTATCATAAAATGGTAAAATGTATTAAAATATTTGTAATAGCTTTTCTTTGACGCCGTAGTGGCGCTACAAGCGCAATACGCTATCCGGAAACACAAAGCCATAGAGTTAGTCACAAAGCCTTATTCTAAAGCTCTTCACTCCTGCGTGCCCCAACGTCAACACCCGCAAATCTCTTTGAGGGGGCCCCTATTCTAAAACCGTCTATTGTATCAGAAACGTTACGAGGCGAATAGAGGAACCGACTTCCGACGCTGCTCGACGAGTGAACCCAACCATTCTTCCAATGTCGAAAACTTGCCAAGACGCCGTCAGAGGCACTGGCTGTAGTCACGAACACTGGGCGTTCGGCGTGAACGCGGGGAAACGCGGACGGCGTCGGCAGTGGATCTGTCTTTCGGCGCGTTGCCTCGTTGTATACTGCTCATGGACTGCTACAGGTTCTTGCTGTCGATCAGCTCGTGTTCATCGGTCTCAAGGATCTCAGCGACTATAACCGGCGAAAATAGATAGACGAGTCCACTTGTCGAAACATTGGCTCCTGCTTTCACCTTGTTCACGTTTTGCTCATCGTCTTGAATTTCCATCTCCCGCATTCCCCGTGTTTTCCCTAGATAGCATGTGGTATATCTGGTTTAGTTGTCGATTGTTTTTTCCAACCATACTTCTGCTCTACCGTCATCCTGAAGGATGAAGCCCAGTATTTTGATGTTAGATCGGCGCGGTATTTGAGTGTGTTCGATGTGGAGCCTGATGCTTTGGCGCTGCTCTTCCGCGCGGCGGCCTATTTGATTAGTTACTACTATGTACTCAGATTTTGTTGGAGAACACTTAAGCCCAATACCGTTAACGTATTCGTGAATGGTATCTAAGCCTGACTGGATGGTGCGCTCCTGTTCTCCTAGGGACCCCTTGCAACACCATATAGTAATATCGTCTGCATAAATATTGTGTTCGAGTAGTGCCATGGAAGAGAGCCGGGCAGGCAGATCGAGCAAAGCAATATTAAAGATAGTGGGTGATAGGATTGAGCCTTGAGGGACTCCTATAGTAAGAGGGTATGGTGCTGAAAGCTCTCCATTGATTTGAATTTGCATAGAGCGACCGGTAAGAAAATATTAAATATAATTGTAGAGGCGGGCGCCGGTTCGTAAGGTCAAAAGGTTCTTGGGGATAGCGGAGTGTTTCACGTGGTCGAACGCCTTGTGTATATGTGCGATTACTCTGGTTTGTACGAGACTGTGATTTTGATACACGTCTTCTGAGATACGAAACATGGTATCCTGAGTGCTAACATGTGATCTAAAGCCTGTCATTGTGTAAGGAAAAGCACTACTGTTTTCTAAGTGCCAGTTGAGACGGTTAAGGGCCATGCGTTCCATCAGTTTGCTTACACACGACGTTAAAGATATAGGACGTAGGTTCGTGACACAGTTGGCCAGTTTGCCGGGTTTCGGGATTGGTATTATTATTGCCGTTTTCCATTCCCCTGGAAGGATTCCGGATTCCCAAATATTGTTGATGTATTCTAAAAGTTGCTCTAACTGAGAAGAGGGTAAGTTACGAAGTATACTATAAGTAATCCCATCTTTGCCAGGCGTTGTGTTTCGTTTGAGCGAAGACAGAGCCGTATGTAGCTCAGCTAAAGTAAACAGGCTGTTTATGCCTGTTGTACTCTCTTCGAGTGACTCAGTTGGGTAATCCGGAACTTGTCCTGCATTTTGGTCCAAGGGATAGAACGTCTGACGAATTTCATCAGCTATTTCTTCGCGTGTCTGGCCAGAGCTCATCATTATCTTGTCCATGGTGTGTCGTGGTTTTCCTTGGCCCAAAAGTGATCTTAGGATATTCCGCGCTCTCGCAGTATGTAGGCGGCCGTTGAGCTTGTCACATGTTTCTAACCAGTTTTCGGTGGAAAGTTTTTGCGCGTATTCTTGTGCTTCTGGTGTTATTTGCTCAATAAGTTTGCGAAGGCCATGATTCTGTTTATGTTTCTTCCAATTCTGCACTATCCTATGTCTTTTATCCCATAAGTTAAGCAGATGAGAGTCTATGTGTGGGTTTTCAGCCGTACGCGCAATCATTTTCGTGTACTTTTTCTTTGTCTCGCTAATATTCTTCACCCATGAATGTAGGCCTGGTTGTTCGTCGGCCCTGTCTAGGTCTGATCGGCATCGGTGCCAGTCAGTAAGTTGTGTATTAGAAGCTGCGTTAGCAAGGCGAGTCTTAGAGCGAGGAATGCTTAGAGTAACTTCAATGATGTAATAGTCACTTCCAAGACTTTCGTGAAGATTCGCCCAAGTTACATACCCAATTCCGCGGTACCAGCTTAAGTCGGGGTTAGAGTCACGTTCGACACTGTTTCCTTGGCGCGTGGGCTCGGTTGTGTCATTAAGGAACGTACACTTGGTATCTTGCATTTTTCTTTCGAGGCGCTGCCCTGCTTTCGTTGTGCGCTGGTAGCCCCATGATATGTTATGTGTATTGATATCCCCAGCTATAATGATGTATTTGTCCTTATGTAACTTTGTGTACGTGTCCAACCATTTCAGAGGAAAGTCGAGCCATGGGACCCAGTATGCATTGATAATTAGAACGTCGCGGCTGCCGAAGCGGCATTGGACAGTAACGTGCTCCTGAGTCGAATTGTTTATGGAATCAGTATCGATTTGTATAGCTGGAATATGTTTGTATGTTATAGTGGTAATGGGAACGGTCACACACTGTGGAACTCTTCTGTCTCGTTTAGTAATACTTCCTTGGGTGAAGTGCTCATATCCCGTTAATGATATAAGTCCGCAAGCTTCTTGAATTAAAAGGATATCTGGTCTCTGAGCTTCTCGGCAGATGAATTGTTGTAAGAGAGCCTTCTTCCTTCGAAGGCTCCTGCAATTCCATTGCCTTATTACTAGACGTCGATTAGGGCCTGCCATATTACACATTTGCCGAGCCGGAGGGCTCATCTACCTTGGACTGCGTGGATGTATGTGCACGTGCGAATATTTGCGCGTTGGCTACTAGCTGTTGAACGACGACATCAGTGCGTGCAATTTCCTGTTTTAGATATTGCATTTCAGCTTGTATCGTGCGAATCACTGCAACCTCATTCGCGAGGCTGTCTACTTTATCCGTTAAAACCTGGACCGCTCGTTCAAGGCGCTGCATGCTTGTTTGGTCCGGCATGTGTAATGGTGTTATAGATGGTGTCATTGGGAGCTGAAGAGCTTGAGAGTACGAGTAATGAAGAACTGGAGTCCGTAAAATAGAACGGGTTGACTGTGAAGTGTTAGGTGAGGATTGTGAGGAATTAGTAGGTAGGTTTGGACGACTGGCTCACCGTTATCAGAGGCTAGCTGGCTCTTGTCATTTCTGGGACGTTTCGGCTCCGGAGTGGTAGATCGCTTGGCGGGCTTAGACGGCGGGCTTCCATTTGGAGATTTTTTTCTGGTGGTTTGGTTGGCACTGCGACTTCGGTTGCGGCTGCGACTGCGACTCCGGCTGCGACTCGTCTGCCGAAGAACGGCAAACCGGTTGGAAGTAGCGATGGAGGTGTCTGGGGTCTTGTCACTTATAGTGACTCTTGTGTCCTGTTGACGGGGACGCTGTGTCCACTGTGGCAATTCAGGGAAATCTGATGTATACTGGAAGGCCTTCGTGTTGCGTATCCGTCAGCGACGGTGCTTGGATGCCCGCAAACGCGCCGCGCGGTCCGCTTCTTTTCTTGCTGGGCAGTCTTTCGAAGTCGGCGAATGTTCACCGCCGCAATTATGGCAGTAGGGGAAGCACTCATAGGGGGGGGGGGTATCCTTTGCGCACTGGGAAATGTTCTACTGCATTGATGGCACATGCAATACGACGAACGATTTGGGCATACGTCGGTGGCGTGACCGAGCGTGAAGCAGTGCGAGCACAGCGAACTTCTGTGTCGAAATGGGTAGAGGCGCTGTACAACGCGATTAATAAGGGCAAATCTGGGTAAACGTGGGCTTTCCACCGTCACCATCACGGTGCTGGACGTGCCTATTCGGCGAATTGTCAGGAGTTTCGCTTGTTCTACTTCCACAATACTCTGCAGCTCTCCGTCGGAGACCGAGGTGGGTATTCCATGTATGACGCCGCGTGTGTTCGTAGGATCAGCGGCCACGTAGGTGTTTGTCTCGTAAGCTGCATCGTTTATAGTGATGATCTTTAGTTCCGCGAGCTTGTGGGTAGGAGATCGACGATAGGTGTTAACGGCCACCAGGTTTTGTGTGGTGCGGATTTTGAAGTACGTGTCGCTGTGTTCCACTGTGTTGAGTCCTACCGCCGAGCGGATAGCGTTGCCGAGGGTACCGACGTCGATTGCGGCAAGGTTCAGGCATGCCGTGAATTTAACAATCACAGTGGTGGCTTGTTGCTGGCGCGGCGTTGTCCCTACAGTGCGCCAGTGGGCGAGTGTCGTAGCGGACGCCGCTGCTTGCTCGATTTCCATGCTTTAGAAGCCCGCGAACGCGCGTGGCGTCGGTGGTGTCGAGGTGGCGTCCAGCCAAGGACTAGGCATAGTGGCTGGCGGCCGGCTAAGCCGGCCACGTTCTTCCATAAATTGCACAGAAACGATGAAAAGTTCGTCTCACCGGAAGGTGGGTACCTTGAGACGTCTTCCTAGCACAAGTTTCGAGTCCTTCTAGGAGGAAGAAACGATCTACGCGAGCCAAACGTCGTGGTCGGCACGGACAGCCGGGCCGCGACGCACCATGAAGGCGGACGCGATCATGGGGCTGACGCCTCGATGGGATCGTCCTCTATCTCGCTTGGGAGCACCACGCAGACGCATGACTCCTCGCCAGCAGCACAGCACACATCGCAGGGGATGCTTTACCACCAGACGCGCTACAGATCACGTCAGAGTCTTCCCGCATCGGACGCTGCACCTAGGAATCGCGCTGTGAGCGGAAAGAGGAGCCGCGTCGCCTAAACACGAGGGCTCGAGTGACGCACGCTGTAAGTTGGAAGGGGAGAGACCGAGAAAACTTATTAAAGGCAAGGGTATTAGGGCATCCTCGCACCGGTCCCCGCACGACCCCAATGCGCTCAAACGAGAGGAAGGGGAGGAGCGGGCGAGTGGCGCGCCACCTGTCGGGGCAGCGCCGTACGTTGCGAGGAGGGGGTCTTCTGTGTTTGTCGCAAGATGGCTCTGCGTGTGCGCTAAGCGCAGAAGAAATGTAGCAGAAACGTACTTCGCTACTCGTTTAACTGCGGCTTCTGTAATTTACATGCTCATAATTACAGGAGATACACCGCAGTATAACTTTCTACGGCACGTTTCTAAGGCAACACCGCATTCACTAAAAGCGCTTTTGTCCCGCTTTGAACCATCGAACTCATGGCTGAGTGGTAGCGTCTCCGTCTCACACTGCGGATACCCTGGTTCGATTTCCACCCAGCCCATCTTGCAAGTTTTTATTTATGAATTGCCTTCCGAGATTTTTCACTCACGGTCAACGCCGCCGACGCCGACGACTTTTCTGCGACACGAACTCCTTAACGCTTTCGCGTTAAAACGCGAAAGCGTTTTAACGCGAAAGCGAAAGGCGAAAAACGCGAAAGCGAAAGTCGAGGTGGATGTAAGGTTGAACAGTTCTCCGGAAAGGCGGAGCGACGAACCATAGATTAGATCCGCAGGTGTACACTTGGTACCCTGCTTTAACGTTGCCCTAAGGCTAAACAAAACAAGAGGTAAGGAAACTGTTCAGCTGACCGTGTCGGGTTGTGCCCTTCAGTGTCCGGTGGAAACGTTCGACCATGCCATTTATGATGGGGTGGCATGCTACGGTGCGAATCTGCAAACTTCCTAGCAAGACCATGAGCTTTTTGAAAATGGAAGACTCGCACTGTCGACCTCGATCGGTGGCGATGGTAGGTGGAACGTCGAAACGTGACACCCATCCCGAAAGGAAAGTTTTGGCGATGGTTTCACTTTTGATGTCGGGAACGTGAAACACCTCTGGCCACCGAGTAAAGCGGCCAATGCACGTCAACAGGTAAGTGTTTCCATGTGATAGCGGCCACAGTCCTAGAATGTCAACACAGACCTTGTCGAAACTCTCCGAAGGTGGTGTAAAGGGGCCGAACGGAGACAAGGTACGACGAGGGACCTTGTATTGCTGGCAATCCAAGCGAGTCGACCCATGGATGTCCTTGCTGATTCCCGGCCAGCCAAAACGCCGGGTGATAAGGTGTTGCGGATGCCAGGATGGGAGAGGCCGTGCAGAAAGTCGAATACACCACGAAGGAAATCACTGGGAACAAGAGGTCTAGGATTGCCAGTATACATGTAGCAGAGAATGGGAATAGTGGAGGACGGAAGGGTAAATTCACGAAACTCAAGCGTTCCACGGGCCAGGCGAAGCTTAGCGATTTCTGCCTCTTGTGCTTGCGCTGAAGCCAGGGTGGTGAAATCGACAGTTGCTGGCGAGGCGAAGCAAGGTACGGACACTATTAGGCGAGAGAGCGCACTGGCGGCAGGGTTAGCAGATTCTTGAACGTGCCGGATATCGGTCGTGAATTCTGCGATATAAGCGAGGTGACGACTTTCACGGGGTGAAAACTTGCTACTCGCTGATTTGATTGCAAACTTCAACGGCTCGTGGTCCGTGGCGATGAAGAAACTTCGAGCTTCGAGGAAATGCCTGAAGTGACGCACAGCCATGTAGGCAGCTAGGAGTTCACGGCCCAAAGTGCTGTAATTGCTTTCGGTGGAGGAGAGCTTGCGTGAAAAAAAAACAATTTATTGTTTCATTATTTGTTTTGACGCTAGCGGTTGCGACGATCCGTCAACGTACTGTTGCAAGGCGGCTCCAACTGCCACGTCTGACGCGTATGTCATAAGACAGAGCGGAGCATCAGGCATAGGGTGAACAAGAAAGTGACGTCGGCGAGCTGTGTCTTAATAGGCTCGAAATAGCTGGACGCACTCTCAGACCATGTAATGGGAGTAGAGTTCTTGTTTCCCTGGAGTAGATCAGTAAGTGGACGAATCAGGTGCGCTTAGCGGGGGATGAAACGCCGATAAGAATTTATCAGTCCCAGGAACTCGCGTAGTTTACGTACGGAAGTGGGCTGAAGAAAATCGTGAATGACTTGCACTTTGTTAAGGAGCGGCTGAATGTCATGACGGTCAGCGTGGTGCCCAAGAAGGTCAAGATTAAGCACGCCGAACGTACACTTGGCTTTATTAACGATTAGGCCGTACTCCGCAAGGCGTTGCAAAAGCTGTAGAAGGTGTAAGAGGTGGTCGTCTGCATCGCGGCTGAAGATGAGGTCATCGATGTAGGCAAAGCAGAGCGGAAGACCTCGAATGAATGCGTCCGCGAAACGCTGGAAGGTTTGAGCGGCGTTGCGAAGACCGAAGATCATCCGTAGGTATTCAAAGAGGCAAAAATGCGTTATGACGGCAGTCTTAGAAATTTTTCAGGGTTCGACAGGTATCTGTTGACACGCCTTGACGAGGTCTTTGAAAAGATGGTTGCTCCACGTAGTGGTGCTATAAAATCCGCGATTATAGCAGCGGGTAGCGATCGGGAATTGTGGCGTTTTTCAAGGCGCGGTAGTCACCGCGGGGCCGCCAGTCACCTGGGGACTTCTTGGACACCATGTGCAGAGGAGATGCCCAAGGACTTTATGATGGTCGTGTAATGCCAAGTTCGAAGCGGTAACCACAAGCACCGGCCTATAGACCGTTTTATCTGCGAGGAGGAACGTAGCGTCGAACCAACTCGCCGCACCGCCCTTCTAGCAATTGTATGAGAGCGGCAGTTTGGAGCGGTAGCGGTGTCATTGAGAATTAGTGCGATTCCAACGTATTCCGTATGCCATTTCCGCGATGTCAGATGATTCAAGGTCAACTGGCCACCACTGGGCTGTATTCAGCTGCAAAAATAACTTTCGGAAGGGAATGTAAAGTGGCATCTTAAGCAGCGGCGACTCCGTGGACTCCGCCGCTGCGGCTGCAAACACGCGTCCGCTTTGGATTACCAACATAAACAGGACTTGACGCAATCAGCTTTGTCGCGTGCATGTTCAGAAGACTTTCAGAAGATCTAGTTTCCAATTCGGCACTCGTGATCATACTGGAATTCGCATCACTCAACTACTGGGAATGGCCCAAGCCAACTAGTTCTGCGTGCATGCACGTTAAAGTTACTCTGTTCATATGTGTTCCAAGATTATCATGTTTGGTAACCAACATTCTGGCGGAAGTTGACCGAGAAAGGCATTATAGAAAGAGTACGTGTCAACTCATCACAAAATGAAGGTGTGTTCTTTTACTGCGATAGTAATTATGTGGACACTCCAAGTGCATTTCTGCCGTCGGCGTCGCCTTGAGGTTCCGTACGAAGTCCAAGGGCGATAGCACCGTCGCCGCGCGCCCCACGCTGTATTTGCGAGTGAAAGGTTGCGAGGGGAGCCGACGATCACGGCTAAATCTCGCCCGCGTGCGCGCGTGCTGTGCGTTCGAGGCGCTCACTTTGCGTTAAAGCGACAGACGGCACGAATATAGGCTGTCTCACATGGCGCGATTGGGGCGAAAACAATCGTTCTGCCGCACACGACGCAGAGCGATTTTCGCTGACAGCTTTCACATGCATTTGCGGCAACGCGATTTCCGTCGCAGCGATGCGCAAGGTTGCCCCCTGCCCACGAAGTATCCATGCCTGCATCGTCAAATAAAAACCACGTGGAAACTAGTCAAATATTCTAATTTTCCTATTATTATTCGATAATAGAATAAGCAAACCATTTTTTAACGTTTAAAAGCGTTGAGACTTTACGACAGCTTGGAGATGCGGCGAGTGAGACGCCGCACAACACCGCAAGTATGAGCGTTGCCGCTTGCGCGGCGTCGGTGGGGTGGTTCCGTTTAGTACACGAAAGTAAAAGATACATGGAAGCACGGGGAAAAACAATAACAGTAAAGGGGAAGAGAAATGCGGCTATAATGAAACACAGAGCGCTATGGGATACAATAGGTATGACGTACTGCGGGGTATGTGGAAAGATGTAATAGATCCAGGACTTACATTTGGAAATGCGGTTGTTTGTCAGGGTGTCTACTAAGTTGAAATTTCCAAGTTCCCCGAGTTTTCCAGGTTTTCCCTGACTTCCTTTGAAAAATTCGCTGATTGCAACAGAACTTGTTTTATGTCAAGACGTGCTGACACAATGTCGCCCGATACTGTCGCATTCTAGTAAGCACGTGAAAAATAAAAAGAACGGCTTAATCCAGTTTGAACAGTAAGGAGCAGTGTTTATTTTATTCAAAAAGAAAACAGAAGGGAATGGTTAGTAAAATGCGCAGCGAATCAAATAGCTTCGGGAAAAATGGTAAAGCCCATTGCAAATCGAGTCGTACATGTTCAAATACAAATGAAAAGAGATGCATACAGAATTAAACTATTTTCAAATATGAGCTATTTCAACTGATCGCCAGTTCATTGGTATGAGGCCCGAACTTTGTCACAAGTGAGATTCTCTCTCAGCAGCTGGAAAGTCAAGCTCAACTGTCCCGACATACTCTCGGCCCGCGCACAATGCCTTAGTGTTGCCTTTCACTGTTTTAAAGCGCTTATTTTGGTTTTGATGAGGGACACCTGCTTCTACGTGTCAGCCAACACTCTTTTTGAGCTGAAGCGCCTTTCAAGAAGCGGCGGCACACAACCTTTCCCGTTCATTCCTCAATGCGTCGGTCCTTTCTGTTCT
Source organism: Dermacentor variabilis (assembly GCF_050947875.1). NCBI lineage: Eukaryota > Metazoa > Arthropoda > Arachnida > Ixodida > Ixodidae > Dermacentor > Dermacentor variabilis. The sequence continues at coordinate 259,971,699 of NC_134568.1, read as the reverse complement.
CGTCCTCCTTCCACTGCGCGTCCGCCCCATGGGCCATTTGAAGCATCACCCTTGGTCCCTAGGGGCCGCGAGTACATCCGAAAAATCGGGCAGTTCGAAAAAATGAGTGCATGTTTTTACTGCCTTCAAGGGCTCAAATCGCCACAGGCACATCCGAAAAAGCTCCGAAGGCCTGCCAGCACATTTATTAGGCATATCGATCCACGTACTGGCACAAGAGATGGTGAGAGCACGCGTGTATAATTAAGGAATACATACTGGGTCCCGTGACAATTGCCCCTTCCCACACTTGTTAAGCTTCGCTGCAATACTTCGCGTGTGCTTCACCGCCTAACACTTCTGTAGTGAGGCAAACCTTACTTTCAGAAACCGGCATAATCCAACGCGTCGTGGTTTTCGAGCTTCGAAGCCATTGCCGAGGATTACAAAGCCTGAGTCGGTGTCATTGCTACCAGCGGTGAATGGCTAACAGTAGCGAACGTCAAAGTAGCTAGGCCTGGCGTTGCCTCGGTGGTCGCTACGGCTGCCAGGAAATCTGCGTGCGAGAGCGCCGGTTCAAGGCGGCGAGATAATCAAAATGGCAGCGGTAGTGGCTTTGACTAATGCCGTTTCGGATCGGCGCTCACGGCAAGAATTCCGGAAAATCGGGTGGCGAAGGGTTCTTTTGTCCGAAATTTCACACGTTCTTATGCATCGACTCTATGGGGCGCGTGGTGGCGCCTCGAAGACGTCCGAATTATCGGGCATGTCCTAAAAATCGGGCGTCCGCAAAATCGGTCTTTGACTACATCGACTTCTCCAGCCGACGACACGGCGTCAAAGACGATTCGTTACGATTGCTCTCTGTTACTCAAGCCAGCATTTACGCCACTTTCGTTCACTTTCAATAAAGTTACAGCTAATTTTCCCTGATAGAAGAACAAATTCCCTGAGTTTTCCCTGAGTATTTTCACACTATTCAAAATCCCCGAGAAATCTCGGTTTCTCCGGTTGGTAGACACCTTGAGTCTGCTTGAAATCAGTGCTACAGTCAGGACTCCTTGGCAATCAAAGGTCAGTGGGACGCCTCGCATTGTGCGCTCACGGGAAGACTACAAATGAAGCTGTGAGTGTGCAGGGTGATATGGGCTGGACAAGCTTTGAAATGAGGGAAGCTCACAGTAAAATTGATTATGAAGAGCGACTGAGCAATACGGAAGAAAGTAAATGCGCTGCAGGAGACTTTCCAGGTATTTATACAGGAAAAACATTGATCCAGGGTGGAGGAAAAGAACTAGGAAGCTTACCAGCAATAATAATATTTGGAGTTTTACGTGCCAAAACCACTTTCTGATTATGAGGCACGCCGTAGTGGAGGACTCCGGAAATTTTGACCACCTGGGGTTCTTTAACGTGCACCTAAATCTAAGCACACGGGTGTTTTCGCATTTCGCCCCCATCGAAATGCGGCCGCCGTGGCCGGGATTCGATCCCGCGACCTCGTGCTCAGCAGCCCAACACCATAGCCACTGAGCAACCACGGCGGGTGCTTACCAGCAAGTATGCGACCTGTATGGTGAGCAACACAGCAACAAAGAACATCAAACAGAAAGTCAGGGAGGTTTATGCAATATCATGGGTGGCGGCAATGGAAAATAAACGTGCTGTGAGTAACTACGTCAGAGGAAAAAACGAAATCAGGAAAGAAACAATTTATGATAACTCAAAGGGAAGCTCTTTACTTTTCGAAGCGAGATCAGGATGCCTTAGAACGCGCACTTATAAAGCGAGATACAACAAGCAAGATGAAGCATGTGCTTGCTGCGGTAAAGCTAGGGAAACGATGGAGCATGTTTTATTAGAATGTGAAGATGTCTGCCCAATGGTCGATTTAGGCATCTCTTGCCTCATTGAAGCTCTTGCGTTCAGCGAGAACACGGGGAAAGTAAACATGCCCGCAGTAGAGATTAGTAAACGGCGATTGTAGGATTGGTGCAAGTAGGGAAACGGCCAACAACGGAGGCGTGCAAAAACAATGTTCACAATAGGGGCTCAGAAAATTTGGTTATCGGAATTGAGCGCGTTTTTTTTTCTAATTCTCTCTCTCTCTCTTTTTTTTTTTACATAGGTAGGACATTAGGTAATATAATAACAACAGCTTGGTGGGGCAACCCACCGCCTCGTTCCAAAGGGGACGCTCATAGCATCCATCCATCCATCGGCGGCGCCCTAGATAAAACTGTCTATCCTTGCGCTTCTACGCCTTCGTGCTGCATCTAATGACGGCAAAAACGTTCCTGAAGGCAGTAACTTTTCCACTCGTCCTCTTCAGGACTACTTGTAGTGTCACTATGTCGGCCTACGTGTATAAATTTCCATGCGAGGGAAGCTCGGACATCACTGCGGGGCCAGTTAACTACGTGAGCTTCTCTAGTGCGACGTGCGATCAGATGCAAAAGAAAACTAACGCCAGCAACCGGCATATATGAGCGGCTGGGCGGATACGTGAGATGCTATACATGCAAGGCGCTTTGCAGTCAGCAACGCACCTGTGTGCCATTTGCCACGTTCCACTCCTCTAGTCAGCCTTTTTTACGAGATCAAGCGCTCCCGCTTATTTATTTATTTATTTATTTATTTATTGGTGGTAAACAATTTCATATCAATTCACCAGAACGCCCGGCACAACAGATGTTTCTCTTTGCGGTCGCAACATCTGGCGAGCCGCCATTCATATCTGAGAAAGATGGTTCAAGCGAATGCCGGAAAGCGATGGGATAATGCGGCGTGCCGATTCAATCACGCGCGTTGCGCTGCACCAATTTTAGCATCTGCATCGAACGCTGCCGTGTTCGTTCTCCACGCGGCGTCACGACGTGCTTCGCTCCGTGCAAGCGTGCGCTCCTTGGGTCCACGAGAAAGGCCGATTGTGATTTACGCGTTCCGCATCAACACGTGCGAGTATCGCACCCGTTGCACGTGCTGCACTCGGCCTCATCGAGCACGTCGAATAGAGGCGGCAAGCAAACAGCTGTGCTGGCTCCAGCTGTGGCATGGCCCTCTTTCGACAGCTTTTTTTGCGCACACAGCACATGACAGCACAGCAAGCTGCTGCGGCGCAACACGATTTTCCCGCTTAAAGCATCACACCTGTCAATGGTCGACGCTATGCTTTGCAGCTCACTGGGCCCTGCCTCAGTCAGATGCACAGGCCAAGATGTAAGATCATTAGGAGAGTTCCTTGCGCTAGATCGCGGCGACAAAGCGATTTTCATAACCTCGACCGATAGCTTACACCAAAAAGCACATCCTCCCATAGAGTTTCCTATTTAAAAAAAAAAAAAGTCACTACAGGCAATTCGCTAGTGTCTATGCGAGCTGCAAACATGGCGGTTCAGTCAGCATGTAAACGATGGTTAGTATGTGGTCCCTACATTGAGTACGTGGATTTTGCCTGAATTCTGTCTTCCTGGCTTCAAACAGCTCTGTTACTGTGCAAATTGATCATTTTCAACAATATCATTGCGTTAAAGCTACAACAATTCGCAATGATATTGCGTGTGCGCAGTGTCATCGCCTTCTGCGCACAAGATGTACAGGATTGCTGCGCAACTGAGACCGAGAAATGGAGAAACATCGAAATAAATAAAGGTGCAAGAACGTTTTAAGCTACAATCACGAAAGAATAGAGAAATACACGCACTACTAATCTCCATGGATGCTGAATGATAGAATTCCCCCTAGGAATTTTAGTAGGAGACTATGCATCCTCCTCCATACTTAACACGTATGCGCCTTTTTTTGCTTTCCCTGCAGATGGTGGTGGATGTGCTGGTCGGGGTGTTTCGAATGTGCTGGCTTTATGCATAATCCTTCAGAGCATTAGCTTACCTCTTTACAGCCGACGTTAAAGTGGAACTTAAGACAAGCACTAAATCAGTATAGAATGATATAGCCTTTCAAACTCTATAGGTTGGTTATTATAAGAGATAATGAAATTCATAGTCCCACTTCTTGAACTTCGCGCCGCAGCCCCAGCTGTGACGTAGCGGATTTCAATGTGTTATGTTTCATATTCTGGCCGCGAAAATTCTTGATACTTGCTAAATTATCTATTTGGCCCCTTTAGAATAGAGTGTAGTAATTTTTCCCGATAAAACATTTGGCCCGAGCAGACGCGGTCAGATTTCATGACGTCACGGCGAGTTGGTGCGGCTAATTCAAGACGGCGTCGCCAGCTGACAATTTTTTTTTATTATTATTGCACAGTGGTTATCTACTAATACAGCTCAAATTTATTTTTCGCTCTAGTGTCCACTTAAGTCGCCAGATACGTGCCTTTATTCGTATTGTCTGGCGACGACTGTACGTTTAAAGGGACATTTAATTGCGAAGCGCGTCTGTGACGCGCCTGAACCGACCACATCTGGACCACCTGTGTCCTGCCACCAGGCCTAGGAGAATTCGCCAGGCCTAGTAGAATTACCAGATTGCATTGAGATGTGCTTCCACTGAGACGAGCCTTGCTTCCTTACCTCCCGTCGAGCTGGCCACGCGATAAACTTACCTTTACTCTTCTCCTTTAATCCCGCTTCTTTTAATCTAATCTAATCTAATCTTCTTCTAATCCCAGTGGTTGAGGTTTCCCCACCGCTGAGACAGCTGTCGCAGTATTTCTTTATGACCACTTCCTCCTCCCTACCCAGTTGCAAGTTTAATACGCTGGGAAGGTGCGCTGGTTAATATCCGGTGGCTTCACTCTTGAAAGCTCGGTAGGCGAGAGAGAGCTGGAGTCCCACGACGACTCGGGCCATCCGACTGGCCTTGCATCACCGTCGCCAAGTTTACTAAACCAGTTGATCTTTGGCCTTAATCAGACCTCGACTCCTCACTTCGACTTTGTCAGCGTGAAAAGGTGGTCGACAGCAGGCACCAGCCGCCACTTCTGAGATGCGCTCGACCCAACCGCTTATGCTCGCGCCACACGGGCAAATTCAGGGTCACTTTGAGCAAGTGCACTTCAGCGCACTCAGTGTCACTTTGGCGGTGCACTGCTACCCGAGAAAGGATTGTTCTTTAGAATTGATGACACTGACAATGGGTGAATCAGTAGGCACAACATATATTTATTTTAAGCATGGTCTTCAATATAACAGTGTGTTATGGTTAAAAACAGCCTTTAATATAAACTTTAGTACAAATGAAGCAATTCATTGCAATCGCAATAGCATATTCGATCATCACGACCCACAACAAGAGAGCATCCATGGAGCAAGGAAAGCGTTACGCGCGCAACGCGATTGAAGCCAAGCCTGGTGGCCCAACGCGTGATCGCACGTCAACGTGCGTGGTTTGTTTTAGTGTTCCCTCTCCGCAGGCAGAGCCACGGCAGGGCAGACGAACAAACGCGCACCGTATAAATACTGGCATAGCTACTGGGAACGAAACGTCTCAGCAAACCTCGATTCTTGCTCCGTGATCTCGACGCAAGAGGTTACGTGTTGGGCCACCACTGAGCAAATGCATCGGATTCACGAAGTGTTCGCTTGCCTAGGCTGGCTACGTGCCGTAATGCTCTCTCCTGACTTTTTCCTTCCTCCATGAGAGCATCACATCCAAAGCAGTCAGAGAAAAAAAATGGCGGATGGCGTTGCAGACGGCACCAAAAACAGATCGCGAACATTCGGAGTGTGGTATGGCAGCGCTTATTCGCCGCTTATACGCGTCTACTGCAAGACTAGATCCGCTCACCTTTCCCGCGCTCAGACAATAGAAATAATTGTGCCAGTATTGCATATTCAAGACGCAAGCGACGCGCAGTCAGCTGGGCTGTAAAATGACAAATAAGTTAAATGGACGCACTGTGATGTTCCGCTAGGTTTATTCGGCAGCTGAGCAACGGCAGCGCTTCACCTTGATGCGCGCTCGAAGATGGAATGCGCCGTTTGAGCGCGCCACGAGCGCGAATTCCACGCGCCTCCAATTAGAGGCTATACGGCGTTTGTGCCACAACGAGGAGCGTGTCGCCATCCAAAACGGCGAGAGGGGTAATATCGAGGCACCCCACACACGGTCTCCTCGTCCGACCATGTCGCCATTGATCAGCTACTTCCGCCCATTATACACGGAACAAACGACGGCGGCTGCACATCTAGGGTGGTTAGCCCAGGCATACACAGGCACAAACAACTGCGCGGCCATTACACATAAACACCTTGAGATAGGGAATAGAGCAAATTATTTTTTTTTTTACAGTATAGCACGTTTTCTTAGCTTATAAAATTTCCAATCATGAAAAGGGGATATTAAGATTACTACCGAATCTGTCTTTAATATTAGTTTCTGTACCTTTTAAGCACTGCTACCGAAGAATGGACGCAGCGAAGCGAAGCGAGTTCGCCGAACGCATTCGTTGCCGAGCGCGTTCTGTAGCGAGTTTCACTAAGCGTTCCTGTGTGACAGCTTACGAATGACACTAGCGACGAAGTGTACTCGCTGAAAATGTCACTAAGTTTGTCCGTGTGACAGTGGTATTACACCGCGTGAACGTAGTCGCATGCACTAAGCAAACGCACAAACCTGAAGTAAACACGGTCCACAGGTTACACAGGTTAAGAATCACGCCAACCGCCAATGCTTAGTGCTAATACTAGAGCAGCTGCCCTGTTTCAAACTTTTGTTTCGTGGACAAAGACGCTCACTTACCTTTTCTGGCAGCAACTGTCGCGCAGGAAAAAATTCACGCAGAAACTCCTCTGGGAGTTTTCTATAAGTGTGCGTAATATTCTGCCACTTGCTTATCTCCACGCAGCCCTGTGTCGTTATCAATGTTATCAAACTTTATCCGACCAGTAAAACCCTTATCAACATTTATCGGTCGTAATCAACCTTATCAGACTAGATCCGATCCTTATCAACCCTTATTGGTTATCAACCTTATTGGACTTGATCCAAGTCTTATCAACCCATATCGGTCGATATCAACCTTATCGCAATCGATCCGATCCTCATCAACCCTTATCGGATATGATCCGACCATTATAAACCCTTATCGGTGCTTATTAACCTTATCAGAATTGCTCTGACTATCATAAGCCCTTATCGCTCTTGAACACCTTGGTGAGACCCATAAGGCTACGTTCACACTTGGAAAGCGGGTAGAAAGGCCAAAGCGGGCAGACAATCTCACTAAGACAATCTCTTTCACTAACCATGCAATGCATAGTTAGTGAAAGTGCAAATTTGCAAACAGTGCAAGCATTCAGGCGAAAATTCCGGGAGGTCGAGAAGACCAAAAGTGAGACATACTCAGATTTCACGTACACCTTGGAGGTAAACCTGAAGGAATGCCTCAGAGGAGAGGGTGCACTCGGCGACGCCGAAAAGACAATGCAGTGCGTTGCTTTAGAACAGTTCTAACCGCCGGCTGCCAGAAAACATCAAGTATTGGGTTCAGGATAGGCCAGGCGTGGACACTATTACGTGAGCGACCGATCTCGCTGAGGAGTACGTAACTCGCTTTGCGTTCGAAGGCAACGAAGCTCCTAAAAAGAAGATGAATAAATACAGACCCCGCAAGCCAGAGCGATAGTCAAAGTCGAATCAGTATAAATCCAAGGAAAGGTCAGATTCGGTATTAGCGACGAGAACAGCAACGGAAAGGAGGAGTCACCCGAACAGAGGGCAGAAAGGTAAGAGAAAAATGCTTTCGAGGCAAAGAAATCAGTATGCTACAACTGCCAGCAAACGGGGCATATCTCCGTGGGGCACAAAAATCCCAGACTAGTGTTGATTTCACTAACTAGTAAGGAGGAAAATCTGAAATTGCTAGAACGGTGCAATCGAAACCTCGTGGTAAACGGCCAACCATGTCAGGTGCTTCGCGACTCGGCAGCCACAATGTAAGTGGTGCACCCGTCGTACGTGGAGAAAGGCCAGTTCACGGGAGAATGTGCTTGAATAAAGCAAGCCGTAGAGACCTCCAGTGTTTGTCTCCCGGTGGCAAAGATTCGTATAGAAGGCCCTTTTGGAGTACTGGACACTGAAGCCGCCGTCTCGGCACATCTCCCGCCACAGTATCCATGCTTGTTTTTTAACAAATCTGAGGATTTGCTGCCACGCAGGGGAATCGGGTTTAGTGAAGGAATAGTGCAAGCCCTAACTCGTTCCAAGGCAAGGGAACTCACGGCCAAGGCAGTGTACGAATGTCCAGTGGTGGAGGAAACAGGTTTGACGGAGTATTCGTCAACCAGCACCAAAGAGGACAGCCCTATAGGGGATATTGCGGAAAGTACACTAGCTAATGAAGACGCCAGGAAAGCACCGGAGCCTGAAATGTACCGATAGGCAGAATGCAGAAGAAAGTTATTGAATGTAAGCCCTGCCACATTCATTGCTGAACAGGAAATATTCCACCCTGCGTAACCCAAGGCCAGACGCGAAAGAAGGTGTGGCCAAACAGAACGTAAAGTTCCTCAAGAAGGCAGGCGTCCTCTGTAGAAAGAACGCCAGACGAAAGGGAGTGCAATTCGACCAACTCGTGGTGCCGCATCCCTATCGTGAGCAGCTCCTGCAACTGGTTCACGGGGGCTTTTGGACAGGGAATCTGGGCATTCGGAAAACAAAGGACCGCTTACTGCAGGAACTTTACTGGCCCGGCTGCTTTCGGGAAGTGGAAGCGTTCGTAAGAAGCTGCTACACATGTCAACGCATAGGCAAGCCCGGAGATAAGGCTAAAGTGCCAATGAAACTTGTTCCCATTATCACGGAGCCGTTTCGCCGGCTCATAATAGACACAGTGGGACCACTTCCTACAACGTAGTCTGGCTATCCGCATATTCTCGCTGTACTATGGCCCCGCAACGAAATTCCCAGAGGCGGTGGCCCTCAAGGTGGAGATCGCCAACGCGCTTTTGCCTATCTTCCCGCGAGTGGGGTTTCCCACAGAAATCTAACCAGATCAGGGATCCGTCTTTACAAGCACACTGACCTCGACGTTTCTGGATACGTGCGGCATTAAAATCATTCATAGCTCAGTGTACCACCCGCAGTCAAATGCGGTAGAGAAAGTCCACTCAATCATAAAACGCCTTTTGCGAGTCCTTTGTTATGAGCACAAAGCCAATTGGGAGGTTTGCTTGCATGCAGCAATGTTCGCGCTTCGAACTGCACCGTACGAGTCAACAGGGTTTTCGCCTTCAGAGCGCGTTTACGGGCACTGCCTTCGGTCCCCTCTTCGCATTGTTCGAGAAGCCTGGGAAGGCCGGGCGGCCTACCCTTCGGTTGTGGCCTACGTGCTAGAGCTGTTAAACCGACTGCACACTATTAAGAACGGCCCGCTCAGGTGCAAGTTTTGCCAGCCAGTTGCGACAGCGGCGGCAACCTTTGCTTGGAACGCCACCGTTACGCTCTAGCCTCGTCGCCATTGTGACTAAACGCGGTCGGCGGACCAACTATTGTTACTGAGCCCGCCACCGCTCACCTAGTCGGCCGCGAGCGGGGGAGTGCCCGCGGGAACTACTGATGCCTCTTCCCACGCGCCGTTCGAGACGCAAGACAATGGGCTACCGGCCGCGCTGCGGGGGTCAGCTCCGAGTTCTACGAAGTCCGTGTGACGTCAGTTCCGGACCGTGAACCTGTGCGTGTAAGCCGTCCCGCAGAGAGGGCTTGTTTACGATGACTGTACGAACGTTTCCGTCACCTTGGAATCGAGGGGGACCGAGTGTTTATAAAGCGCTGTTGTGCGGATGCTCGATGAACTTTCTCAAGCAGTCATGTTAGACTGATGTACTTTCTCTCGCAGTCATGCTAGACTGATGAACTGCATGTAGATACTGTAAATAAACCCATATTCCTCGTTCTAGATGAGAAGCAATCCTTCCCTTCATCAGCGTCCTCAGCGTGGATAAGTTGGACGACGGCATGGGCCAGCTACCTTCTAACTCATGCCCGACTCCAATCTTGACAACTGGTCACGAACGGTGGGGTTGAGCCCCCAATCCTCACAACACATCTCAAGGATGAGCAAGGCAGGAAATGCCCAGGGCCCAAAGCAATGCTAAGCGATACTACGACAGGACCGCTCGAACGCGACGCTTTGAAGTTGGGGAAAAGGTAATGATCCTCAAACCCTCATTGAACTACAGGTTCAATGGGAAGGACCAGTTGACATAATTCAGAAATTATCTGAAACAAACTACGTGATCACGGTACCGGGAGAACGAAGGACACCATAAGTGTACCACAGCAATCTATTAAACCCTACCGGCAGAAGGAGGCCATTGTGAACATGTTCCTTAACCAACCTGGGGAGATGCCTGTCGACTTTCCAGAGTTAACATCAATACCGGGGGCAAAAGACATTCACGAGACCATTGACAAGCTAGTAGAGAAAGCAGAGTTGAACCCCAATCAAAGGGCCGAACTGAGGGAACTCGTGTTTGAATTTAAAGACATATTTTCAGACATACCTGGCAGGGGCCCTGCGATCGTTCACAATATCGAGTTAACCTCATCGGACCCAGTTCGTTTGAAAGCTTATCGCGTTTCACCTCGGCAACGTCAAATCATGGCCGCTGAAGTAAACGAGATGTTCGAGGTAGGTGTAACCGAGCCAGGAGAGAGTTATACCTCGCCTCTTATCTTGGTTGAGATCCAAGGAAGGGAGCCGCGACCGCGTATCGACTACCGCCGGCTCAACTTAATCACGAAGGACCAGACCTACCCTATACCGCATATCGAGGAAAGGAGTTGAGAAAGTTAGCAGTGCTAATTTCATCTCTACGCTCGGTTTAGTCAGAGGGTACTGGCAGGTTCCGTTGATCGAGAGGGCAAGCAGGCTTGCGGCGTTTATTTCCCCGATGGGAACCTTTCAGCCGAAAGTCCCAAGCTTTGGATTGAAGAATGAACCCTATTGTTTCTCTAGCCTTATGGACCAGGTGCTACGGGGAATGGAGGACTTTGCACTTCCGTATCTCGATGACATAGCAATCTTTTCTTCATCATGGGCGGACCATATGCAACACCTGCGAACCGTGTTGTGTAGTCTACGAGAGGCCAACTTAACTGTAAAGGCTCCCAAATGCCAATTGGGGTGCGCGGAAGTAGCTTATCTAGGTCATGTAATAGGGCAAGGCCATCGTCGGTCTTCCGAGGTTAAACTGACCGCAATAGACAACTTCCCGCAACCACGCACCAAGCGGGACATCAGGTCATTCCTTGTCTTGGCAGGTTATTACCAAGGATATATCCCGTGTTATTCCGAGATTGCAAATTCCTTAACAGATGCCCTCAGAAAAACAGAACCGCAAACGGTAACGTGGGATGACGAAAAAGAAATGGCTTTTAGTATGCTGAAGAAAGCACTAACGAGACAGCCAGTGTTGAACGCGCCCGACTATTGTGTGATGCCAGCGACAGGGGTATGGGGGTGGTGCTTTGTCAAAAGAGGGACGACGAAAACGAACACCCCGTACTGTACGCCAGTAGAAAGCTTTCAGTTTGTGAGGAAGCATACTGTGCATCAGAAAAGGAATGCGCCTGCGTAGTATGGGCGGTGCCGGAGCTAGCTTTCTATATCGCTATTTCAATGTTCACCATAGAGACTGACCACTGTCCCCTCACATGGCTGCAGTCCATGTCAACGAAAAACGGCCGTCTTTTGCGCTGGAGCATGGCTCTTCAACAGTACACCTTCGATATTCGCTACAAGGGTAAACTTAACGGCAATGCCGACGGTCTGAGTCGTTGCCCCTAGAGTAGCGAAAGCCTCATGCTCACTCTGGTTTCCGTGGCACTTTTACGTTTGCAATATTTTTTCATACGTTTTTTTTTTTATTATTGCGAAGTTGTAGTTGATTGTTAGCTGATTTCAGTAATTACGTCGTAACGCTTTAGTGATTAGGGGGGGGGGGGGAGTACGCGCGAAAGCGATGGGAAAGCAGTAGCGGGTTTTCTTTCCTTTTTTTGTAAAGCCTGGTGTCTTTGGGTAGGGTGGCCTTGTGCTCGCTTACTTTGTTGTTCTGGGTCCGGCACTGTTCTGGAGTGATTGCTTGCCCTAACAGGAGACGAAAAGTTGTGAGACGGGTTTGCAAGTCCAGTTTCACAGGACCGGACCAGGGAGAAAAGGCACACGAGCGCCACGAGGACTGATGAACGACTCCCAGGGATCTACCAGCTACGAACCAAGGGCTCGTCACCCACGAGGGAAATTTTCCAGTTGAAACACCGATCCCTCGCCCAGTGGCTGCTGGTCCCTACGAGTCTGGATCTTCCACCCCCGCCGGAGATGCTGTTACGGTTGGCGTGTAACACTCCGGGCAAGAAGGATGCTCGAAAGGCCCTGCTCAACCGAAACGGAGGATGGATTCCTAATTTGCCATGGTTGCCTCGTGTGGTTGCCGGTCTGGCAGGCGCCCAGCAGTGATGACAGGACCCTTTGTGTGTGCGACCGAGGGGGGAACCCTTTGCACGAACTGTCCAACTCTAGGGAAAAGCGCTTTCCGCGAACCAAACAGGTCCCGCGGGTTGCCGCCAGAAGAGGCAATCCCGTGCCGACTCACCTGGGAGAAGGGATCCGCCGCCTATCCCCGACCAGACTCCGTGGGTTGCCGCCAGAGGAGGGAAGCCCGTGCAAACTCACCTGGGCGCAGGGATCAGCCGCCTATCCTCGACCAGGCTCAGTGCATGTCACGTGACGTTGACGTGAGCAAGATCCCGCCTACAATTTTAGTGGGCCTACTTAAGGAGCCCCGCAATGTACTTTTTCAATTCATTCATTCTTCTTTTCATATTTCACCAACCATTGAATAAACAGTGCAAGTTTCGCACTACAAATCGTCTCGCCCCTGCCTTGTCGCCATGGTCTACCGGACGCTTGCAGCGCGCCGACAACGCCACACTACCCAATAGCAACGCCGGTCGAGGTTCGAGAAACAGGCATCGCAACTCTGAAGCAACCCTCCAACGGAAGGCGGATCGCGCGACCACCGAAACGCTTTGGGGATGTGGGGTGTTTGGCATTAAATGTTCGCCAAATCGGACTGTTCCTAATGTCTACGATGCTCCAAGTCGGACCTTAGTGTGATGCTAGAGAGGGCTTTTATTCAGCATCTTACGAGACTTACAACAAATCTTTCATACAAATTGTTCTCCTTTGACGTTTGTTTTCCACCGGCGATACAATATTCATATGGTTCAGATATATTAACCAGCGTGCTACAGGCATGCTGAACCACGCAAAGCACTCGGGTCTTTTCGGGAACCTGCTGCCTACGTTCGTAGTGGGTATGCTGCACAAGAAACAGCGCAGGACCGCATGCAATTATTCGACGCTTGCATGTGCTTGCTTAACTAATGGATGTCTTCAGTGACCTTAAATTTCTATAGCGCATTGTTTTTCTTGTTTCACTGAAAATTCTGCTCTCATGTAACAAAGAAAGGTGGGTGGTTAACCTAGTGGGTAGGACACTCGGCTTCTGAGCGCACGGTCGTAGGTTCGAAACTCACCACCGCGAACGTTTTAATGCAAAAGCACTGTATGCCCCATTACACGAAAATCCGGCGTTGCAGCCGGCAGCGTGCCCGAATAACAGTACCGAGAATGGGCGACGACCAGGAGTAGAAACATCACAAAATGCTTGGATTGAGGTCAGATTTCTTAGGGAGGTTCCTGTAAACAAACTAATAGTGCCTTTGAAATAGTATGTAAACTTCGGTGTGGGTGGTAATCTATCCCGGGCATCCGGGGTGAGAGACGAGCCCGCTTCCCTAACACCACGGCGGCTCCATAGTTCTGATTGACGCCAGTATAGCGCCAGCCAGCTTTAACCACAGGTCCCCTACACTGGTTTACGCCCCCGCCACCCCTATCCATTGAACTTTAATTTATGCACGGCTGACGAAGCCTGAAGTAAAACTAACGGTGAGAAAAACGTCGGGCGCATGAAATGTACACTTCATACCGAGAGATTTTAGTGTTGTCAGCCGGCAAAACTAGTTATCTTGTATGCGCGCTCGAGGAAAGAAACGTTACTTGCTAAGTGTGATACGTAGTCAACCGCAAACGTTTGCGGGACGCAGGATCTGCCATGAAGCTGAATTCTAGCGAAGCGTGGTCGCACAACCTCGAATTAAATGTTACAGCATGTAGTAGCCTTCGCCACCTACACAGTGATTCATTAAATACGAAGTGTCATGCCTTAACAGTGCAGGAATTCACATTTGAAGGGGCAACCACATCCCGTAAACTTTTGCTGTTGACTGTACATATCTGCAACGTCGGAAATGTGCATCAAATGCGAATGACCAAGAATTGTTAATTTGCGTTTGCAGCAATGGAAAGACGCATGATTGACTGCCATCGTCCTCGCTGCGAGGATGCGCTTCTACAAACCTGAGGTAATTATAGCCCAGGCAAAAGCAACACACCAGCATGGACAACAAAATGACTTTAATGAATGACTATACAAGAGAGCCAACAATGGTAGCTCAGCTTTGGATGATAGTTTCTGTACAAGAATGGTGCAAGTCACGATTGAGAACACTCAAGAACTGCATCTTATACTCACGAATGAAAACACAACAAAAGACTGCACAGTGAATGAAGATGATGGGGACGAGAGTTCACAAAATGCCCAATGAGATCGCTCGGCCATGCATCGGTCGGTTGTTGAATTTCGAGAGGGCTTCCTGCGCGTCTCGCGGTGTTGGAAAGGCAATCCGTGCGTCACCCGTCGCCTGGCCCCGGTCGTTGAAACGCCGCATGACATTCTCTTTGGTCAATTCGTAGCCCTGAAAGAAGTTGATGATATCCTCGACGCCTGCGCGGTACGGGATGTTCGTGGCGGTGACGACGCAGCCGGGCTTACCGAAGCTGTCCATACCGCGCGTCGGCGGCTCCTCGTGGCGCGGCGCCCTCAGCAGTGGCCCTCCGCGTTCGGGAAGGGGCCCTCCGCGTTCGGAAAGGGGCGCTCCGCGTTCGGAAAGGGGCCCTCCGCGTTCGGGAAGGGGCCCTCCACGTTCGGGAAGGGGCCCTCCACGTTCGGGAAGGGGCCCTCCACGTTCGGGAATGGGTCCTCCGCGTTCGGGAAGGGGCCCTCCGCGGTCGGGAAGGGGCCCTCCGCGGTCGGGAAGGGGACCTCCGCGATCAGGGAGGGGCCCTCCTCGGTCCGGGAAGAGCGGACCACGACGGGGCCCTGCCTCGGGGAACAGGGGCGGCCTCGAGGAGCGCTCGAGCAGCGGCCGCTTAGGCGGACCATCGCGCTCACGCGGTGGCGGCCCCGGCGGTCCTGGTTCGAAGCGCCCCTCGGGCCGCATGCCCGGCCGTTCGGGCCGACCGTCACCGCCACGGTCGTGGAGGCGACCATCGAAGCGACCATCGAAGCGGTTGTCATAGCGGTTATCAGGGCGACCGTCTGGCCGGCCGTCGGGACGGTGGTGGCCTCCCAACGCTTGCGCTACTTCGCTGTACGGGATCGTCTTGAGCGCTATTACGTGCGGCCCAAGATTCGCTCCGTCTTGCAGGAATGCCCTCTCGCAGTCGGCATGAGTCGCAAATTCAGCAAATGCGTGACCAGTGGGCACACCATTTGCACCAAGCATTATATGAATGGCGCGCGGAATGACACCCTGAGTGCTGAAGAAGTCAGCGATGTCCCTGTCGGTCACAGTGTTCGGTAATCCAAGCATGGAAACGCAGGTGTGTCCAGGTGGCACAAGCGGGTGGCCAGGCCCGTGGGCCGGGACCGCAGGGCCCATCCCAGGCCCGTGCATCGGTCCGGGTCCGTGGCCTACTTCAGTAGCACGGTCCGGGCCCACTCCATGAGACACAGGCGGCTCTTCATCTCGCCGACTCGGCGCCATGCCATCTGGCCGGATATTATCCCCATTTCTCGCTGCGTACATGACGTCACGGCTACCTACAGAGAGTTCGATGTAGCGGTGGCCGATTTTGCGTCTCTGCATACTCATGGCAGTTTCAAAGTCTCTCTTGTCCCCAAATTCCACGAAGGCCATGCCCGTTGCGCGACCGCTACGCTCATGTTCCACAAAGATGTCCAGAACATTGAGCCCGGAGAAAAACTGCAGGACGTCTTGCTCACTGGTATTGTAAGGAAGACCCTTCATTACGACGACCATGTCGGATTCGCGGGAGCGGCCCTGGTTAGGTGGTACCGCAGAAGGTGAGACAAGTAATTCAGTTTGTTCAAAAAGGTCCTCAGGGAAAGGAACTACCTGGATAGGATCTCCACACAGTATCTTGTAGTCACCCTGAATCGCCTCACGAGCATCCCACTTGTTGGCAAAACGCACCACAACGCTCTTGATACCGGTTTCTGAAGTGGCCACGCGAATGCAGCCGCTGAATATACGCAGTCCTCGGAAAAGGTCCTTCACATCTCGCGGAGTCGGAGCCCCGCTTAGGCCACGCAGTTCGACGCAGCAACTCTCCTCCGCGTGACGGGGCACTTCGCGTGCTCCACCAGGGGGCCCTCCATCGCTCTTTCGGTCTACTTTGCCACCGCCGTCTAAACGTCGATCGACGAAGCTGGGAGCCATGTTTCCTATACTTTCCATGTTGTTTGGCACACCCATTGCGTCACCCATTCCGAAAGCACCTGGCATGTTGGCGGCCATATTGCCAGGCATCCCAGCAGCCATTCCGCCGCTCACATTGGCGGCCATGCCACCGGCAGCACCAGACATGCCACCCATGTGGCCGGGCATGCTTCCAGGAATGTTGCCAGCCAAACCACCAGGAATCGCAGCAGGCACTCCGCCAGTGACGTTCCCAGGCATACCTCCAGCCATATTGGCGGCCATGCTGCCTGACATGCCACCACCGATCTGACCAGCGAGACCGCTGGGAAGACTGCTGGCCACGTTGGCGGGTACGCCTTCACCCATGTTGGCCGTCATGCCACCCATCATGTCGCCGCCTGCAGCGCCCATCAAGCCGCCCATCATGTTAGCTGCAAGACCTGACAAGTTGCTCATCAAGCCAACAGGGGGCAGGTTGAAAGCCGCCAAGTTCGGAAGCGCTGCGGGTTGGCAAGCCATGTTCACAGGCGCCGCGTTGACTTCACTTTGTGGCCGCGCCACCTGGTTCATGTTGCCGATAGGGAAGATTGGTGGCGCCGTTTTGCTCGGATCTGTGTAAGGCGGCTTTTCATCCCAGCCCTTGCGCTCGGACGCCTGGCCATTGGACACCTTTGAAGGTTCCGGCATTCGACCAGGGTCGTCAAAGCTTCGGCGGCGCTCGTCCGAGCGAGAAGATCGCGATCGGTCCTTGTCCCTGCGATACGGCGGCGAACGGCTGTGGCTGCGGTCCCGCCGCGACGACCGGCGCCTCGGCGAACGGTCCCGTGGTGGCCTACGCGAGCGGTCGTCAGGACTAGGGCGACGGCGCTCCTCTTTCTTGACAGGCGGAGGCGCCGTATGCTGTGCGCGCGCCTGGTCGATGATGCGCTGCATCTCGGCGCGCGAGCTGAGCAGAAGCTTGATGCGGACCTCCTTGATTTTGCCGCCATCGCGCTCCATGGCCTGGCGCGCATCTTCGTCGCTGCCGAAGGCGATGAAGGCGTCGCCCTTCTCGCCGCCCACGATGTGCACGCCGCCCTCGGGAATGTTGAGGCCCTGGAAGTAGCGACGAATGTCCAGCGAGTTTGCTGCCCAGGGCAAGTTCTGCAGTCGGATGATGATGGACATGGTGGACGGTTTCCTGCAAGGACAGATGGCGACCACCTTGAGGAAGAGAACGCGAACGTGCACCAAGCCTGCTCGGAGACAGGCTTACCTTTTTTCTTTTTTCGCAAGCGGCGACATTTCAAAACAGTGCTTGGGCACCGTGCCACCGACTGCCAGCACAAAATGGCGACTGCTGGCTGCAGTGACTATAGTCCTTCAGAAAATAAAGCAAGGAAAGTTATCGAATTCTTAAGCTCAACAAAAAAAATGCGCTTCGAGGTATGTTTCGTGCTTTACAACTAAACGCAGATTTTAGACCCATTATAGCCTGTTCCAGATTCTCCCACAATGCTGGTCCGTAGAAGTGTGTGATAGGCTAAACCTCAGGCGACGCACGCTCCCTGAGGACGCTAATGTTAATTTTTGCTGGCTTATCGAAGTATGTTTCGTCGCAGTAAGAAATACGCAGAACACGTAGAAGAGAACAAGACTGCCCTTGTTTACTTTCGCGTCGACTTCTCGCGCATTACGTTTGAGTTTCTAGCCGAGTAGGGTACAAGACAATCCGTGAAGATTCCCTCAACTACATAGAGGGGCTCTCGCACTGCCTGCAAAGCAGCATTATTCCAAAAGATTTTCAGGTCAGCTGCCTCCACGGACTTTTTCAAGATTTGTCACATTCCGCAAACTACGGCGCCAACATAAAAACAAAAAATCGCGTTCGCCGACATTCGGCCAACATCTTAGTTGCCACAGGACCTGTGCATCGAAAGATAAGAGTGTTAACAGTACAGCAACTACGTTGTTCCGGTGCGAACCAACAAGGTCAAATTTTGTTGGCCGACGAGCCCCGTTGCGTCTGATGGCTGAGCTAATCTTGTAGTAGCAATACGACGACGGTGCCTTTAACCTGTTTTGGAAGAATACTGGTCAGAACTCGCAAGTTTTACGGCAACCCAACCACGTACGCTGACACGTTGAAATATTGGCAGTATTAGAACAGGGGCCGAAACCTCAGAAACATGAACGACCGTGTATGGTGGCGTTAGGGTGTGCAAGCGATAAAGTTCCAGAACTGCCCAAACGCGTATGCCTTTGCGTTTGCCACTTGCAGCGCCACTACGGAAGAAAAGGATATTACGAATCAATTATTATATTATGCGCTGTGTGCCTAGTTGGCACTGTAACATGTATACAATACTACTCAACTTACAACTCCAACTAAGGTTGCTACTTCCGTCTGCATGGTGGTGTGCCATTGGTACAGGTTACACAGCACGCTACGGACAAGGAAATCGGAAAGAAATGATACACATACGCTCGCAACACAACGATGGTTTACTCCCGGCTCCTGAGAGCAAGAATGTATTCATTTGAACTCCCTGCTTGTTTCGGCGCCGTGTTTCAAAAACAAAGCATCCACACGAAGCTTAGTGACGCTCGACATCGAGATGAGGTTAGATTATGGGCAATTTTTTCTCGTTTAGGAAGAGTAAAACAGCGAAAGCCCGTCGCGCTAAAGCGTGTGTTGCACATGTAAAGAAATAACGAGCCAGGAGGGGTGGGGGGGGGGGGGGGGTTACGATGGCAAACTCGAATAAAAAGGTGCATATCCTGCTTCGAAGGGAACAGTGTTAACAGATGAACTATTTCTGCAGTTTGGAAGCACGCCTACACAAACACTGAAAAGAAAATTCACGTGTAGTCTGGCGAAGCAATTTTTCTTTCTTCAAATACATCTACATTTATCAGGCGGTAAAACGTTGGCTGTTGCTGGAAAGAATAAAACGCGTTTTTTTTTTCCCGCGCCTCAACCGCATGCAGCGCCAGCACATTAGTGTGGTGTTACGCCTGTTTTTGTGAAAAGTTTTTAAAACACTCGGCTAGCCAAAGACTAGCGGCGTTTACATGCATGCGACAACTGGCGTGTCGCATCGCATTTCTAACACATCGCATTCACGTAAACGGCGGTAATGCGCCATAGCACATTACCGCCGTTTACGTGAATGAGATTCGCTTTCGAATCGCACTGATGCGACAGGATGATGATGAAAGTGGTGTTTTGTGGCGCAAGGGCCAGATATGGCCAAAGAGCGCCAGGCCGGTGTTAATGAGTTCGCAATGGAGCTCTGAATAACGAGAGGTAGATGTTACGTGGCTGTAAAGGGGCCTAAAAAATAGTCACGGTAAAGTGCGCAAAACGTATATAACATCAAATTATGCCAATGGTTAATGACCTGTACTATGGAAAAGATACATTGTGAAACAGCGATGATATAGTCAAATATGTCATAAGTAAACGTTCGCAAGAAGCACTACCGCCTTAACAGAGCCCTTGAAACGCAAGGACCTGGAGGCATGTGCTATACAAAACTACTATCACAGCGGCAGCCACTCGAAAGAGGATGTGCTATGAATTTATGGAGCTAAACATTTACAATTCGACGTCATTCAAGAATCCTATAACTGCTTTGGTGTCAAAGAACGGTTCTGCGCCGAGAAACATCACAGGATGGAGAGGGGTGTGCTGGCCACTCCCGGGGGACGTGGAGGACGGTCAGCCTCTCACCACGTCTACCACAGGTTGGAGGCTCATGTCCATTCAGAAAAAAAATTACAGGTGCTACAGCTGCGTCATATTCCGAGTCGACAGAAGAGAACGTCAGTTCGTCGTGTTTTCGTTTTTGAGGGCCAGAAACCTAACTGCGGCTTAATCACGTGTAGCTTGATTATTTTTCTCAACGTCCTACAAGCGTTGCCAGTGGCTTCGCACTTCGTAAGAAACGCTTCAGATCTGTGGCAGGGACCGCAGCGGTAGCAGTATCTTGCGATGTAGTTGATGTGGCCATTTTGTCTGCGACAGGAGAGTAGTTCGAGAGTAGTCTCGCGCTGTGCGTGTAAACGCCGGCGTACCGTTATGCCACCACAATATCGCATTGAGGGAGAGCGACAGCTGCCGCAGTGAGCTCTCCTCCACTCACCAGCGGCACACAAATAGCAGCTGTTTCGGACGGGTCACATGTAAACGCTGCAGCGTAGCAATTACCGTGACGCGCTAAAAAAAATGCAACACGCTATCTGGTACACTGTAACGCTGCATTCGCATCCATGTAAACGCGGCTACTGTGACGACTCGTTATATCTCAAACCATCACGAAGAGCTAGCGCAGGAACTCCAAGCACGTCTTTCTGTCATTCATGGCTTACCGAGACTCCGCTCACAGCAAGATTGACGTTTGCGGTGTTGCAGAAGTGTAATCGGTGTAAACGCCAGTAAGCTTACTAGTACCCTGCAGGTTACCACGGCCTACTTAGTATGGCACTGTATATCCCAAGCACTGGCAAGCTCCCGATATGCCTGAAGTTCCACGACAGCCGAGGAGCGCCGAGGAGTAAGTACTGCCGCCACCGACTACCCGGAAAAGGGCGGCTACTGCAGGTATCGACGGCGAAGCACAGGTTTATCAAAGACGCCAGCGGAACACGGTAACTAAAGTCAATCACAGGTTACGCATACGGTAAACACACCTGAAATGAAATTCATGCATGCGCCAGCCAATCGCCTTTGCTCATCTCGCCCAATCCCTTTTGTACATTCCACGCCAAATGAACCAGCGTTTTTTCGACCATCGCAGATATAGCTACAAAAATTTCCACATGTTTGTTGGAGTTCAAACAACGTGCTCCACGTTTATTTTTCTTTCCAAAAAATTTTGTAGCATTTTGGCGGCAATTTGGTTTTCCTGCTCAGGTGAGCTGGAAGGCATCATTCAACATTTTCTCAAAGACACATTGTATGATCCAGTCCTTCAAGTGGTATGTATGGCAAGACAATGAAGTGGTGAGACTGCCAAGATCGCAAATTTTTCAAATATGGGAATACTTCTAGTGCTTTTGGCACCGGCAAAAGCGAGTAAAAATGCAAAGTTCAATTTTTTTTTCTCTGAACCTAGCATATAATGGCAGCCCACTCAACACAGTATAGTTGACAAATATTTTGAAGTGTCAAGGTACAGCAGATCGCACGAGAAAAAACTTGAAGCTTTTTTTTTTTCCAAAAAGCTCCATATTCAAGGTAAAAAAGTTGCTTTGGTGGTTGGCCTAAAAATATCTGCGTTACATCAGATAGCCCTACGTGTCTACTATGCATGTGGGAGGTTGCAAGAAGCTATTTTCTAAACGCGAAAATTTATTTTTTTAAATTTTCAGTACGTGAACCATGTAGACAATCGAGCGTTGACGTCTATCAAAAGACACACTGGTAATAGAGTCCGAAAAACTATTCAGTGAAGAGTTTCTGGCTGTTTTATTGTACGAAAACCTAGACAGGCAATTTGCAACGCCAGATTATTGACCGATTTTTTTTTTCGTGGCTACGAAAATCGATGTGAACCGTGTTTGAACACATGAGCCCGAACATGGCACGTTTCAATTTTCTAGCAGAGCACGTGCAGGCTGTCGAACAGCAGTAACACGTCTTTTCCTCGACGACGACGTGAATGCCACTTTTAGTTGAAAAAGTGACGTTGGTCAGAAATAATGCGAAGACCTGGTTCCATTAATGCGAGCAGCGCTCGCACACCCAGTCGACAGTTCCTTCCGCTTCAATATTGCACTCGCCGGCACCCAAATTGGTTTCATGTGTAAAAGGCTTTCACGTACACAATCGTACGGCTCAAACGGCGTCAAATCTGCCTTGAGAAAGGCCTTTGTAGGCTTGCCTTGGCAGCCAAAATTTTCAGGGTGCCACCCACCCTATTAAGGGCACTTTTTCCTTCCGATATGGCAAAAAGAAAAATGCCATGTAGCATCCAAATTAAAGTCTTACTTGTCGTAGCACAAGTTCGCAAATTTTTTTTTATTTTCTTATGCTGGGAGCGAGCGCCGTCTAGTAGTAGCGTATATGTTCTACTCGCGTCATGCCTACTTTAGGTTGATCCATCGGCATCTGCTGAAATGTCGAAACCGTGGCAGTCGCATGGTCGAGGCAGTCGGATATCACTACGTACGATTTTACATGTGGTTCACCCGAAGAGCCCGTCGAGCGAGAGTAGACTACAATCGGGTGTACTGTCGCCCGGTCCCAACACGTAGACCGTGGCGCACTCTGAATGACAAAGCATTGCAACTGCGGCTTCTGCAGGTGTGAGAGCGCTCTTCAAATTGCGTAGGTGCCGAGCTTGGATTTGCTGACAAAGTGACGCGATCTTAAGTCATTTATCATCTCAAGGACGCGGTCCACGAAGTCACTAGTGGTGAACAGGATTGTTCCCAATCGGCACCGCACTCCACTAGTCCACTGACGAACAGAAATACTTGCTACCAAATCCGGGTTCAGGGCAGGAGAGCTCAATATCAGCGATTTGAGCGCCAAAGCTCCTGGGCAATTGTTGCGCATACCGGTCATACAGCCCTCGTTCGTTATCTCGACCCCAGTCATCTCGAGGAGGGAATAAATTGTTTAAAAGGCCCACGGACTGTAGCATAAATTTTAAATTTTGGTGGTAAATGCAAACGCACACGGAATGCGTTCCTGAACCGTCGACAAGTAAACAGTGGCGCGGCCTCAGGCAGGCGAACTTCGAAAAGCCGCATTTCGGCAGTGTTAATTTTCTTACATTCCTCGCACACTTCCTTGACGTCAGCAGCAATATTTTTTGCTTGCCTCGGACATCTTAAATTCTTCTGTCTTCCTGGAAAAAAAGATCATCCTCACAGAGCTTTATTATGCTTCTTGCTGTTCTCTCGTCTAGCGGTCTATTTAACTTTGTTGCCGGAGAGCCCAAAATTCCTCCCTGTTGCCTAATATTTAAGGCTATGCGAACTTGCCTTTCCGATGCACCAAAGCACTCCGCAACCGTTTTTTCTGGACCATGAACGAGGCGCCAATGTCAGAAATCTTTTTCGACCGGTTTCTTTCTCGTATGAATCAATCTCACATTTTCAAGAAGCTTTCTATAGCGTTCAGCAAGTGCGGTGGTTGATGCCATTTCATAGGCTACATCCATCTTGCACTTGTGTATCCATGCTATTATCATTAGGTAAGGTACCATCTGCGCCAGCTGCTTCTTCCTCGCGGCGCTTGTTTTCGGCTCGAGGCCCTTCTAGCCCCATCACGTGGTGCAGCACGTGTTGAGGTGGACCCATTCCCTTCTTCAAATGTAGACCCGCATGGTGTTTCACAATCCGCCAAGCTTTTATCGGCTGCGTCTAATTACGCCCGCATTTGGAAACACCTAACTTTACATTGTGGACCGAGTCTTTCACCAGGAAACAGCTCCGAGAGAGGCATCGCTGTAGCGCGGTCCAAAGATATGACCCAAGTTCCCCGACGGTTTGGCTCATGGGCGGAGAAAGGGTCCAAGCACATCTTTGACGCACACAGTGTCGTGAACTTCTTAATGTAGATGCAATAATGGTGTGCGCATACCGTTTCTAAACTGTCCTTGTCGCTTTTCGCACGCAACACCAGAAGATAGTTCACGCTTGTCTAGGCTTTCAGTTCTAATTATGAAGGCGCTTTGCACTTGTGTAGTCTTATGAGAGCCTTTGGGTCCCACTGTGCAGGGCAAAAGATGTTCATCTCAAAACAGCAATTTACCGAATACAATGCGACATTTATAGTGCTTTGCGTGAGCGAGGCCAGCGCTCTTTCTTTTATTTATTTATGACATACTGCAGGCCGATAGGCCCAAGCTTTCTTCGTTTAATTTCTACTATGCGCAAACATTTCAATGTGTAAACTGTATGAACCGTACCTTCATGTTTGCAGGACTCTGCAGAAATTAACCCGTCATGAAGTTCCATGTGCAATGGCAGGATGGTTTATCTGGCGCACACCAAACACAAGCCGCATTGCATTGAAGCGTGCGTCTGTTCGCAATGAAATGCAGATGATCACACAGTTACTCTGTCGTCTGCGCTGCAGACGATGCTCGATTTGTCGTGTGCATCCCCGCCCTGGCTGCGGAGCGCCCGAATGAAAGCTCAACGTAATTTGGCTCGCGTCGGAAAAAAAGCTGGTACTGACACGAAAATGCAAATGTAATTTTTCACGTTTAGAACATAATACTTTTTGTAACTTCCCACGTGCATAGTAGACACGTAGAGCTACCTAATGATGTAACGCATATATTTTTAGGCCGACCACCAAAGCAACTTTCTTTTTTATCTGAATGCTTTTTTTTTTTGCAAAATAAAAGTAGAACTTTTTGTTCTATGCGATCTGCTGTACCTTCGACACTTTAAATATTTTTCAACTATACTATGTTGAACGGGCTATCATTATATACTTTATTCGTGTCTCCTAGACTTTTCTAGGTTCGGAGAGAAAAATCCAACTGCAATTTTACGCGCTTTTGCCGGTGCCAAAAACACTCGAAATATTCAAATATTTGAAAAATTGGCTACCTTTGCAGTCACACCACTTCAATGTATTGCCGTACACACAACTTGAAGGACTGGGGTCATACGATGCGTCTTTCAGAAAAAATACTGAATGATGGCTTAGTCCAGCTCAGCTGGGCACGAAAAACAAATTGTCGCCGAAACGCTACAACATTCTTGGCAAGAAAAATAAACCTGGAGGGCGAGTTTAGAACTCCAACAAACATGTGGAAATTTTTTTAGCTATATCTGTGATGGTCGAACAAACGCTAGTTCATTTGGCGCAGAATGACGCCTCTGCGAAGTTTATGTCTGAAACACGTGCCGGTCTTGCGAACAAAAATGTTTTGCGCACAAGCGTTCGTGCATACAATTGTGTTGAATTCGCAAAGCCGGCACCCAGCGCTCTTAAATGTGTGACTGTGGAACGCGATCGCGGCGTGTTGCTCGTTTGCTGTTGAACTGCGGCGCCTCCTCTTCCGTGACCTTGAAAGGCACAAAACACTTTTTTTTTTTTTTCGATTGCGCAGGATCAGAGAGCAGACGCAGCATGCTTTTTTTTTTTTTTTTTTTTTTTACAGGAGCTTCAAGTTCTTTGGTTGCAACGGAATACACTCCTTTCGACGGAGAGAATGCAACTCCCCTCTAAAATTAATTTATTTTCTCTTGCAAGGACGTTGTGAACCAATTATTTAACGAGAAGAGTACGAGCGGAGATGAGCGAGTTTCATTCACTCAATGAATGGTTTCCTGGCTAGGACTGCAGACTATTCTTTCTTTGGCTGCTCACGGATATTTAGAGAAAATAAGTTAAAATAACAAAGAAAGTGAAGCACCCTCTTTCAGTTAATTAAGAGTCATCATAAGATTGATTTAACAACAATGATAATTTTTTTATCCGGATATGCCAACAAGCAGGCATGATCTGTCCGTAACCCCTTTCCGCATTAGAAGTCTGTTCTTTCCACGAACCGTCACTCAGGGGAATATGCTAACCAACAGTGGATGTTGTGGCACCCACAGTGACACTGTCTGCATTTAACTTTTTCCTGCATTGCGTATTGCGCTTTGTATTATATGGTTACTGTAAATTGTTAATTTTGTACGCCGCCCCGCTAAAATCCACACAGGAAACCCGCAGTATTTAATCAACAAGTATGTAAACGGACTGAATATTTTACATCTTTTGCTATAATACAGCTCTTTTGAATCTGCAAATATTTTTCGAACTTCATTAGTTCTCAAATAGCGAGCTCGTATTCGACTTAAACAAAATGACCAAGATTTTTTTTTTTAAGTGCTAAATATCGAGCAATGTGCTTCCATTGTCTTTAACGTATCAGAGATTATGATTGACTTTTTCTATGCTCGTTAGGTACAAGTTTCGATCGTCCCAGACCACTGGTTAAGGGAAGAGAAAAATACAGCGATTACCGGCAGGAAATGCTACAAGCAATGCTTTTGCATGCGCTCGATCTACGCATTAGCGACACCAATAACTATCATACAATTTGAATGCCAGTGAACACCGCATGAGCCAGCAAGAAGCACAAAAACTAATATTGTATGTACTTAGCCTTCCTGCAAAATTACTGATACGCAGACGAGATTGATGCAGATGAAACTTTCACGTGCGTTGGCGCAGAAACATGTGGATCATTAAGTCGGCCGTACCATTATGAAGTTAATGAAAGGAAACATTTGTCATCCACCCGAACGCAGCACGACACTACAAAGGAAATACAAAAGGGTTTCCCCGAAAACAAAGCTTCGCAGTAGAGGAAGAATTTGTCCTGGTCCGGGATCTTCAAGTGCGAAGCTTCCGTTTCTGGGAAACCCGCGTGGGCTTCATTTGTAGCGGCACGCTACACTCGGGTGGATATGTCCAACCAAATAGGGGCAAAACAGTCCAGAAATATTGGGAAATATCAGCTCTTTTCGAACATTCGTACGCAGCCAATTACTCTACTTTCCAGCGCCAGCGATCCGTAACACGGCATTAAGGAAGATGATAATTCTGCTCAATCTGCCTTTGCAATAACGTGAGACAAGTTCTTGTAGTTCGGTACAGTTCTTCACGAACGACCCGCCCGTAGTAAACCCCTAGCTCGTATCTTGGCCTGTCTTCCCGGTCAGTAGTGCTTTGGAACTACTGTCAGAAAGTGGAAACATTAATTCTCTGCGGCTGCCTTTTGTGCCCAATGGAAAATAATGAATACACAAGCTAAATAGTGGGCGCTGGCGAGAGCACTGATACAGGAACAAAACAGCAGTTCATCTCTGAAGTGTGCATGTTGGAGGGGGTTTAACGTTGTTGCGTTCATCAGTTGCGAAGAACGTATCGGCGTGACTATTCTATAAAGAAAATGAAACGAGTCTGTGCATAGCACAGAATCCTGACGACAGGCGGTACAGCACATCGTCCGTGGAATGAAAAAAAATCTGGGGTTTTACGAAAGCGCGGAGAGGCTTGGCCTCCCGATTCCGACATGGGAGCAGCCAGCGGCGAGCCGAGGGCCCCAACGGGTCTCCACCGGCTAGTCCCTCAGGACCTCAATAAAAGTTCATTGTCTGTCTGTCTGTCTGTGGTTTTACGTGCCAAAACGAAGATATGATTATGAGGCACGCCGTAGCGGGGGGACTCCGGATGAATTTTGACCGCCTGGGGGTTCTTTAACCTGCACCCAATGCACGGTACACGGGAGTGTTTTGCATTTCACCCCCCCCCCCCCCCCATGGAAATCCGGCCGCCGCCGCGGCGGGGATTTGGACCCGCGCCCTCGGGCTTTGCAGCGCAACGCCAAAGCCACTACGCCACCACGGCGGGTGGTGCGTGGGCGTGTGCCTCTCTCCGAAAATACAAAATTCATGAAGCACACAAACAGGAACGGAAAATGCTCAGTGAATTAGTAACCGAAGTGATTGTAAGCGGGAGAGCATCCGCACAGAATAGTTACTTCGGCGCGCGTTTTATAAGGGTCTGTACCATACCATGAAACGATACCAGCAACAGCGCTTCAAGAATGCAGTCTATTCAAACACTCTTCACACACTGCAGTGCAACTATTTTGTTATTAACATTGTGGCAACACTTCGGTGGTGCGCACCCGTCCTGCGGTTTGTGTTCCAGCCCTTGTAGCGTCGCCAGCGAAAGCACGGAGAACATGAGTGCACAGTGCATGTGTTCCGACCAATGCAGTACAAAATCCAGGCGGCGCGACCAAGTCAGACGGCAGCCACGATCCGCTACCTTTTGCTCGCGACGTCATCTTTGCGCTGCCACCGCGGCAGTAGCAGTGTCTCTATCATGAAAACATAGTCATTCGAGACACTATACAGCTCAAAAGATAAGCAGCTGGTCGCTTTTACCGTGTTCGGGTGGTATTGGTGGGCTAATATCTGTGCAAGACTCATTTGTGTGTCATACGTCAATGAGCCTTCAATTGCAGTTCAGCACTCGCGTATGTGTGTGTCATTTCGTTCGTCTATGTCTCAACAAGTGCGCTGCCGTTCAATCTATCATTCAGTGTTACAAAAAGGGCAGCGCCTGTTAACCTGACCGACGCGTATGTTGTGCAGCCGGCCTTCTTTTATGGCGCCGAACAGACCCCGTCAGTGCCCCTTGATGGTCGAGGGCTACGTTCTCATTTTCACTAAGATTGCCAGCACTAAAAGCTCTTGGTGTAATTTCATGTATAAAAAAAAAATGCAGGCCAGGTGTTGCAGCGAACACTATCAATTTTTTTTTATGATTGCCTGTGGCAGATAGCACAATTCAAGTTCGTGAACTGGTCTACTTATGAGGCGTGCATTACTTGCAAAAAAAATTGAAATGCATGATCGACTAATTAACAAAGATTGACTAATTGACTTTTGAACTAGTTACCTTATGGCCAATATTGCAATTTACAAATTCTAGCCAAAACGTCGTTTACCCATTCAAACACAAAAGTAACTAAAACGCCAATGCATTTCTCTGCAAAGTTCAGGAATTACCATCTCAACACTGGTGTCCTGAGAATTCGTTCCAAGTGCATCCGCCTAGCGAACTCCGCGGCTAGAATTTGAAAATTGCAATATTGGCCATAAAGTAATTACTTCAAAAGTCAATCTTTGTTAATTAGTCAACGGTGCATTTCATTTTTTTTTTTTTTGTACTAGTACTGTCCGCCGCTTCAAGTAGACCACCTCATCAACTTAAGCCATCTACCAAGGGCAACCTTTAAGAATTTTTTGAGTGTTCGCTGAAACACCCTACATACAGACACATTGCACACTTCACTGTCTTGACGTTCTCTACTGGGTTCTCGTGGACTCGTGTATTGAGTTCACATTTGTGGGGTGGAACTCGCAGTCTTATGTTTAATACTTGTACGTGTAGTATATGACAGGTATATCAGGCGACCACGGTTTTACAGCCAAAGTTGTATTCCGACAGATCTAGGGCCGGAAAATTTGTCCGGCAGAAGGTTTGCGCGTGAATATACTTTTCGCGCCAAGTTGTGCGCAGTACGTTTGACTATGATGTACTTTCGCCATTGTTGTGCTTTTGTGTTTTAAGTGTCAAAACCTGCATGTGTATACGTACGTACATTGTACCCAGATTTTAAATCCGTTTGTCCGAGAACGCAAATGCAAAACACTTATAATTCATCATTCTTTCACGATGACACATGTAATTGACATTTTCATGAATACAGAATTTTGCTTGAGTTTCTTTTGTATGTAATGTTAAGCGACTGCTTAAACGGAGCGCTTAAGACTCAAACGGCACCAAGGTCTTCATTTCGCGAGAAATAGGAAAGATGTATCATGACAACGTGTAACTGTAGAGCAGGCCATTCGGCTGTTGATAAGCACGGAAAATAAGCCATCCAACCGTAGCGACAGCGTCGACAAGCGCAAAACTGTCGATGCTCCGAGATTCGCGATGTGTTGCGTGACGCCTACAAAGCCGCGCAAATAGTCCATGGCGAACGCCTCACTTGGCTTGCTCCGAGGGTCCAAGGCAGCGGCAGTAACGACGGGGTGGTTGCGCGGCGGTCGGCGACCTTGGTTCCTGTGTCATCCCGCGATGACTGGTCGGGAGGAGCCACCAGCGAAGGCGCAACTTTGCCGCGCCTTGCACAGGTGCGGAGTACTGTGCTCGACAAAGCAGGTCGGAACGAGAGCACGTCGACTGCACCACGCACACAGCACTAGCCAAGAATGAGGACGTGTGTGCCACTCGCGGTGCTGGGAGGTGCTGAATAGTACATGGAGAGTGTCAGGAAACGTGTGTGGCCGCTCTCGCATAGGCTGGCACGCAGCGACCGGAGAGAAAACGCCATACGTACGATGCAACCACAAAGATCGTGGACACTATCGCTGTCCACGAATACGACGGTGCTGCACCAACGAACGGATAAGCGCAAAGATGAGCTGGTTAAAGTGAGGCGAATGAACTACTAGATGTGGTGCGACAGCCATTTTTGCTGCTTGGACGCGCTGTTATGTTTATCGGAAGGCATCGACCACAGTACCTGACAAATGTTTTAAAAAATCGGCCAGGCGCAAGTGTTACAACGTTAATGAGAGCCAACATGGGCTGTTTGTGTCCACGAAAGCATGAAACAAGTGATCGCCTTTGAAAAAAATGGGGCCGAATTAACGAAGGCTCTTGTTTGTACAGAGCAGTGATTCGCACTAAAATGCATTGGCCTATGACAAACAGGCCTTAATAATAAAAAGTTTAGTTTATTGGGCCCCTAACATACGCCGACATAAGTAACCACCTTGTCAACAAATATACACACAAGACAGTAATTTTAAAAAAAAATAGTTTGTCATGAAGTAAAGCAATGAAGGGGGCTAGTTGGTGAACGTTCATGGTTATATTGCGCCGTTTTACACAGACGATATTAAGGAAGGACAGGACGTGGGCGGACGTAGCGCAAGTCCGTCCACGTCATATAGCCGCCAAGACGACTATCATTACGCAGAGTTTCACTTGTCATAATTAGTTCACAGTGAAGTTGTAAACGTTACAGAATTACAGTCTGCTGTCAATACATGGCCGTCTACGGAGGGAGTATAGTTACAGAAAACGGCTGAAATTCTCGTTTTACTTGCGCTACGTCCGTCCACGTCCTGTCCTCCCTTCCTTAATATCGTCTGTGCAAAACTGAGCGCAATATAACCATGAGTTTGTCATGAGCTCACGAAACTGCGGTTTCATGGTTCGTGGAGTATTAAGGGCGCCGACTGCTCGCAGAGTTCTTCCGCAAACGTAGATATGAGGAAATGGTCGCCGACTTCAATATAAACCACTAAAGTGCGTAGTCCTGCTCCCACACGTTTCTACCGTTCGTATTAAGTTTCGGCCATTTCGCATAACAAATTACGGTCATTTAGCAAATCTGGCCATTTAGCGAGGCTCTTGACACGAAGAGTGTGCCATGCAATCGACCCACTGTACGGCGACCGCCGATGGGCTTCAGTTCGCATAAAGTCGTCACATGCGTCTCTTAAAAGCGATCGTTTCGTAGGTACTTCGTCTAACGGACCCCACAAAACAAGAATGGGCGGCAAGCAGATGCACAGTCAACGTACGGACGTCGAGGAAGGATCTCGCTAGCTTATGTTTTTTCTAATAGTGTACGTGTGTGTGTGTGTATACTATACGTCAACGTTAAGGGGGGTTTCAGTTGTCTGAAATGCAACAAGCCACACAATCCTCAAGAATAGCGGGGCACTACCGGCTATTCCATGTTGGCAGGATGGAACTAAATGTTTTAATTCGTACGATGTACATCAACTCATTTTACGGCACCTTCAAAGCTATCAGCGAGTGCAATAAAAAAGAATTAAAAGAATATGCTACGCTAGCTACGCACATGCTTGCTCACACAGGTGGTTTGTGCGCTTTAGCTGACATTGCGAACAAGTTATATCAAACACGCAATAACCAAACGTTCTTATTCAACTTTCTAAATTCTAACTCCATTTTGTTTGCTACTTCTGGAGCGCTTGTGCTACGAGATATTCATCATCAAATTCGACACTCGATGCGCTAATTTCGCGTCCTGAGCCGAGAGTCTCGACATACAGACAAGCCACCCACGGTATAGCAGCTGATTGCGAAATTTAAAAAGCGAAGCCACTCTCGTTTCTGCCAGCCGAGCAAAAGCGCAGCTGTTTTACGGCTCCGACAGGCTTTTAGACTGGCGTGCTACAGGATCCAGCTACGTTACATCGGGGCGTCCATATAGAGACTGTCGCCTCTGACTGCGAAGTACCGAGTGCCAAATTTGATTATGAATATCTCGAAACACGGGCGCTCTAGAGGCATCGAAGTCTTCCAATACGATTGTCTTCAGATACCCAACATAAACGTATGCGATAATCGCGAAATAAAAAAAAAAAGTAATGCTTTGTTAATTTAGCATTTATTGACTAATCGTGCGCGAAGACTGCGTCTGCCAAAGCGCACAAATTACCTGCGCTAGCAGAATTTGCGTCGATAGCACTGCGTTTTTGCCAACATTGTGGCTAGTTTAAAACTGAAGGTCCCATATACTGGCCAGCATCCATTAATACAAAAGACTTTAGCGGCGCATCAAGGGATTTTTGGCTCCGGCCCCCAAACCAGCCTAAATAATGACATACACAGGACTTTTTACCGCGAAGCTGTACATAGCTGCCCCCCGGCGGTGGTCGATGTCCGTCCGTCTACGCGTCGCGTCGACACGAACAAAATTAGCCTCTCCAGTTTCTAGCCACCGATCTGTAGCTGTCAATCTAATGTAGGTATCTTGGAAAACAAATCATACTGAAATTTGCCGCCAAGACGACTATCATTACGCCGAGTTTCACCTACTTGTCATAATTAGTTCACAGTGAAGTTGTACACGTTACAGAATTACCGTCTGCTGTCAATACATGGCCGTCTACGGAGCGAGTATGGTTACAGAAAACGGTTGAAATGCTCGTTTTACCGAAACTATCCCAAAACAAACTATATGACAATTTCCCCTACTTTTCGTAATTACGTAGTTCACAGTGGTTGCAAATATTGTAGAATTCCCGTCTGCCATGCGGAGGCACTTGCACACGTCACTACTTCATAAAAGAATAAATAACTCCACAGTCAAAAGATGTGTTCGTTGTCTGTGTCCTTCAATAATAATAATAATAATAATAATAATAATAATAATAATAATAATAATAATAATAATAATAATAATACGTATATATACATAGATACGTCGATTGAGGTAAAACACACCACATCTTCGCTGCTCGTTCTTCTTTATAGAGTGGAAGGGCCGATTATTCTTTAATTTTGGCCTGACGGAGCACTATTAGCCTCCCCAGGCAGGTGTTGCAACCCTCTTACAGAGTCGCTGTAGCGGTCGGCGCCCTAGTGTCCAATGAGAGCGATTTGGCGCACACACACAAAAAAAAAGTAAAGCTTGCCGACCCCACCTTGACGGCAGTAATGTCTCCTGTTTCGGCTTTGGCGTTTACTGTGTTTGTGCGCGCATGATTCCGCAGAATGTTCGTCTGTTAGGGTAGATACGGATTTTCTGGAGATCTGGCGGGGCAAATTGTGCACAGAAGTGTGATATAGCTCTGCGCACGTGTCAAGGCGCGATTTGGCAGTAATAAAATTCAGTTGCAAGTGAGCGCTCGTCCCGCGTATATTGTGTTCGGTGTCCATGCCTTCTTGCGCTGCGTTCTCTTCAGTTAGCTGAACGACCCTCTACAGAGGTCGCCCGGTCTCTACAAGAACTCCCGCCGTGTAAAGACGCTTGTAGTAAATTTCTCAAGCCTGGAAAAAATATCGATACCATCACTGATGGCAACACAGCCGTACCACAATGGATGCGTTGAAGATCGAGCAGTTATCCGACGCTTCAAAGACAACGGCACAGAAGAAACTTGCTGTATCATTGAACCAAGGGCAATATCAGTGCTCGCGCCCTTCGCAGAAAACCGGAAAAGTTGGAAACAGTTCGATCAGTTCGATTTCACATGTCGTCAGAAACATTCCCGCACTCTTGCACTCTAGACAAGTTTTGAGATGTGTGTGAGAAAAGCAACTCTCGGCGTCATGTTTTCTTTCAGTGTTTCTCCGCTGTTACGTAATACACCACTCACGCTCTGCATCTGCGGGAACCGACCTTCGTGGCCGCAGTAGAAAATGGCTCTTGAAATGGGTTCAACCGTCTTAGATAGGTGCGACTTCGCGACTTACCGAATCTAAGCTCCTAAGCGAGAGAAAGCCAGAGTTTGAAGCCACGTGTAGTCATCCGACAAATATATGTCAGCGTGTCACCAGCTCCGACTCTAGAAAAACACGCTTCGCGCACGAGCTTTGCAACGAGGGCGAACACTCCAAGGAACTCACGTACTTGCAAACATTCAGGCTAGGATACAAGACGGTTAGCCTGTTATTCACAAGTTTGTACTATAGAAAATGTGCGGATATAGGAGTATTGCGTCGTGGTGGAAGCGCATGTACATATATATTCATAATGGCGCAATTCAGTTTTCCTTCAGTAAAAAAAAAAGAAAAAAATTCAGGCTATAAGAGGCTAAATGTCTATACGGAACTAATCCAGCAAACAAAAGCCGCTTTGTCTGCGACGGAGAGACCACAAGCTGAGCGGCCACACGTGTGACGTCATAAGTGCTATACGACAGTGATCCGAACCCTGGTTTCAAACATCGATGCCAAGAGCTGGAGCAGACCAGAAATCCATCCATAGAAATGAGGCTGGAGATATTCATGTCGCAACAAACACATCGACGGCGAGTCAGTGAAAATCTGGTAATCTCGGAAGATAGTACTAGCGTGACTTGGCGCTACTCGAAACCTTACTATGCACTGCGATGTTATTAACGGCACATGTATACGTAACAACCATCAGAGAGACACGCAATGCCACGTCTCTTCATGACGCTCCGGAACACAGCACCATCTCGAAAAACACTCGCAGGTTGCGCATAAAATATGCAAGTAACCGCTACTGCAGGCTTACAGGCACGCGCACAGGGTGTCAATACAAGGCGCGGGTCAAATTTTAATTCAAGATAAATATAATGCGTATTATAGTTTAACCTTGTCAAACTGCATCGCAGGGCATGTAAACTTTCTTGGCAGTTCAGCAAATGAGTGTCAATAGATCCGAGTCGCGTCACTTGGGAATAACAGCTAGCTACAACTTTCGACGAAGCAAATGTGCCTAACCATAGTCTGGAAAAACAAAAAAATGAGCGGGACGCAGCTGCATTCCCGTACGTTAAAATCCTCGGTAGAGGCAACGGCAAGGAGCAGCGTGAAATTCTCGAAGCGTATCACATCAGCACGCAAGGGGATAATTGCATAAGCGACTTCTACCTCATTGGTGCAGAAGGAACTAAGTTTCCTATCTTACTTGTGCTGGCTACTTGGTATATCTCGCGATCAACGTTGTTTTGTGTGTGGTTTGGCTCTTCAGCTGCGCATGCTCGACTGGTTTTTCAATAAAGCACAGTTAAACAAGTCCAGTCGTGCGCGCCACGTCTCTCCTCTGTTCGTCTTTTGACTGGTTTGTATCTCAAGAATATGTACCAACTGACCCAGGTCTCAACTCTTCTCAAAAACAAGGTTACACGTTTTCGTCAGGGTGCAGTGCGTTCAATACAAGTGTCACTTTTACGGGCAAACGTTCTTCCAGCGGGTCTAGACATAACCGGGTACCAGCGAAACTTGATAACCTGTGTTAATGTATTCGCACCGAACCTACTGTTGATCACAATGGCGTCAAGGGCGCGTTTGATCCGCACGTTGCGCGCCCTAACGGATCTAGTCTCTGAATACATGGGTGAACGCAGGCGCATTTTGGTTCTAGAGTGAGCATTTCGAAGACCGATATCACCAACAGCTCGTAGGTTAAGAAATGGTTAAGGAAAAAAAGTATTACTTCGCCATAGCTGACTGAATAGGGCAGTAATGTGGTCTTCTCTAGCACTATTCTGCACATTTAAGTGAAATAGAGCAACAGTGGGTAAGAAGACTGTTCAGTTTACCCTCAAGCTCAATATCCGCGTTTTCCTTGCCGCTACTGGACAGAACCAGCAAAAGCAAGTCATGTTAACAGTGTGTACACCGCGACTGTAAGAGGTTAACTAATCGCTGTCAAGTTTGCCATCGAAGTACCGCTCTGTGATCTTGAGGCATGGCGCAGGAAGTTTGCTAGTGGAACCACGCCAGTGAGAAACCGATATCGCGTGTCCCCTGCTACTCCGGGCCGAATGTCAAACGTCCACAAATAGCAGAGCGCATGGATGACTGCTTCTATTGGTATCATGTACGTAGACTTGCATCCTGAAGCAGCACGATGAACAAGCCGTCACGTAGGGGCACAGGGTTGATGAAGAGGGTTGACGAAGAAGGCCGATGACGCGTCGTTACCGCGCGTCGAAATATCGGCGCAGATTTGTGTGCGCTTTGGAAAGAATGTACGCTAGCCCGTTTGTTCGTGGCGGTGCGCGCGCATCGGTAAATCATAACACCGTTTATGAGTAGCTCATCGTTGTATGCTTGAAGAACTCCAGGCGGCTCTTTTACTGGTCGAGTGATGACACTGCACGAGCCACCGATGAAGGACTACCGTGCTTAGATCATACCGGGCACCAGCCTATGCATTCGTCGTAGCAGAAGAGACTGATTCCATACGAGTGCCATTCGCGACCGGTCAATGTCCACCCATAAAGGTCCAACCACAATGGTTCCCTGTATTTGGCAGGGCTTTAACCTGTATTCAAAATCCTTTATCACGATGGTTCGCGGAGATACATAAGTGCTATGAAACCAATTTCGAAGCCGCACGTCGGTGTCGAATGTGACACGCACTGTGTTCAGGAAGCAAAATGGGTCGTTCAGCACACATAAATTCAGGGTATTTATTTGGCTATAGCCAACAGACTGTGCGATGCACAAGAGTAAGAGTTCAATGCTACGATGTTGCAGTGTGTTTCAATATGTGTTTCTATAGTCAACGCACACAAAATAAGTGGCTAAAGCCATGTAATAAATAACGTGTAAGTCGCAGTGGATTCCGAGCAGACTTGCGGGAGAGAAGCGCAGAGGAGGGTAGGTTGGTGCGAAATTGGTCGCCGAAGATAGACTTGCTCTGTGCACGACCGGCTGTTAAAATATATATGCCCGTTCGCAGAAGCAGCGCTTTGAAGTGGAAGATAGGCAGTCTGCTACTTAGCCGTACGCTTGCTTGTCACCAGTAACGGCACATGATTGTCATGATGCTTGTCACGGCACATGATTAGAACCGGTAATTTATCGCCGCACTACGATCAATGTCATGAAAACAAGTGCATCCTGTATGACCTTAATCAAAGTGTCAATCCGGCTGTTACTCAAGGTATTTGGGAGCAGGTGAGCACTTCGCTCTATCAAGAACACTTTAGTATCCAAAGGCTATGCGTCCGCAAAGGGCGAAAAGTTGAAGCAGCGCCATAATTATGCGTACTTCTCTAAAACTCAGTTTTCTTCAGGCATTTATTTTTATCTTTTCAATGCAATCGTATAACGAATATGTTCCGTCCACTCAACGGCAGTGCATAATCGTTACTTGCTTTCGCAGAACTCGTTTGCTTATTAGGTTTCTTCAGCTTTCTGCCCCTCTAATTATCACGTGCTGGCGTTCTGGTTATCTCAATCGGTACACCGCTATCGAAGTGCAGCGGTGGCCCCCAATTTGAATTCGGTACAAGGATGAAATTTTTTTTTTAATACGAAGCCAGATTTTCAAGAAATCCGCGTTGCTCCGCTTTTCTGCATTCTGCCGCGATCAAACGTAATGTATATTTTCTTCTAAAACGATTTCCACCTCGGAAAAGCGGAACTCGTTTTGTTCGGGTATGCAACTTCTTTCGCGCTATTGTGTTGATTTCCGCAGGACGCGGCGTTCTGAAAGCGCGGTGTGTAAGAGGTGTATAGTGTTCGCATTGTGCTCGGTAAACAGCGGAACCGAGAGTACGACGGCTGACTTTACGGCGCCGCCATTAAATTGCGCGGAGCAAAAGTTGACAGTCACGTGAAAGTTATCAAAAACACACACTATTTGAACGTTATGCCAAATTACCGGTGCTCTTTACTGCTTCTCTGTGCTTCATTCCTGCTTATAAAGCGGATTTTTACGACGTGAACTACAGCGTAGTAGTTCTTGCGTCTAAGACAAAACTAGCAGCGAATCCTTACCAGTATAAATATTCGCCGATATCTTGAACTGGTGATCCTACACGAGAAAGCGATGCACACGGGTTAGTCCAGAATGCTCCTATGCACGGAAACCACATCACACAAAGAGCAGTTGAACACACCAATACTAAAGTCTTTCTAGCTATTTCGGACAACGATTCAGAAAACCTTGTAAAATTACCACCTGGTACTAAACTTGCCTTGCGAGAAAACTCACGCCCAACAAGTTTGCGTAAATCTGGATATTTTGGATATACTGAGCTTAAAGCAGCGCCGTAGCATGTTCGTGACGTCACGCTATTCCTTTAAAAGGGGCGAAAAGGTGAGAACTAGCTGAACATGCCACTAAAGCGAATAAAAATCGACGCTAGCGTAAGATTGAGGTTAACTGTAATAAACTTTGACCCGGTCGATGCCCAACATGGGCGACATTGGCGCGAGTCAGTGATGTAAACGCAATAATGAAATGCATGTTGGCTTTTTGGCGTGATGCGCTGCAAATGGATGGATCTATGGATGGATGTTACGAGAGTCCCCTTTGGAACGGGGCGGTGGGTTGCGCCACCAAGTTCTTGCTATTATACTGCCTAATGTCCTACCTAGGGTAAAAAAGAAAAAAAAAAACGAACTCCTACAACCAAATTTTCTGACCCGCTATGGTGAACTTTGCTTTCGTACGTCTCCGTTTTTTTTTTTTTGTTGTTGTTGTTGCTGTTGTTGTTTCCCTACTTCCACCAATTTTCCAATCGGCTGTTTATCGGCAAAAACGACGATAAACAGCGCCCCATACGGAGCAGCGTTCACTGGTTTCGAGCAGAACAAAAAGAGGACGTCTGCTGCTGAAAGCGCACAAGCACAATGGAGCCACCGTTTTCGCTTTTGCTGCGTTATGAATTTCGGCAGGCGCCGAATAGTTCTTTAGGCCAAGTACTATTCAAAAAGGCAAAAAAGCTCTGCAACACCAAGTACGGTTACGACGTGCAAGCACGATGAACCAGCAAGAGATTGAAGGGATCGTTTCGGCGCGCTGTAACTTGCGAGTGCAGCCAATGACATACGGCGTTGAGAACTACGAAAGTTCTATAAGGCATGTTCGCGCGATTAGCGACAATGAATGCATGAACCCCTTGCTTTTAAGAGGGCCAATAGATCGAGTGATGTGCAATACACGACGTCAAGAATTAAAGGCCGACCGATGACGGCTGGCCGCATTCGGGATGCCTTCGGTGTCTTGCCCGTTGCAACACAATAAATCGCACAAATACGTTTTGAGGGTGCACGGCAGTTGCGTGTAATGTTTATCATTTGCTTTTTAAATTCTTCAAATTATGTCGGTGCGCGGCGGCAGTACGCGATTTCGCGCGCGGACAGATAGTTTCGCCATGGCACGCAATTAACTCGATCTTTTGTTTTGCCTTATGTTTACTGCGCCCTGGAACTGGGTTGGTTTAGATGTTCTCTGGCTTTGGGGAGGCCTTCTTACACAACGCTTTATTACACACTTCTAAAGCGAGCAGCTCCCGCGCCTACTGCTGGGGGCAGCGGCGCACGAAATCTGAAGCTTTCTCCGCGAGCGTCGACAGTGGCTGCGCGCTACATTCCCCACAGCGCGTCCGATGCTCGCGTAGGTATCGGCGCCTGCCAGAGCACCGGTAAGCGGATGCCGCATCGGGAGTGACCTCTTTCATGACAATTCACCACGCGGCTATTGCGGTGACGATGACACATGGGGACCGCGGCGCTGCTCGCCGGATCCGCCCGAGCAAAGAGCGCCCGCTTTCAATGACCAGAGCGGCAGCGCATAAGGTTGTGTGCACGTTTCATGCACTTGAGTACGAAAGACTACGCACGTAACCGATGACAACGCACAAAACGAGCGAGACTTGTGTTACTATATGGGGCGGTGTCTTATCTGTACTGTCCAGCCAACTTTTGTTCGCGGCTAGGGTGCGCCATAGTGCGTTCAAAATTCCTGCCCGTCAACTCTATGGGCCCCTAGCCGGAACCCCGCTCACTTGACAAAGTCACGAAAACGCAAGACAAGCAAACGCACCACTGAAGTTAATACACTGCTTGCTGTTTCAGGCCACAATGACCACACGTTTGATGACACCCAATTTTCAAGGGTGCTAAACTGCTTACTACTTACTGGTGAAGAAGAAACATGGGTGGGTGGTGGGTGTGTGTGTATGTATTGGACACCCCCCCAGCAGCAGAGTGGGAGAGATCCACTCTGATTTGTGACTGCCACGAACAGTAAAGGGCTGTATGCAACCCATACAGCTTGATGCCCGTTTCCAGCACTAACGGATAGTAACGGCCAGTAAGCTCTGAATAAAATCATCCAAAGGTGCACATTTGCAAAAATGTGCGCCCATATTATCAACACAATGCGCAATATCTTTAAATGAAAGCTTTGCTGTTGCTTAGGATACAGAAGACCTGTGGCTGCATCATGAGGTTTTATTAATGCACTATCTTAATTGGAGAGCTCGCTGTTAACAAATGATGAAATGGCACTTTTGGTCCTACTGACCAGCTGTCACTAATGTGAAGTAAATATTGAGCCCCTGAGGAACTGTATATGTGTGATCACCATGAAGATCACTGCAGATGCTAAATCGTGCCGCATGAACGTTACACCATGCTTTCTCTATGACAAAAGCACAGGGTTACCCGCATCCTCTGTACACTAAGAGCCACAGTATAAATTACATGCTGCATTGTACTTGCTGAAGAAACTACAATTGTTCATGTTTACGTTGAAGGGATCCCTTGTTATGTTGAATTTTGTCCCTTGTTTGTGCGTGTCAACATAAGTGGCCATTGCATGTGTGTGGTGTGGGGACAAGGCTTATAGCTTATACGACAAAACGAAAGTTCTGCACAATGCAACTTGTAGAAGGATGAAAAAGCAGCAGTGAAAAACACATGTTTACACTGTAATAGAAAACAGGCTAATAAATTTGCCGAGTCCTAAAGCAAGCTAAAGGCTCTAGACATATGCAGGCAGAGAAACCCCACATGTGCATGCAGTTTTAAAGGGACATAATAAAAAAAACGGTTTCTCCTGTATTAACAAATTACCCTTTCACAATACCAAAAACACCACTCTACCACGAGAAGGTGCTTGGTAAGCCAGAAAAGGCACAATGAGGAAAGACTGATGGCGGCGATGCCTTGAAGTGACATCATAGGTTTTGACGTCATCTGCTAGGATCTGGTTAACTACTTGTTGCTAAAACTGGACTACAGTATGTTCTTATGTAACTAAGGGCTGAACATGGCATGTTTCAGGAAATTTTACTCGTCAACGCAGTCCAATTACAAAAAATACTTTGATATCCGTGACATCACACTTCACACCGGTGTTGGGGTTTCGGCATGGAAGTTTTAAAAAAAAAATGAAATGTAGTTTATCAGACTATTATGTTGGGCGAGTTGGTGCATAGCTAATCTCGACGTAACTGAAGCATTTTATTGCACCGGACACAAGAAACCAACCAAACAATCCTTTGTAATTACGTTAAACCAAGTTTCGTTCATTGGGAATCCACTGTACACTAAAAAAAAATGACACCGATTTTCATTTTCTCCTCTAATAATCAACCTATTGCATGTAGCAATTGTTGTCAAAGAACACATTATCAGTCTAACAGAAACAGTTGCATTGAATTATCTTAAACAAAGAATGAAATCTCAAGTGGCCCAAACATGCCTACAGCATTTTCGTCTTGTGTATAA
The DNA here is from genome assembly GCF_050947875.1 of Dermacentor variabilis. NCBI lineage: Eukaryota > Metazoa > Arthropoda > Arachnida > Ixodida > Ixodidae > Dermacentor > Dermacentor variabilis. Next base: position 259,929,659 of record NC_134568.1, on the reverse strand, counting down.
GATGCAAATTACATGCACAGTCCAGTCAAAGAGAAGTTTTCTCATTAGTGCACACGTAATGCTTGAATAGAAGAGTGAGTGAGGAGTGCAGTCACTTTCCAGCACTGCAGCCCCACGACTGCCAAGAGCCTTGCCAAAAGGCCCAGTTAAAATATATGCTTGCAACTAGGACGCTGTTCCTAGCAGTGAAGCCTGTGTATATACTGATATCAGTGTTTGTGCTATACTTTAATGCCCTATAAACTGCACATGCAATAATTTGGGCACACATGTCCTTCCCAGCATAGCAGATAACTTCGAAAGAGTGCCTAAGTGTTTGTTACTACTAAAGTGCAGCCACGATAATAAATGTGGTTGGTGTCTTAGTGTGCGACTCACACACTTGCTATAGTTAATGGTAAAAGTCAAGGGTTTTCCACCACAATCTTGCTAGGAAGAAAATCTAATAGAGTAACAATTACACATCTAGCTTCAAGACCCAATAAGATTTGGGAAAATATTTTAACAAAACAATACTCCAAGATATTTTGTCACAAAATCTCCAACACAGCAGTTTTAGAATAATAAAGTTTTTGCGTAATTAACTACTATATTTAGAACATTTTTCACGAAGTTAATTGCTTTTCCTGATAACAAACAGCTATTGGGTTTATTGGTGTTTGCACAGCTTAAGCCATGTTAAATACCAACCAACCCATGCCATGAGGCATGCCACAGGGCAATTATAATACAGAGCAAGAGCCATGGCTGTCTTCAGAGGTCCCCTCAGGGACTCACTTAAGTACTCGCATGCAAAACAAGTTCCACTAGGGCTGTAACAAATAAAATCAGCAGTTATATTTGTGCCTTCAAGATTATATACAAGTGCTTAATTATTTACAAGCAACTCACAGTCCACTGTTAAACTAGAAATGTGCATGACACAACCAAGTGTCACGACCCCAAGTTCAATGACAAGCCATAGGTTCAAGTGATCTACCACCCATCCTAATTCTTGCTTTCAATTCCATCTGGATCAATTTGATTAATACAACCTCGCATGGATTGAGGGCTACAGTATTTATTCTCAGACCATCATCCGTCCGCTCACTCTAACTCTCCACTACATAACTAACTACATTACGCTGGTTCCTAAGTACAGTTCCTTTTCTCCTCTTGACTGGACGTCAGATTAGGCATCCATTTCACAGAACACATCATATGCCTCATACCAACTATTTCCTTTTGACTAGTGAAAGGCAGCTGCAGAAACCTGAAAACATACTGCCAAATGCTTAGCAGAAGTATTTTTGTCTCGGACTTCTGTAACGACGCTTGTGCACCCTACAAAGTGCACTGCATCAAGCTGTACGTTAGCCTCTGTCCCTGCCTTGTTTGACGCGAGTGCAGAAATGAGAAGCGCATGAAAAAACGCGTAGCAAGTGACGCATATCATGTTGCTGAAGGCTTAACATTAAAATCCCGGAAGTTTGCGTTACTATAAGAGGTAGAATATGAGCATGCTGAAACTGAAATCCCGTAACAGGTGGCGGCACATGCATTGCTTTTTCATCTGTGCAGCTAGTACTGATGCCCTACAAGCTGAAGTTCAATAAAAGCATATACAACTGAGGATAATATGTATAACAGTATTCTACTGCAGAGTATCAGTCCAATGCATAAAGCAAGACAAAATCAGCTAAGTGTGAGATGTGTTGGCAAGAAAACATCTAGTTAGATCTTGAAAACCAAAATACATGTTTATTCTTATGTGCCAACAGGTGGCCCTGGAAGCTGCTGCAGGACCCAGCGTACTATGTGCAAGTCATAGTTGATGTTATGCTCACTTCTATTATGCAATGACATCAGCCTAAAAAAAAAAAGTGGCCTTTTAATGGTGAGCTACAACTGAGCTTAGGCATGTCTTGGTTCAGGAGAACTGTAGATATCACCTAGCTAAAAGTTCTTTTAGCAGTGCTCCAGTGCTGTTAATTTTAATGCATCACAAATGAATAACATGGAAGCAACGCTACTAGAGGCAGTTTATACACAACTTGCGAGATGTTTAACCATTTAATGTCGGCGCATATAAATACCAAGAAAAATACTTTATTTTCTATTTAAATGTGCAAAACACATTGAGAATATGCATAAACAATCAAAAATATTTTCTGCGGAAGCTTATTCAATAGGGGGAAAACACCAAGAAAACTTGAAGTGGGCTTCACCCCAAGCCATGCATGGCTTTGTTTGGAATTTGTAGACAGCTGTCGTCATGTCAACCATAGGTGTACATTTTATTTGCCTTATATCGCATTTGTGACACCACTGTAACCAGAGATCTTACATCAGTGTCTCCTCTGACCAGTGTGTTCAAAAGAAAGGGGGTTGTGTACCTAATTTCTTTTTCGTCCTGTGTTCCTGCTCTAAACCAACAAATGACACTTTCTGCCTGTCATTCAGTATTGGCCGTGGGCATTTAGCCAGGAACTGTGCTCCATACTGAAACCCAGCAAGAAAAAAAAATTCTGGTGTGCTCAACCATAATGGTTTAATAGAGAATTTTTGAGGGTCAGAATATGTGAACCGATGTTCTGAGCAGTGTTTTCTGGCATAACACTGCACAGTCAAGACATCACTAAGAACAGGGCCAGGAAAACCAACATATTTCTTCCTGCAGCACTCATGCCCACCATCATTCTTCTGAATGCCATTTGCACTGCTTTCTTCACATAACTCAAAATCTTAAATTAGCTTTTGGCAAGAGAGCCCAAATGTATCTAGCCACAAAAATGAAGTTGCAACCTTGAAGTATGTTTCCCATATCAGTGGTGCTCAAAGCAAAGAAAGTTTTAAGACACATGAACACAGCATTGCTCCTACATTGGTTTATATATTTAGACTGTAATGTTGATATTGTAATCAGGATTTCAGTTCCGGAGACATTTAGGAACGCTATCTCAGGACTGTAGGGTCTTCTTTTGATTAAAGGGCCACTCACCAGGTTTGGGCAACGCAAACAGACAATTGCAGTAGGCACGTAGATCACGCAGAATCTACGAAGTATCATGCGGCTGCACCGCACAAAAACGGTTTAAATTTCAAGTGCAAAAAAAATGCTAACTGTTTTTATCGAGAGGGTCCGCTTCCACAGCCAGATAGTGAAGGTCACATGCACAAATAACTATATGTAAGATACCCTGCCTAGAACGTAGCTGACTATGGCATGTGTCATTGATAAACAGTCCATTGCAGAACATGTAATAGCACCACAAGGGAGTGCACTGCGCGATGAAGACTAGGAGAATAAAAAAAAATAGGTGTGATCTTTGGGCTCTCATATGGGAGAACAGAGGTAAGAAATGTCAATTGCAGACACTAGTCAAAGCAAACAAATTCTCAATGAAGCTCGCCTCCTGGAAGCATGGCAGCGTGATATTTCAATTTCTCATATCTGCTCTAATAGAGAACCAATCTGAAAAATTATTATGATGAGAAACTCCCTAGATGGCACTTTAAAACTTCCAGTATACAGTAAACTGCGTTAACTTGAAGCTGGAAAAACCGAAATATTGAGATAAGCCAAGTTTTGAGATAAGCAAAATTTTTTTTTAATTTGAAGGTGCGACACTTGAGCTTCGCCTTTAAGTGTGGAACGCGATAGCATGCAAGGACCCCTCACTGCTTTTCATGCTTCGCGGCAACTGCAGCTTATGTAACCGTAAAGTTTACCGGGAAATGCTGGCTGCGAACGCTATGCACGAAGGCGAGCATTCTGGTAGACGCGCGACCTCTTGCGCGGGTCGATCTCCTGTTACTGTTTCAAGCTTTTAATATTTCACTCTGAGAAGAGCTAACATAAATGACATGCGCTGTGGGTGTTTTTTTTTTTTTTTTTCGTTAGATCTGTTTGTGCACTGCCTTTCTCAAAATTCCAAGGAATAACTTAGTAAAGAATGAAAGACGAGGTGTGAGCAACATTGGTGGTAGAGAAGTGGTTGGGTACGCATGGTTCGGAATGTGGTTCGACATTTTTTTCGACCCGACGCCCAATGCTGGATTTTCTGCGACATAGGCGTTAACGCTGTCGCGTTAATAGAATCCTGCTAGCTGCGCATGGATGACATGGAGCCTTTCCAAAATACCCCTCATAATATTTTCGGTCACCTCTGCATGCATTGGCACCAGAGACGTCGGCGTCTGTGGGCAACGATCCTGCTGGCATTTTGCCAAGACGATTGATTCTCATGCAATGTTGAAGAGAGTCATCCAAGCATAACCGTTTTCACACATCCAAAAAACTGACACTACTGACATTACTACTTTTTGCATCGTAATGATTTTTGGATAATTTAACTTTACAAACCAAAATACGGAAGAGCACAACTGTCGGGTCCTTTAGCTGATGCCCACGGGTGATGCAGCAGTTATGCCTCACTGTCGTGCGAGCACGAAGCGAGCGTCCTTGTCAAGCAGCAATCTCACTGAAACGCTGTGGGCTCGCATACTGGCTTCTTCGAGCGCAGCGTGTGGACTGATCACACATGCTCAAAAATGATGATCATGTCACCCAAGGTCACTATTATTTCGCTGTGACCACATTGATGGGACGCTACCAGCACCCTAAATGAAAGAGAAAAAAAGTCGCAGTTTCGCCCAAAAGGCGAAGCATCGATTGCGATAGCTATACAAAAGATAGTAGTTTTATCGGCCGTATAAACTTGTACATTAGCTTACCAACTAAACAAGTATGGTGTGATGTGCGCACAGGAAAACATGAATACATCTCACTCGATGACCGTGGAAACTCGCTGCGAAAATGCTGGAGTGAGGAAGCACGCCAGCAGCAACGAGCGAATTGACCTTTGTGCTGCCACTCGTATCAACGCAGACTAAACCACGAAAACACAGCGCAGTGAGGACTCTGTAACTGCCGCAGATGGGTTTCAAGATACAGCGGCCCAGCCAGGTGCGCGCGGCCGCCCAGAGTAGAACACCTCCACGCGCTCCTGCCTGCTTTCCTCCATTGCGTGCGCGAGATTTAGCGGCGACTGCCGGATCACCCTCGCACACTTTCACTCGCAGATACAGCATACAGCGCACGGCAACAATTTTATTGCCCTTGGACTTTATGCAGAACCTTACAGCGACACCAACGGCAGAAATGCACCTGGGGTGACCATATAATTGCTATCGCAAAAAAAAAAGGCTGACTCCCAGCTCTGAGCAGTCGAACAAGTGCGCGTGAGCAGCGATCGAGAGGGGGAACAAGCAGGGAGTGCGGCCTTGCGTGGCATCTGGCTCAGCCAGCAAGTTGGCACTGGTTAAACGCAAGTGCAAGCGACGCTGACATGTTGCCTTTTCCTTAGCATTTTCGAAATCGAAATTTTTAGATATCCGGAGTCCAGTGCAAAACTTTGGTGAAAGAAAGGTGAAAAACACGTTTGAAACCATGGCCAGAAAATTTCGACTTAACAGATATTTCGAGATGAGTTCGAGTTAACGAGAATATTTACTGCATAATCAAAATTTGCAATTGGGCCTGGTGAGGGGCTTTGCAAGTTCCTCATGGTAGCATATTTGCAATGTGCCGATTTGGACCAGTGTACAAAAGTGCACAATCATTGCAAAGTAACTTACTATTGGGCTTGTTGGTAACACATCTTAGACAATTAAACGAGTGCAAATAGGTACACTCACACCAAGCACCATACTCACACGTGCAGAAACACAAGATACATCCCCCACACACGCTGGTGGACGTATCTAGCGTGTGGGAGGGGAGGAGGCGTGGTTGCGAATATGCCTATTTGCTCTCTTTTAATTATCTAAGACAATCATTGCATTCTACCGATACTAACACATAGGGCAGAAACTTGGAGGTTAGCACTCTTGAGACGGACTATGCAAGGAGCAGTGAAAGGAAAAATGTTAGACATAATGTTAGGAGACGAGAAAATATCGGTGTGGATTAGAGCAAACGGGGGTAGTCAATATCCTAGTTGACACGATAAGAGAAAATGGAGCTGAGCTGGTTATTAATGCATAGGACGGGTAACCTGTGGTCTATTAGATTAGAACAGGTGCAAAGGAAGCGAACTAAAGGACAGAAGAAAATTAGGTGGTGTGATGGTTAGGAAACTTGCAAGCTCAACTTGCGAATCAGCTAGTGAAAGACAAATTAATGGATATTGCTGGGAGAGGCCTTTGTCTTCGGGGCAGTGCACATAAAAATATGCTGCTGCTGATGACGATTTGGGCCAATTTCTTTCAATACAATTTCAATGTGAAACACTACCAAGTGGTCCACAGTTTCCAACACTGCACTAACAAATAGTGATCAAGCACATATTTTCATGGTCCTCGGCAAAAAGTGCACTACAATAGCGTTACACCTTGCCACTCGCAGCCATAGTTCATGAATCACTCAACTACTACATGGTATTAGATAAATGGAGATCAAGATGTGAAATCATCATGTGTTACAAGCACTGCTACGCAGGCCACAGATGTACTAGCCAAAACATGCCAGATACAAGTACTGTATTATATAAAATCTATCGGCCCAGATGACCCCCATGCAAGCATTTTCTTTTTTGTCACTGCCTTTCGATGCAAAGAAACACGTAGCATAACTCATTCCTTAACTACAACTTGCCACAGAATGCTGAAATGGTTTTACTGCACTTTGATACCCCAGGATCACATTTTTGTTTCATGTGTGCTCAAAGTATGCCAAAACACATTTGGTAAATGCAAAGGCATATACAGAATCTTCGAATGACATGTACTGGTATTGCATAAGACCTGTGTTTAGTCTATATCAACCTATATCATATACAAAAATGATCCTTCAGAGTGTACATTGTGGTCCCCCTAAGGCTTCTGTTGAACAAATGTCCACCATTCAATACTGAGACATGCTTTGTGATCGCCGCGCTGTTTAGTAGAGGTCCCGTATCTCTAAATAAATTACATCTAAAGAAGTCAAGACCCTGGTCCTCTCCTTATAAATTCAGAGAAGCTGTAAAAGCCATGCACAATTATTCTCATTAGATCCTTGTAAATAGAGGCGAGTGACAATGTGAGTGACTTTGTGACGCCTTTAGCCACACTAGTGACCTTTTGTGTGCTTTGGTGTTCTTTTTATCTGTTTATGGCCATGATAACTTTCCTTGTTAGTGACCTTTTATGTGCTTTTCTTTCAACTATTTTAAGATGAGCAGAGACAACTCGTAATTGTCACAGGTCACGCGCCAACTGTGCATTATGTATGATCTGCATAGACCTGCAGCTTTATGCAAATTCTTTTTATGTTTGTAGAGTGCATGTAGCATGTTTCTTTGACTAAGCAAGTGTGAAAGCTGTTTGTACTTTTTTCCATATTGTTCTATGTTTTTGTGCGTGTTTAGCTACGATCTTGGGACAGCAGGCTTCAAGTAGCCAAACTTCCCATACTGACGCAGTTTATTAACTATATTCAAACTAGCACCATGTTACAAAGCTCCTCACCACCTCAAAGTGATGACTTAATGTGCAACTGTTGTCCAATAAGTAAAATCAGTGTTTTTACTGAATGTAACGCTTATGGGGGAATCATTTCCAGCTGGCAACACATTCTCGTGTCCCACATCACCAAAGACATAAAAATCTTGTGTGTTCAGCTCACCTTCGAAGTGTTAAAAGGACAGCAATATAAGAAATACAGGTGCCCACCAACAGATGTCGTCGAAGTAGCTCCAGTAGACAGGACGGGTGCAGCTGAATGAAGTGACTGTCAGCCTCCAAGATGCGCCCAGCAATGAAGTACAGTACTTTCAGGCATGACTGCAGCTGTGAAGCAGTGAATCCATGCCGCTTCGACGGGCAAGACTGATTTCAGTCGAAAAGTCGCTCAAATAAGTCACAATAAAAGACCCCCTTGCAACGATTTTGTCTTAAAAACGAGCATACAGAATCCACACTGACAACTGCAGAACTTTTCTGTTGTCAGCCCGTACACATTGTCAGCTCAGGCGCTCACCACGACATGAAGATATCCTTAAAGAATAACTTTACAGGTCTGCTGAACACACACTTTTGCTAGTTAGTGCTAAAAGCAGTGCTACTCACTGCATAATTTCAACAGCTGCCTTGTGAGTAAGCCACTTGTAGCCTAAATTCATCAGAATATTTGACGGAAGCATGGCATGAAACTTTGCCACAGGTGTCCTCATGACAATAAGCTATTACTTTACCAACAATTCCACTAAATTAGAATCCTATTCACATCTATCCCCTTACACTGTAGCGACACTTTGTATGGTCAAAGAGAAAACGGCAACACATATGCCTTTGAGTTTAACGCATTTACAGCCCATTTAAGCCGTAGTCACTCATCACGTCTTTCTCGGATAAGGAGCATCAGTCAGCTTTCTCAATTAGCATATTACTAGAGTTGGAAAAGTGTTCTGCAGAGCGGAGTTTTGACCAGCGACCTGAAATTTCGCCCCTACCTTTTTCAGTGCACCATAATTTCTGTGGTGTATGCACGTTCACCGAGCTACAGCATGCGACTAGTGTCCTTTGTGCAAAGTGAGCGCAGACAATTCAGTCACTTCACGAGAAATAATACCTTGTGAGGGTGCCCTTCCAAATAAAACCTCTCACCTTGCTTTCAGTGGGCAAGTAGGCATACAGTGAAGTCATTAGATAAGCCATTCTAACACTCAGTGCACAGCTTTCTTTTCCTGCTGGATACGACTTAAGGTTTTGCTGTATATGGGTCTGTGAGTGTCGAACTCTGACATTTCAATAAGAGAAAAATCAAAAGGTGTTCCAAGGTATCAATGTATGATAGCAATGTTAATTGCAACTGGTTCACTTTAAAGTTAATGCCAAAAAGTGTAGGGAGCAATGTCCCACACCACAGTAATGGCAGCTGATCCTCACATGAGCTCACTAACTGGTGACGTGAAGGGGCATAAAAGTTAGCTGCCACAAAATTTGTTCCCCGTGCACATGCTACACAAGGTTGCCGTCCGCATCGTGGTCATCCTTATCCCTGCAAGTATGGTCAATTATTACCCCTAAGTTGGAATCACCGTCACTATAGATATTGCAAGCCATTTCCGATTTAGCCCGCTTGAAGCAGATTTAGAAGTCTCAGCACTGCAAGCAACGATGCAGAGATGACAACTTTAGAGTGGCCATGCTTAATGGTAAGTAACATGCCACAGTTGCTCCGGTGTCCTCTATATGCTTTAACATGCATGGTTGGCCATGTACCAATGCCCCGTCATGATCCCCCCCCTCCCATTAGCAGATACAACTTCACACTAACTTCTCATGACAGCGCACATGGGAGAGTCAAGAATTTGAGCTTAGTAAGCAGACAATTCGGCTGCTCCACACAAGCGTCCTGATCAACGACATCAGCAGTCTTCAAAAACCATGTAGAAAGGAAATGTTGCTGACAGCCCAGGAGACAGTGATATTGATTTTAATATCCTGAAGTGCTGCAGTATGAGCTCGGGTGCCTAACCAGTCTTAAGCTTTAGTTTGGCTGCACTTTCTGCACCAGTTACAGACAATGCTGGGCACAGTGCCATGCAAGTTCATTTTATGCAAGTGCAGCATGGCATGAACAAATTGAGGACATGATACAACAGAAGTGAGCCATGTCACATGCGAAGCACATTTCGTTTTCACCGTTGCTGTAACCTACATGATGTTGGAACAGTGGCAACAAAGTACAAAGCAACTGGCTCACCAAATATGGCACACAAGAACACACCTCAATGAAGTTAGCATGCTGCAATTGTCTACAAATCTGTCCAGGCATCCTTCCAGGCACTGTGCATGTGCTCAGCTCCTTCCACGAGCTAGACTGCATTAACCAAATAATGTGAAGCACTGTGATCATTGTGCCACATCTGCTACAAAGAGCTTGGCACAATGCCTGCACTTCTGCACCAGTCAGTGAGAAGGCCATTTCACATGTTGCAACAGTAATAAAAAAGATTGGTGTACTCACACAAGTCACAATGCAGTTTTATGGGGAGCCTTTGCCGTACATTTGCAATTCTGCTGGTGCAACAATAAGGTTGCTTGCTGCCAGCTTTTCTGGCGTATGCTAAGTAAATTTGAAAACCTAAGCATTATATTGTTGACCCTTCTTTATTAGGAGCAAATAATACATGTTTTGTAATTAAATGTTTTGAAGTTGGAGTGCGCGACAGCGGCTACTAAAATTCAGTGTGAGAACACATTGTAGCCATTCACAGCTGTTAGCAGTTTTGTAGCGATCAGCTCCACCGCCGTCGTCATGTCTGTACAGTCAAGTGTGTAGTAATAAATGTATAATAGTACATAACATATAACAATGTATGCGTAGACATTGCAGGTATTATTACTGAAAATGACAGATATTGGTGCAGTAAGGATACTAAGTAGGTAAAATATTGTAAGTTTATTGGTTTTTGTGCAGGAAAGAAAATAGTACTCCATCCGGTTAAACAGATAAAAATATGTAAATGCCATCTCTCCGAAATAAACTGACGATACAGTTTATTCCCAGTCACATCATTAGATGTTCAAATGCAGAAAATACATTACGATATAGTCTGCATGTACGGTATGAGAGCTCTTAATCAGCACTTGTGTCTTGCAGCCGAAGTAACACCCTTAAGTGGCGAATTTGATCCACTGGGAAGATCATGCATGAAAACCAATGCTAACAGAATGTAACTAAATGGTAGTGTGTGGCACACAATGTCGTTAAGACATATGCCCTAGACAAAGCATTTGGACGAAGTTGCAATTCCTTGAACTGTTCCGCACGTACGACTTAATCATAATACAGCTGATGCTACAAACGATACGCGGCACAACTGCAGCATTTTCGTATCACGAGTAACATGTACACAATAGATCAGAAAATTGCACCGACATCTGAAGACCATTCTGTCTCGTAGGGGACATCTTGTCGTATTGGCAACTTGCAGTAACCTTTAAGGCACTCAAACGTATGTACTATCAGCACCCGAAGCCATTGTGAAAATGCATTTAATTTGCCACATAATGTGTCCACAACTGCATAGAAGTGAGATAATGGAATCTGAATTACAAGTTTTTATTTGCCCTATTCCTGTGTCACGGTGCCGATGGTACACACCCAATACGGCAATCCACAGCTCTGAACAACGTCGCAGTACTCTGGATTTGTTGAATGACATATATTTCCCAACCACCACAACATGCAACAAACCATGAGATAGTTCTCGTGAGCAATTTCGATGGATCTTCTCCCCTTTTTTTCGTTTTTGTGTTGCAGTGTTCAAAAATCATACTAATCACAGCGACCAACTTGATGGTAGCCCCCTGCGATGAGTGCAATTTCTGTCGCACGAAATCACCATGTGAAAAGGCCTTAAGAGTACAGAGAACAAGCGCACGACTTGTCCCTGCACAGCAACAACTTGAACAGCATGGTGCCGGTGATGTGCCCCATACAGGGACATGCCCGAAGTCCTTTTAGAGCAATTTTTGGAGCAAGTAAAATTGCGTTTTGGTGCAGTCTAAATTTTATTTTGGAGCAGGCCATTCTGAATTTTGGTGGAACAATTGAATATGGCAGCACACTTCGAAACCACGACTTAATCCAGAATAAACCAATACAAAGCAAATATAGAAGCACGCTTTGTAGCTATAGTGTACTAGAATATAGAAGGATTCGAGTTGAGCGGCAGCACAGCGCATGTTTCCCTGTAAAGCCAAACATTGGTGGCGCTACAATCCAACTATATATTTCCGCACTGATGCTCATGATGATAGCGAAAAATGTTCTGAAATTATGTGGTCCAATAGACGTAGTAACATAACTTCTGGGTCACTATATGGCACCGCAGACAGAGAGTCACATCAACCCTAGGCTGGTATAACAATGACTACTGTAATGTTTTTATTGAGCTAGCAATTACTGCATATACCCGCCTAATGAACATGCTTTTTTCCCAATTTACCGAAGTTAGGGAGTGCATTCAGTATGCAAGGTAAATTTCATGGAGACATTTTCGAAACAGCAAAAATCTAAAAGTAAGACGGCAATGATAACTTTGCAGTAAAAATACATGTATACCATTCCAACCGTAACTTCACTTCGCGTCGGAACCCCCAGACCTGCCGCTCAGGTCGCTGGCCTCTTCATCCACATTGTGGCTCCATAATAAAAAACCAACACGTCAGCCGCGCAGCCTAGGCCAATCACGAGATGCGAAGCCACGCGCACTCAGAACAGCAATCACCAATCGCGCCTCAGCTCGTCCTCACAGCCACTTCCGGCCGTCTGCCATTATCGCAAGCACCACATTAAAGCGCACGCTGTGTGCGTCTCATTTCTCGACTGTCCTGCTAATCAGCATGTCAAGTTTATCGGTGCCTGATCAGCGTTTCCGTTTTGAGAGCAGATAAACTATGTCCCGCAGCAGACGTATAACTCGACTTAAGGCCCATCGAACACATTGAAATTAAAGGCAGGGAGAAAAGCAAGCCACAGAGACACGAACTCGACACTGCGTCCGACTATGACCACAATGCCGATTAAGTGCCGGCAGCCCGTTCTTCGCTTAAACTCTCCCACGCGCCGTGCCCGGCCGCGCATCCCGCACTCTCCTATAACATCAGTGTAAATAAAGTACACAAACTGCATATGTTGCAGAAAGCCAGTTTCGTCTTTTTCTCTCTCGAATCTGCAAGGTGCCTTTGCGCATGCACTGGACGGAAGGATGCGTTAAAAATTAAGTTCGCTTGCTTTAAACAGATTTTTTTTTTTTATTGCAAAATAACGACTTGCCCTTAAGGCATAATTCTTGGTGCGTCTATGTGTATTATGTGTGTGCTGTGAGGCCTGTGTTGTGTATTAATTGCTTTAAACAGATGTGCAAGTCAAAGATTCCAGTCTCTCCGGAAAACTACAGCACGGCCGTTCAACCGTGGGACTGCACAGTAGCAAAGCTCGGGGTGCGTTCATTACATGAGAAAACAAAAAATTCAGATTTTTCGCGACTCATCTGTGCGTGCACTCATTGCGCAAGTAAATAAGCAATATGAACACACTATGCGCATTTCTGTCGTCATCGTCCCCATCACCGTGATGTTCCGCATAAAGTCCAGAGGCAATAACATCAGCACCGTGTGCCATATGATGTATGTGCGAGTGAAAGCCTGCGAGGGTGAGCCGACGATGGCGACTCAATCTAGCGCACGCAAGGGAAGAAAGCAGGGGAGGGAGGGGTTCTACTGGGAGGGGTTCTAGTGGCACGGCCGGTCTTGAAAGCGATCTGCGATGGGGACAGAGTGCGAGCGCTGACAGCTTTGTATGCGCTGCGTTTTCAGCGCTTAGTTCACGTTGAAGCCAAGCAGCATGAAGGTCAATGCTGCTTCACGCTTCCTTACTCCAGCGTTTGAAAAGAGTTTCCGCAGTCATGGAGTGAGATGTGTTGTTTGCCTGTGTGCACATCACACCATACTTGTTTAGTTAGTAAGCTAATGTTTACAAGTTTCCACATCTGACAAAACTACTATCTTTACTTCGTAAATCTGTCTACTAATTTGCTATCGCAATCGACGCTTCGCCTTTCGGGAAAAACTAACTTTATTCCAAATCCATCATTAGCCCTTCGTGATAGGTCAAAATGGCTCAGACCTCGGCCATATGGGCATAAAAACCGACTGAAATAGTTTCACGTTATACTAGCCCTGCGGACAGACGCCCGCCTGTTGAACCTGCTACAGCGCCCGCCTCCCTAATATCTAGTTTGCACGCAGCACCCTCAGCCTACTTTTCGTCGATCTGAGCCTCAGCTAGAGATCGCCGTGCCGCTTGGCACACTGAACCTTATTCTAGTACACTCTAAATACAGTCACCCTGGCCGTTCTGACACCAGTGACGACATCCCAGAGTGGCCCCATACATGCCGGCCACTTGCCGGAAGCGTGGAAAAGTCCAGTGTCAGAACTAGAAACTGCGGAAGGCACCGTCGCGTAGTGTGCGGAATGTGAACAGCTGCACTTTTTTTCAGAGAATGAATCCGCTCGCTCTTTGCGGCCACTGCCGGAGCACACATCCCAAAGCCGTTCTGGTGCAGTGTGGTGCAATTTTGCTCAATTTTCTGTGTTTGATGCAGGAATTTGCATTTGTATCAAAATGGCGCAAGAGTCCCACGCCAGCCCATAGTTTCCTAAATAATTACTAGAGGGCACTCGGGGCCCTGTAATCACTAAGCTACCATGGGAATGATGGGTAGTACATGAATTTGTATAATCTTTGTGCTCGTGACTTCAGCATACTTGCAACGTTATTACACTTCATCTTTATAAATTTACAAGCATAGCTGTCTAAACACCGTATGGCGATAAGTATTTGCACACATTCTTAATTCCACATTGCTACACTAGCAAATTTCATTGAAAATAATCGATTTGGAAGCCCAAATGCCATTTTAAACAATAAGGACCAAGTTTAGACAAGCACGGTTACTACTAATAATTCCCAAGGTGGTTACACAACCGTAGTTGCAGCTTCTAGAAGTTCTAGCTAGAAGTTCTAGCTAGAACAATAGCTAGAAGTTCCCTCAAGTAATTTTTTACAGCAACTCTATAGCATACACTGCGCTGTCAATCCAGGACAAGAGTACTGCACTTCTCAAACTAGTACAGACAGTGCAGCCATCAAAGCTAGCTCTTCAAATTCCTACTATATTCTAAGCAAGATTAGCCACAATACCTTATCACATATACCTATAGCTACAAAAGAATCGAACTACACAGACACCTCTAGTTTGAATTTTTGTTTCTGCATTCTTTTACGCCAAAGTAAGTTACTCGCCAAACAACACAACAGGTAATTAAGTGAAAATTCAATGCAGAACACAAGGTCTGTGAAACTAATTGCAAAGATTACAATTGCAGAAAAGTGGTAGTGCCAGTAACTCACTGGAGTATACTGCGAGGAAAATATATATAAAACCTTGAGTTAACTTTGCTACTTTGTACTTTGCTGTAAGCAGATGAACGACAAAGTGCCAAAATTGCATCTGTGCTGGTCTCACTATTTAAAAACAAACACTACAGAACAATCACACGATTTATTGATGGTGATTGCCAGGAATTCATTTACCGCAGAAGCATGTTAGTGGCTGACTATGTAGCAGCAGCCAGTGTCAATACGTACATGCCAAAAGCTGGTCAGACTCTCAGTAGTGGTGTTAACTCAAGCAGCAGATTTTAACCTTTCATTGGCTTGATTTGTTGATTACGTCATTGTTCCAATGCCACAGTTCACAAGATTGTGTGCTTAAAGCTTAGAGACATGCTTTGTGTGCGATGTTAATCCCATTTGCTTATTCTCCTTTTCCTTGCGTTCATCAGGATGAGCAGTGGCACAAACCGTTCAACCAACAGGCGAGGAGAGGCTCTGCTTGAAACGCGTAGATGGCCGACATATGGCTGAAAGGGGACCAACTACAATTCTGCTGGAGGATCCATTTACTCAGCAGCAGTGTGCAACAGTGAAAAAGCGATATATGACCTCAACTTCTGTGGCACAGGCGCCAGGGCCTATGCACACCTGAATGGACACTAAAGAGAAACACTAAATCAGTTTGTACTGATGAAGTGCTCTTTACAAGTACGTTTTTCATTAACCTTGCAGTACAGGTTGATTATTAGAAGAGAAAATAAACAACAGTTTCTTTTATTGAATTTGGCGCCAAAACCCTAGCCCCGGTATGTCAGTGTGACGTCGCAGATTTCAGGCTATTATTTCGTATTTGGGGCATTGTGGCCCAGCGAAAGTTCGTGAAACTTGCTAAATTCAGTCTTTGGCTCTAATGCAAATGCTCCAATTTTGATTGCGAATATTTTCAAGCAAGTACTATTAGTATACAAATTTCATGTCACCTATACGAAATAGCCAGCTACAGTGTATACATGATGGTGTATACCATCAAGGTGTATACATGACGCGCCGCTTATAAAAGTGAAAATTATTTCGATGCTGCACGCCTGCAAATAGGGTGGGGGGGCAACTGAAATGTCAAACCAAATGTTGCATGCCTTCCTCATGAGGGAGCCCCCCTCCCAGACAGAGAGGCAAAGTCACATGCACAAGTGCCTCTTCACTATAAGTGCTTTGTCGTTCACCATGACTAACCCAATGCGGAAGGCACAACGCCACAAAAAAGAAGGAAAAAAGGAGGCTGAGCATAACGTCCCTCAGCTCCACAATGTGGAAGAAGGAAGGGGAGGAACATCTCTTCGGAACCTTGTTAGAGGCAAAGAGTGTCTGTGTTGGCAGGGTCATTCACTTCCTGACAGCATGGTAGAAGGCCAGTTGATTTTTTATCTCATCCAAAAATAAAGCAATTTGAAAAATAAATTCAGTAAAGTGCTCCTTAGACAGCCTTTACAGCTTGCAGTGTATAACCAAAATTTGCAATGGGGCCTGGTGAGTGGCTCTTTACATACAAAACACAAATGTCAGACATGCTGAGAATGGAAAACTTTTGACATGCCAAGTTTCTGGCTATCACAATTACATTTCATGAAGTTTTATGAAAGTTTTATCGTTTTATGAGCCCCATCACTCAACTAAAAGTGGTAGGCCACATTCAAGTCTTTTTTTCACAAGATTTATTTTTGTTTTTTACATTTTGTGTAGGCTCAAACATTCAGCAACATGTTTCAAAAGAAAAACACCTTCCTATCCTTAGTTTGGGAGTTAGTGAGTTTTCCAACCCCCCATACCCTCGTATTACAAAACTGAAAATTAGTACTATTTCTGTTACATGAATATTATTCAATATTTTTTTTCATTCTGTCGTCACCGAGCCGCCACACGAACAGAAGGAGACTCAAGTACATATCATGAGGGCTCCAACTATGAAGCTGGTGCATTTTAGGCCTCTGTGTAGTTTTGACATCTTTCACATGGTTTGAAGATTTGTTTACGTTTTCCCTAATAGATTTTGCTCCACCTCACGTTACACAAACTTTGATAACTTTTTCTTTAATAAACATTTTAATTTGAAATTTTGCACACTCATTCGTCACTAGAGATGTATGCAACTAGAACAAAAGAAATTGATGCAATATTTTGGCATTTACAGCTCATTATACAAATAAATTTGGTCAACATTGGCAATTTTTTTTTTTCACTTTGCATAGTTTTTCAACCGCTCCTTCAATATTTATCACACTGCCTTTATCCTAGTTCACAGCACTGGTCTCCCATTTAGCTATATAAATGCCAAGGCTTTACTCAATTTAGCTATTTATTAATTACTTATCACTGCTGCCTAAAGGCAAATACCAAGTCAAGCTAAGGTGACAGATTAGTGCTCGAGAATCTCTAGGGCGTCAATATTACCACGAACTGAGCCTTAATAATCGGGAAATTTAGGTAAATGAAGGACATGATTAGAGCCTCCCCCGAGACATTCAATTACTTGCCTGATGACGAAAGCAATCCTCAGTTAAATTCTGTCGCCAGTACTCTACCACTCGTTGCACAAAACATCCTTGTACTGCAAGACGAACTAAAATACTACTTGTCCAGTAGAAAAAAAAAACTTGTGGAAATAATCCTGACAATGGTCGAATCCTGGTGGTCGAAAGGCTTCGTTTTCGCTCGACTCTGCGCCACCCACGCTTTCGCGTTTCAATAGTTATTGCGTAGTGCTGTGCTGGTTTTGCTGACTCACGAAGCTCGCACAAACTGCAAGTAGCAGAGATTTCAACTTCCATGTAATGTCATGGAATGCCCGAACGATCTACGCCACTTCACCAAAAAGGAATCCGCCGCTCTGTATTGGCTCAGTGCCGCCGTCTGTTGGGTGCTACTTTACTCACAGACAGCAGCAAAGGGTGGTGATGGCATATGCAACATCACTGCTCCCCCGTTTTGGCGGCGGGTTATTTCAATTTCTAAAAGGGTATTCGGGCCCTTCAGATGCAATTTTCTCGTAAACTAAGTCTTTTCTTGGCATGAAACAAGCATTACAAGGTTTCTGGAATGGAATTTAAACAGTCCACGACGACTTAGCATTTGCCTTTAGTATCCCTCTAAAGAAAATTTTTTTTGTGTTACCTACCACCTAAACGTCTGCAATCAATGTGAAAGCTGTTTTTGCACGTACGAATGAAAAAAGAAGGATGGATGGAAGAAAGAAGGGTTCTAGAAGAAATGAAGCCCCAAATCAGGCTAAACAAACCATCTGTGTTCAGACTTGACAAGTATGAAAGTGGAGAATGCAGCTTCATACACAGAAGACATCATAAATGCCTCACCGGACGTTTCAGCTTACGACCATTGGCATCTCCACAGCAGATCCCATGGACACCCTCGAACTCACCAGGGACCCGACCCCCTGAGGGTCCGCGTAACAAAGGTTGAGAAATACTGCTTTACAGCTTAAAAAGCTTGTAATGCTCATACTTTAGAATCGCCGTTGGAAGTTTCTTCATATATACATGGGAACTAGTCAAGCTAAACTCATCGAAGGTAATGGATGCAAACTTCAGTTATACAAAGATAACCCTCAAATAAAGTACTTTATATTCATAAGCCAAGCGGCATAAAACATTGAAAAAAATGCACTTGCAGAGTTGTGCAGAGATGCCAAGACAAAACATGCAAGCTTCACTACCTCTCCTAGAGAGTTTCAGAGGGAGCCATCCATTGTCTTAAGAAGCACACACTAAGGTACTTCCCATAAAATCCTGTATATAATATGATCCCAAAGTAGTAAAAGAAAATTTTGGACGTTGAAAAATTCATGCAGCTAACGAAACACCCAGTTTATTTTTTTGGTAATATAAAACAAGTAAATATAAACCTATCATTTGAAGTGGATACAGGGGGCATGAACTGGC
Organism: Dermacentor variabilis; assembly: GCF_050947875.1. Lineage (NCBI taxonomy): Eukaryota > Metazoa > Arthropoda > Arachnida > Ixodida > Ixodidae > Dermacentor > Dermacentor variabilis. The sequence continues at coordinate 259,910,768 of NC_134568.1, read as the reverse complement.
GGCTTATCTCGACCAGTTTGTTTGCAGCTCTTCATCCAGGTGGCTAAGTGTGGCCCAACATTTTATATTGATTGTCAGACCATTCAGTGATTCTAGAGTCAGTAAACACGACTAATTAGCAGTCACAAAAAATGTGGTAATCGCCCTACCAGCCAACAAAACATTCTCCTTTTTTATTCAGGATATTATGGGCTGTGCCTACCAAGATGCCCATGATCTCAGCTGCCATGGGCCTTCAATCAGCAATCTTCCAAAATTATACAATAGATTTTCACGATCATTTCTGGCATGGTGACAAATTAATTTTTTGGGCACACTTTATTTCTGGTTGATGTGCAGTCACGTTTGAATTCATGAACACAAAGGCAAGCGGTCTTCACGCAGATACAGAGGCCCAATGAACGTCTAACTGCACTTTTATCTACAAAGCCGCCCAGTGCTTAAAAATAACGTATGTATATTCACAGCACAGAATTAATCTTGATCCGAATTGTTTACGAGTGTCGACATAATCGCCTCCGTAAATAGTAACTTACTGTTGAGTGTAGCTATTTAACCATATACTAAACGTTCATTATGGTGCTTCTCAGGAACATTCACATTACTTATTCAACCCCTAATACATCATAAGAACCTAAAACTAAGCCTGGTTTTCAACTAGTGCTGGCCTGCACTTTACTCATGCTGGAGAGGCAAAACTACATGCAAAAGGCAAGAAGCCTTCCACCCCCAATCCCCCTCTCCTTCCCCAGACAACATAATTCTCGGATTGTTACTTGCACCAGCTCCCTACAATCACAGATTGTGGCAATGTTCAGCTAAGGCAAGTATTCTTTATTGATAACAGGAACACAATTCACAACTGAAAACACACTAAACCTGGAGGCTTTCGTGTTTTTCCTTCACTAATAGCTCAAGTATGAGAAAATGCCAAGAACCACGCGAAGTCTCTGTAGTCACAATGTGGACACGAAATTCAAGGGAAAGTTTGCCTTTGAAGGAGTACACACAAAATTACAAACATCAGATGATTGTGATATTCAATTACTGTGCATATATGCACATCTCCGACTAAGTATTTATGGCAAATGTTGCCACCATTATATATTAATATCAGAAAGACCACAGGCCAGCAGCCATCTACAAGCTGTAGCAACCCATGGCAGACATCAACATGTGGCCTGCAGCTGCGGACCTTAAGCTAAAGCTGTTATCACTAATAACACTTGCACCAAGTACAAAAGTAGGAGATGCTCCTATGACAATTCTATGCTAGACTGCTCACTTGCACTGTGGTGTTCCCCACAACAATGTGCATATTCATGAGATTAAGGTGGCTGAGCGTACTGAAACTATTTTAACATTATCCCAACTGCTTACAAACTTACTGCATGCTAGCTTATCTGCTACAACCCTACCAACTGCATATGTGGATTAGCTCGCCAGTGGCAGAGAAAATTATGCTATATTAAAGCAGCATACTAACACTGGTTGAATTACGTACGGCGTGCTTGCACATCATCCATGTTGAAAATGACCACCATGTTGTGATGATGGTGCAAAGCATAAATGCATCCACGTACACCACAGTAGCACTCTTTGTTTCCCCATGTGGAGCCTCAACAACACCAAGTTGGATTAATTTGTGCCAATAATGGTGATGATTATTTGGACGACGATGGCATGCATGTGTCCAACGGATGAATGCTGAAATTGGCATGTCCTTGGCACTTTGTGAACACTACCAGATATCACTTCAAAGGGAGTTTAAACCAGCCATAAAGGAGGTTGCACTCATTCTACATCAAAGAAAGAAAAAAATCTGGTTACAATATAATCATTTATTATAATATGCACAGCAGGAAGTGATCCATTCCATTATTAGGCCCACGGCTATTCATAAAAGCAAATGACAAAACAATTTTGTGTCAGTACGCATTTTCTCTGCATTCACTTTATAAAAAAACCAACGCAGAGAAAGTTGAGAAATAGAGCTACCTATTTATACTGCGCTTAATGGTTAGCAGGCAATGCCGTGGAAGCTGTGCATGTAGTGTGGCAATCAAAGTTTCACTCCACACGTTTCTGTGTGCAGTTATTTTTTATCTGCACCCAACTTCACATATTTAAACATGTGGCCAAAAAACAATGTTATTCACATATCTGTGCACCGTGCACCTTAGTATGCAGGGCACCATGTTTGGTCACGAGCACAAGCCATGTACTGTGGCCACTGGCCGCAGAAACATTCCACTCTACTCATTCGGCACTAAGTAGGTTTGCATCCACAATGCCCTTTATGTAATGTCATATATTGCGGCATTTGAGTACAAGCTTTTAATGTTGTATCACACTACATGATGCACACCTATATTGTTCATATGTGATGCACTATTTTTTTTTGTCATGAATGCATACCGAGAGAGAAGTGTGTCTAGCATCTAGCCTCTGTAATGCTGCCCGATACATATGAAATGAGTAGTGCGATCCAAACATAGGCAACGATATATACTGTGTGATTTTTACAACGAAGCAGTTCCATTTACCTTTCCTAGCAGGCAAAAATGTTTAGGGCATACAACGATCTTGCATCAGCATGCCACTTTCCTTATCCAAGCTCTTGAAATCAGACCTATGTCGCTCCTTGACCCCTTTTGGACCCACATACATCCTGCATTCTTGCCATCACAGAGCAATATCAAATTTCATTACTAGCTTCAAAATTAATGCATACCTGCTCTAAGAAGTAGGTCCTACAAAGTTTCTTGCTATGGCTATGCATGAATGTTCTGCTTTGCTACAAATGAAGCTCACTTGGCTTCGAACATGAGTGGCAGTTAATATAAATATGAACTCAAATCATTCGTGCATGTGCACAGGTCACCAGGTGCACACTATACAACCAAGCTTTTGTAAATGCACCTTGCTGCTCAAGGATGCTGTAATGTTTCAAACATTTATTAAGCAAAGAGGAAACCGGAATTGTCAAAGCGCCATAACAGACTCCTCTGCCGCCCTTCACATTGGGCATTAGCTATTGTAGCAAGGTGCACAAAATGCAACATACTAAACACCCACCAAATTTATGTGTTGTCCTGCAACCACATTCCCACTGAATGTATCAGTCTTCCCACTACTGCAACATCAAAACAAACACATAATTAGTGTTGTGCATCCTCTGTCTGAACGGTCACTGCCAGCCCCTTTTGATGTGCAGCAATGACAACCACACAAGTGATCCAAAGCATTCACAAGTTGGCCTGGTGCAATGCTTGCAATGAAAGTACTTGACAATGTTGACATGGACTGCTTCATCCTTTCACCTACATTCCAAAAGTTATTAAATACAAGGCAAGAAACAGCACATGCAAATTGCAAGCAAGCCACTAATGAAAAATTTCCGGCAGAACCAATCTACAATGATTGTCTAAATTTTACCCTAACCTCCTAATCCTCTACATGTAAGCTGAGCATGCATGACGATATTGTGACAGCACAACAGTGGTGGTGCTCTTTCGCTCTACTATCACACATATTCTGCACCCCCTTCTCATCTGTTGGCATGCTGCCAAGGATAGGTACTTCCTTACCGCACTCCGCAGGCCCTTGTTCGATTCCTCATAGACCGAATCAGGGTAAAGTAGCCAAACAAATTCTCGCATATAAAAACTATTGAAGTCCAGTAAATCATCGCCAGAGGTAGCACTTTCATAACATCAACTTATATGGCAGATAACTCTTATCTTCCGAGTGCATACATGTTAGATGGTTGGTTACGCGACAGTTCTTGCAGCCATAAAGTCAGGCTAATATGTTGGCGTCGTCTCCATTGTACGCTCGCAAGCTATAGTTTAAGAAACCACAGCATAAGCAAGAAATTTTAATTTCTAGCGCAGACATGCAATGTGGAACTGGCTCAGTGCACTTCATTGGTCAAACAGGTACACATAGGTTATACCACTTGGTTTCAACCTGCATGCCTAGGCTGAAATGCAAAAACATTTTGCAGCATTCGTGGTCTCCAAACTTCTGCTCGCAAGTGTGCCTTGTATGAAACTGGTAGTGTGAAGGTGAGCATATTGCAAGTTTTGCTAATTTTATTAAAGGCACCTGTACAGAAGGCATACTACCTCCACCAGGCCATTTGTACACTTAAAGGCAAATAGTGTGAATCAGTTTACAATGTTTCTTCTTTCCTCCCCTGAGGACAAATTTTTTTTTCTGTACACTATATGTTACTCTTTGTAGGCATAAATCAATCATTATCCATTATAAATCCTGTTAATTCTAGCAAGATACGTTATATGGTGTCGCATTGGCGCTCAGTCTATCATCCAAGTGACAATCTATCATCGAAGCTGCCTTTTGCAAGGCTCATTACAAGCCTACTGTAAGGCAGCAGTATGCTTTATGATAGTGTACACCATATCATGCTCCACAGCAGCTTTACTTTGGCCGCCTCCAAGAAAACATACCGTGTGTTCCAGCTATGTTAGCCATGCAAATCAATGAAAAAAAAATTTAATAAAATCAAGGTGCAAGATTAAACTGTAAAACCTAAGGTGTTCAGTGTCCAGACAACTGAACACCGAAGGTCTTAAAGTAAACCCGAAAAAAATGTTGATTTTGTAGAAACAGAGAGTCTTTAGGATGGGTCCTTCTGATCACTGACATTTAAGCACGTAAAGCTTAAGCTCGTAATTTATTATAAGGCTTTAAAGGTGTGCCACCGCTACCCATCGCAGCAGCACCGCCCCCTGTGTATTCGGCCACCCTATCCCAATTGACGCATTCGGCCCAACTAACATCAGTTGGGCGAGCTATCCAGTTGGCTACCCAGGTCACGTCATCGATCATTTTTCTAACTTTATGGTGAACAATGTTCACAATAGTTGAAATGTTGTTTAATTTGTTTCTATAAAAAAAGTAACAGAAAAAGAATAACTACAATTCATCACTACACTCGAGCACTTCCAGCACACAGCCAGTGTCGTCTGCTCGTGTTCCAGTGTGCTCCGTGCTGACGCAACCTGCACAGTCAGTGGTGCTCTCTACTTTCTTTTCGCAAGCACCATGGTTCGCCCTTGTTGCATTGTGGGCTGCAGACATAGTGATCAGCGATATGTCATGCTACGACATGGTGTCCCTCTGCAAAGCAGCAGACAAGCAGAGTGGCTGCAGCCATCAGACCGTCGCTAACCAATTGGCGCCAGGATCTGCGCGCTTGTAGCTGTCACTCCACGCTGGAGGATTACCACAATATAGAGTTTTACAGTGTTCAGTATTCAGGTAAACAAGCGCATGCGAACTGGGCATTTTAGCAGGTAAGCGGAGGCACAAACATGAATGACCAGCACGGTGCAGCCACTTGGTGGCACAGAGCTCAACCAGAAAAACCACAGAGCTAATATAGCAGTAACCAAGTGTACTCTACTTTGCTGATGGGGTAAATTTTCGGCAGGAACATAATCGCGAACATGTCTTTTTAAATGTTTAAAATGTTTTACACTTGTTTACAGCAATAGTAGCTGTTTTGCTGGTTAAGCTCTGCACCACCAGGTGGCTACACCGTGCATGCTGCTCACATTTACGCAAACCCCTTTATCACAGTGGTAGTAGCGTGGAGGAGCTTAGTTTACGCCTTCGCCCATCCACCGAAACACCAACCTCGCTTGCAGTTACCGGAAAACCAGACACGCTCAGCACTGCGATAGAACACTCGCAACACATGCTGCTTGGATAGCTCTCACGGGGGATCGACAGCCGTGCTGCTAGCGGAGAGGTTGCAGAGGCTTCACGCAATGGCTCCAAGGCAACCGCGAGTAGACGACACAATGTCACATCAAGACGCAGATCCAGTGAAGGCGGAGCTTAGCGCCGATCGCTCGGCAAACGAGTTCAGGAGGAAAAGCATTGCTAGGGAGGAGGATAAATTGTAATCATCCGTAGCTCTCTTAATATCAGACACTTTAAATTGTGGTGCTAATGCTTTACTGTAGCTATACCCTATGCATCTACAAAATTTGTCCTAACCATTTCAGGGACCCTTTAAAGTTGCATCTTGCACAGTGTTTATTTAATAATTTGTTTCGTTGAACAGCTTGGCTAACGTTAGCTGTAACACCCTATATATTGGCTAATAGAATAATTATATCACAAAGAGGTTCCACAAGGACATTTATACTTTCAAATACCTGTGAAACAAAATTTGCTAGTAGTACAAGCTTTACCAGCACTGATTTACAAGATCCCATGCAGAACTATGTTTATGTTTTTCAGATTGGGCATATTGAAAATGCAAGCTTTTCTTACAGCAAACAACACTATAAAGCAGCAATTATGAAACTGGCTTCGCAAGACCAGTGCAGTAAGAAAACTTGGGGAGGAAAACTAATCACCAAGCGATGATCCCACCTCGCATTCTGCATACTTTTGTGCATCACAACAAACATGCAGTAGCCAACCCTGTCTTTGGCACACTTGGCAAGAGGGGAAAATGTGAATGTTCTAAAACATCACAGAGGCGAGTCTGTCCTTTTGACGAGAGTGGATGGAGTCTAGAGAATATTTCAGGGCACTGAAGAGCATTTCTGAAGCTTCTACTCTTAGGATTAGCCAAAGAGCTAGAACAAGTGATGAAGTGCATGAAAGATGTGTATGCTGCACAATGCTCCTTGGACTTCGCGATTTTTCTGGAATTCTTTTCTGAACAAGCAGCAGGTATTGCCAGGACTCTCGTATTTAAGAGGAAGCTTTAGCTCTGGTGCTCCTATCTAAATACATGCAAAAGGAATATTTGTTTTTCTCAGCAACCACTGCACTAAATTTTACGAGGCTTGTTGCCTTTAAAAGAAAAACATAAGATCTAGTGACTGTTGGTTCTGAATTTTTGAGTTAGGTCGTCACTTTTTTTATTAAAAATTGGCAAAAATAAAAAATGTTCAGAAAACGAAATTATCAAGTTTACAACTCTGTAACTCAACAACGAAAAATGATAATACAATTCTGTGAATTGGATCTAATAGTACATCTAAAGCTGACAAAATTGATGTTACACATGAGAATTTAAAGAATTTAGTAACATGGAAATACAGCTTTTGCAGAACCCTTGTATCCAAAGTAACAAACTCACGTAAGATTTAAAATGACATATCGGATTTGTCCACTTTGAATGATCTAATGGATTCCGTTTACAGAACCACGATATCTGCACTTGATGCAAAGCTATGAATTGGTGAACTTCGTGCTTCAATTTTTTTCAAACGGTCGAATATTTGAAAATCTTTTTAAGAAAATTCAGGACATAAATCGAAATTCCACTTCCATCAGTCACTAGAATTTTACTCTCTCAAATGAATCAAATTTCATTAAAGTCGGTCCAGGGGTTATCTCAGAAAATCATTTTTGCATTTTATATGTATTTGAATAGGCTGCATCGGAGTTGGGCCCAAGCTAAAGCTTCCTCTTAAGGCCATGGCACCCTCTTTTGTACAACTAATACACTGCTAGCAACTCAGCAGAAGTGCCCAGGGAGACTGTGTGCAAGTTGTAGAACTAATAGTACAGCGAAATATAGTGTGAAAATTCTGCCCTCTTTTCAAGAAACTATACTGTGCTGAAGACAAGTCGCTTTGTCAGTACATTGGGTCCATGCCGAGGTATCCCGTTTTTCTTCCAGCACAGCAGCCACACTAACTACAGTGTTGCGACGAGAAAAACGAATGCTTTCTATGTAAATCTGGAAAAAGTGCCAAGAACTTTCCTCAATTAGGACATTAACTCAATTCGTTGGTATTGCAACACAGAAGTGTGTGAACTGTTGTAGCACTTATGAAACTTAATCCAATACACTACAGTGCAAAATTATAGCAGCTTGAGCTGATCAGACGCTTCAAAGGAAATTCAGCCAGGCTTCCAAACCAAGGCTGTTGCCAAGTAAAACCTTTGTAATGAACTGTGTAGCTGACAAGCATGAAAAATATAATGTACCGCTGAGTTACACGCAGCCATCTCTATTGTGCATTCATAAATACACTCAGCAAGAGCTTGATACCCGTCACACAGGCACCCACAACCTCCTTTTAACTCTGTCGTCTTTATGTTGAGGGAGATGCACTGAGTGTCACATGGTCGCCCATCATCTAAGGAAGTTTAATGAAGCTTTTGGTCGAGGGAGATTGGCAATCTCCTTTGGCGGCTGAGGGGAGTACTCTCGCTTAAAAAAAAAATTAAATTATGGGGTTTTACGTGCCAAAACCTCGATTTGATTATGAGGCACGCAGTAGTGAGGGAAGCAGGAATAACTTGGACCACCAGGGTTTCTATACCATGCACTTAAATCAAACTAAATGAGTGTTTTCACATTTTACCCCCACTGAAATGCAGCCACCGTGGCTGAAATTTGATCCCGCGACGTCCCATACTTGTTCATACTTGTTGTAGAACTGAGAATTTAATTATTGTTCGCATTAAAAGTAATGTTTCGTGTGTTAGGACATTTCTATTTAAGTAAATGAAAGCTCAAGCACAATTCAGAAACAGTTATCCTTGTTGCTGCACAATACTGCCCACCTAGGCCGCTTGGCACCTTTTTTTAGTCTTTCAGAGCATTTACATGAACCCTACAGAATTGGGTCGAGTCTGCTTGTTTGGCTGGAGTATGCCTGTCGAGTTCATGTAAACACTAGCCGGGTGGGCTGAACAAGTGTAAAGTCAGGCTCAGTCAGCCCGACTATATGGGGTAGGCTGACCCAATGAGACCCGTTTGTAGCATGCATGTCCACGCAGACAGATCGAGCCTGCCATCACCGATGCTTGCACGGGAGCACCGCGACATCACGATCTAGGCGCCGGCAGTGGGAATAGCATCAGGACGAGGCCAAGACAAGCACTGTGCAGTACAACCTCTTCGTAACAAGAAGACCTATGAAATAGAGTTGTTGCAGATGGCAGCTGGAACCAGAAGCCTAGTTCGAACGTGTTGTCTCAGCTCGACGCTGTCTGCCGTCAAGCCGAGCAGTCCTGATTCGTCATTCAGAAGCAGTTTGTGTAAACACTGTCACATCAGGCTCGGTCATCCCGAATTCAGACTCCACCCACTCGCGTCCGGTTCATGTAAACGTAGCCTTTGTCGTGCCAGTCATGCAATGGTAGGTGTGGTCGACTTACATTGGCACAGTAGACAAAAGAAAAGCTCACGAGGTCACCGTGAACGAAATGATGTGTTTTAGTATAGTTTGCAGCAGCTCGGGTAGCAGAATGCAGAGCCTACTCGCCACGCCGTAACGGAAAGCACAGTTGAGCACAGGGTGGCTAGTGTCGCTGTCAGCACTGCTATGTTTAGCGAGCACACCTGATTTTTAATGAGGTGCGTTTTTCACATCAAATATATTGAATTTTTATGGAAGGAGTTAATTATAATAGCTAGGAGCTTAATTGGAAGTTACATTCTTGTAATTTTACAAAAATCAAATACCAATGAATGCGCCTCTGGCGGCTTTTCAAAACTGGTTATTGGCCGTGTGACACGCCCACAGTTTCCTTGAGGTCGAACTTCATTGGGAAGTCTCGTGCTCCCTTATCCTAAAGGAGCTTGTGGGTGCCTGTGTGACACGGGTATAAGCCAATCAGACGGCCTGTACCATGAAGGCAGGCTGGATAGGACATGGGCTTACAATCAAGTGAAGGAGTGTGCAGAGGTGCGCAGACAGAGGAAACTATGAGGTAAAACATTTTGACCCTTCAGTGTAGACGTCATTATCATCATTGCCGCAAGGTGACAGGTGGCACCCTCTGTGTTGTGTAGACAAGTTTTGTGGGAGAGTAAAGAATTCATGGCAGTCATGGTGGTCAAATCAGTTGCCTCAGTGTGCTCAAGCAGTCCAGGCCTGCTCTCAACTGAGCCGCACACTAACACTTCCATTTGCTCCAACTTGTCATTTATAGCTGTGTGTGATTGTGTATTAATGGCTACCCAAAGAGGCATTGCTCCTCCCAGTACTCACAATCTGCCTATGTCTTAGCACAGCTGGATGCAACAAGAGTTTTTTAGAGAAAATGCCACAGGTTGAAAACCAGCCGATATCATCTTCAGCATGAAGTGGTGATCATTACGGCAGTACTGATACAGCCTCTGGAAACCTCTACAACACCTGCTGCTTTAGTAGCCTTGAAATGTTGGGTACAACCACTGCAAGATGTGTGCCACAAGCAGGAGACCCATGTCAGACAAGGCCCAAATCTGTGCTTCAGTGAAGTCAGAGTTGAAGTATTCACTAAAGCAAATGCATTGCTTTTTCTCAGCAGTAATAGCTAAGATATGCCCACCATAAATGATATATTTAAAAGAAAGCCACATCTGCTCAAGTATTTTATAAATATGGTCATGCATGTCTTTTCGACAGCTCTTTCTTGACTGTACTAACAAATGTAAGCTTGCATTACCAGCAATGGAGTCTTTATTTAGATTTATTAATATACATTGTTCCTGTATTTTATATTAAACCACAGGTTGTCAAATTCCTGTGACAAATTACGCATCAAATGCAGTGTATGCTACACCAAGTACATGTGCCCATCTTCAGTTTTTACGAGTTTCTACCATCCCTCTGTTGCACTGCTCTGAACTCGAGTCCTTGGATTGCAGTGTACAGGAGCAAGTATTCGATCACCTTTAAATGGGCAACGTAGTGGCCCTTGGTTAACTTCTGGTTCTTGCAGCAGGAGACACTGCCTTATCTGAACGTTTCCAACATGTGAACAGGCTCTGTTTAACGGTGTTGATGTGAACTCGTGGCCAATTCCAGACCAAAGTAGCACATTTCACCTGCACTTCATGCTGGTTGTGTCGAGGAATGCTGTACAGTCCCTACAGGAACACAGTGGGTACTTGAAAGTAATATGATGCTAGCTTTACACAAATAAATTGGTACAGCTTCAGTTTACGAACAGAGCAGCACATGCAAGTGCTTTGACAAGGGAGTGAAGGCACTTTAGGTAATGGTTAACAAAGCTTTGTTTTGAAGCACTGCTAAGAAGAGCAGTGAATCTACAATCCCAGTGCTCCATAAGCAGAAGGATCCAAGTGCGAGGCACACAGATTAAGCACCCATTCTGTGTGAGCATCCTCCAGCTTAGGTCAGAAGTAACAGCTGTATTTGTTGACTGTCAGGTTAAATAGCTGAAAGCATTAGAGAGGTCCTTGTAAGAAGGCTCAGTCGGAAGAGATTTGCATGTGAATAATGGTTCTGTATAATGTCATAGCGGAACACTAGATATATTTATGTAAAGTTTATATGCCATGCAAAATCATGATGCAGCAAACCCTGCTTGTGTGCGACCATGGGTACAGCCCAGTCATTCCTTTAACTGTAATGTACTTCACAAAGTATGTTAGTGGAACTAAGTGTGTAATGCAACTTTGCATTATGTCTCTTGGAATATTTTTGCTGTAATACTTCATGCAAAGCAAAGCTGCTTGCATCTTAAACAGCCAGACTTGCTTCACGCATCTTTGCCTTGCATAAAGTTTAGTGCTTCATTCCATGTCACCCTTTCCTTTCAGATCATTTCAATGTGATAATTGCAAGGCCACAATCACATTTGTTTTGCAGGACTATTGTTTTCACGAGCTAGTTACAAGCCATGCTTCTATGACCTACTGTAAATCTAACATATCAGAATTCAAGAGACTAATCTCGCCAGATTCAACACATGCACAACTGCCCTGCTGGCACCATGATGCCGGTCATCCACACTGTTTTTACACTGTTTTGGTTTACCTAAACCAGATTACCAAGGCAAGCTGCATTATGAACTGCGAGAGCAATATCTTTTGGGAATACATTTCAGCCCTGCTCCTACTTTAGAATCTTCCTCACTTTCTTGCCTGTGCAAGCCGGCTGTAAAAAATTTGAAAAAAAAAAAAAAAACTTGGAAACCCTAACCGTGGTCATCTTTCTGTATCCTTTGCAGCAGCATTGTAGTTGTGAAAACCTCAGTCTATTAAACCAATTAATTAATTCAATTAAAAGGCAAGTTCATGACCTTTTCCATTATACCAAAGCGTGCAATGCATATCTGCAACACTTGAAGGTGAACTGTAACAAAATTTCACTGAGGCTACTGAGGCAATCTTTGCGAAGATGCAGGATTGGCAATTGCATAATTTTCTTATTATATTATAAACAACACCTAAGCAGACAATGTGTGCACCTGGCTATTAGTGGATGACGCAAGCTCCAGTGCATTGCGTTGTTTTTTCATTGTTGTTTTCCCAATGTGCCGCGGCCGGTGCCCAATCATTCTAAGTAATGTAGTATTACTTCAGGCAAGCAGTGATAGCAATTTTTTTTTCAGTATCAAGAACGTTTTTTTGCAAGCTTTTTGTGACCCATACACTCATATGTCAGATGTAAAATCTTTCACAGAGACTGTTATATATCTACACTATCTGAATCAACCTTTTACATGACCCAAAACTTCCTTGCAGATGACCTTTAATATCAGCAAAATGGCTTTCATGCTAAACTCATACTTGAGGCATCACACTTTCTAAGCCGTATGGCCAGTTTTCTGCTACTGCACAGCTCTGTTCACAAAGTGCAAAATCACAAACTAGTGTATTCCCGTATCTTTGAAGTTCATTCTTGAAGCGTGCTAAACAACTTGTGTGGCATGGCTTTGAGATAAGCAGATACTGCAGAGAACCACCCGGCAGGTCAACTGCTGTTGAAAGGTCCATTGTAATGCCACTGCTCAAACCAAAAGTTACCAAAAGCATGGTGGCTTTGTTCAACTATTACGAAATGTGGAGAATGATATAATGTGTGCACAAGGTTGAATTCTTGAGAGTCGGCGATTTAAGAGATTTCCGTGAACCATCGCGACCAGTGCCTAAAATATTTAACCAACATATCAGACGGGTCATGTGGCTCAGTGTGTAGAAACACCTACCAAAACTTTTGTAACGCTAAGTGTATGGCAGCAAGATTGTTGTGTTTGTCACTTGCAGTGTCAAAGTGGACTTTCAGAGTCCCCCAGCTCTTATGCTTGTGGTCACGCCTCCCTAAACGCAGTCAGCTGTGCGAGTCATGGAAACAAGTATATCGGCGAACGCTGCCCCACTACATCCCTATATAGGTGTAAATGTGAGCAATAACGCAGCTGGGGTTGCCCTCAAAAGATCCAGCATAGCGAAGGCCGCTGTCGCAGACACGAGCCCAGACTGCACGGCGCAGTAAAGGCAGGCGGGGTCCATCCCCTCGGCTGCAGCATTGGAGGCCGATCCACGTAGTCGCCTGGGTCGTCGCAGATACGTCACAAAAGTGTCGCGTTCTTTCTTGAAAAGCCAGTGGCCAGTATATGACTTCCCGCGGCGACCGTGTCATGCCGCTTTTAGCAAACAGCAGTTTCTTTTTTTTATTTGATCAAGATAAATGCAAGCATGTAAGCATAACGCGAATCTTCTGTGTACAAAGGCAGGTGAAAACCTCGCAATGAAATAAAGCAATCCACGAGGCCAACGGCCGGCCTACGGAACAACGCAAGTGTTACATCACTAACCTTCAAAGTGACTGGAAATAAATGCGCATTGGTCGAGACTTCGTGCAGTACCAAGCTGCCACCTCAGGGGGATCGCTTGATAAGTCTTGCTCTGAAACCCGGCAGCAACCTGCAACAAACAAGAAAGCACTACTCACTGCATTCAATAACTACCGCGCATACCGGAGGCGGCACACGCTGGCACACGATCGCAAATAATGGCGTCGAGAGGCAACGCAATCGACCGCCATTGCTCGTCTTGACCCACAACGTTAGGCTTATGGGACAGCTGTGTAGTTTTCACACCATTCGCTAAAGCAAATAGAACCGCGGCACAAGCAAAACATTTAGAGTGGGAGTAACCTTAGTAGTAGGCCATTGCCTTATTAGCAGGTAACACAAGACGATCAGTAAAACCACACGCAGAGGCAAAAGAAGAAAAAAACGGCCCCCTCGAGGGCGCAAACGATGGTAACTCAAACCTTACCGTTAGCTTCTGCTGTCAGCGTCGGACGTTTAGCCACGAAACCTTGAACAGAAGAATTCCTGGAAAAAGTAATATCCCGAGCGAATTCCTTAAAAAAAAAAAAGCGGGCATACAAACCCGCAAATGAGTCGTGACGATACGCGACCGCAACAACGCGCGAGAGGCGACGAATGCTGGCTATAGCTCAATGGTTGAATACCGATGCGGCTCGACCGGGCAGGCGGGCCACGCGCAAGCCAGAAGTTCGTGATGACCGCTTGTATTTCAAATAAACGAAAAGTTATTATATAGCATGGTTACAACGCAAAATGATAATCAAAATAGGCAATCACTGACGATAATTTGAAACTGCACAAATATTTCTTCTTTTGCTATAAGTAGCGTACACGTGGCGTCTAAAGACGCGGTGGTCATGATGCCTCCAAAGCATGGCCTCCGAGATATAGTGCCTAAAATATTAGCCGCTTCGGGGCTCCGACGCGGTCTGCGTTTCGCTGGAAAAACGTTTATTATGTGTGGCCATATTAGCTTGAAATTCTACACGAATAAAGCATGCATCTGCAAAAACATGCTTGCGAAGTTCTAGAATTATTGTTAGAAGTACGAGCAATGGTCAGACGGGTTCTAACGCCGACGAAGCATATGCAATAACCTTCGCGTATGCCTTGGCGAAACGGGTGTTAGTGTCAACAAAGCCGCGAAAAAGAATGATAGTAAAGGTGATAATTTATATATGGGAGGGGGGAGGGGGGGGGATAGCGCGAGAAAAATACTAGACAAGACGGACAGCACAGGCGCTGTGTTATGAGGCTAGCTATGTTCAGGGGTTGCTTTGGTGCTTCACCGACGGCGGCGTCCGCCTGCGTGTTCAGCAGCTTCGGGCTGCGTCTCGCTGTAAAAAAAGTTGCCCCAAGTGAACTACTGGGCATATTTGGTTGAAACTCTACATGAATAGAGCATGCATCTGCAAAAAGATGCTTACGAAGTTCTAAAATTAATGGCGGAATCGCAAGCAATTGTCAGATAGGTTCTAACGCCGACGGAGCATATGCGATAACCTTCGCGTATGCCTTGGCGAAATGGGTGGTTGTGTCAACAAAGCCGCGAGAAAGATGATCGTAAAGGTGATAGTATCTGTATGATTACCTTGCTGTCTATCTATAGGGGAAACATGTGCGAGAAAAAACGAGACAAGAGAGACGGACAGGACAGGCGCTGTCCTGTGAGTCTTGCTTGTTTCGTTTTTTCGCGACGCTAGAGTTCAGACCCTTTTAGAGTATCCATCAAGGCAACTGACGGACCACTAACACACGTGGCAGATTTTGCGTATATCTGGCCAGCCTCAATAATTTCTCTCGCCAGTCTGTCATTACACTTGCTTAAAATGGATGCATTTCTAAAAAAAAAAAAAATTATGGGGTTTTGCGTGCAAAACCACTTTTTGATTATGAGGCACGTAGTAGTGGGGAACTCGGGAAATTTTGACCACCTGGGGTTTTTTTTAACGTGCACCTAAATCTAAGTACACGGGTGTTGTCGCATTTCGCCCCCATCGAAATGCGGCCGCCGTGGCCGGGATTTGTTCCCGCGACCTCGTGCTCAGCAGCCCAACACCATAGCCACTGAGCAACCACGGCGGGTATGGATGCATTTCTGAATAGCGGAGTGCAACCGCAATCTTTGATGTGTGCAGGTAGGTGCATACCACCCGCGACAGCCTTTAAAGACGTGGCCTGTGGTGGTTTCGGACGTGCGAGCAGCTGTGGCTTCGTCCCGGGTTTCATCAATTCCCGCGTTTTTCGCAGCTGCAAGGTCACTGTGCAGCGTTGTGGATTCTTTGGCTCCTGTCAAAGGATTGCACGGTAAGCTCGAATTAACTTTAATTCTTTGTTGCCTCGGAAAGCTTTTCATCTACGAATCGCTGATCCACTGCCTGCCCGTGCGCCTGCCTTTATACATGGTACGAGATCTAGTAACTTGTTGGGCTAGTTTGCACGCTTCTTTGCGATAGGTTAATATTCTAGACCTCATGCGAGCGCTTTTGTGACGCTCAGCCATCGCCGTTCTTTCTGGGCATGCAACTGAACGGCGTAGCTTGCTCTATCGCCCCTGGGAATTTAAAATTTGTTACCGAATCGCTGGCCCGTGCTTGCTTGCCACTTCATCTAGTCGCTCACAGAGCCGATATATGTATAGTTGATGTGCCTGTGTGGTGGTGATTTGCACGGTGTGGTCGTTGCACAAGTTTGTATCGGCATTGACGGCGTGCTCATGTGTCCTGCGTACACCTCACAACTAAGAACAACGCGCGAAAGCGCTGCCAGAGATGCCATCCGCGCGTTACGCTGGCGCACCGGCGTTAGTTAAGATGGAGTTAATTAAGGTGGAGTTAATTCTTGCAGTCGAACCCTCGAGCTTATGTGGAAGTCGAATCCACGACATTTGGTGTTAAGACGAAGTTAATTAAATCACTCTTAATTAGTATAAAGTTCAGTCACTCGAACCCACGACCTTTGGTGGGAGAAAACAGGTATAGCAAGAAGTAACAACGCATTCGAATGTCAAGTTCATTTCATATCTCTTGAGCGTGCAGGCTTTCGCCTTCACCCTCTTTGGAGTATGCTAAAGTAACTGCGAAGTTTTTTTTTTTTTTTTTCAGTTTGCACGGGTCTGTACAAAGCAGCTTCATCCAGAGAGCGGCGAAATCCAGGTTGGTAGCTTTGTAAGTGAGGAAGCTAATGTCGTTCTTGGATACTTGCGCCATTCCTTGATACTCGCACCATTTTCTGTAAAACTACAACTACATTCGGCAAAAGTATACCGAAGTTAAAATGTTTATGTCCAATCTGGCACACTCGAACCTATTCAACGTCCTACAGCTGTATTGACTTATAACGAGCATTTCTACTACAGTAGCATGCTCTACTACAGTAGCATGCTCCTACAGACTAACCTTCACGACTTAGAAATAAGACACATAATTTCCAACTTTTTTTCCCACATTCTTCCTTTCTTAAGCCTGCAATTTTGCCTGTGCATCGCCATGGCGCCATTTTGCATCCATCATAAGAATAATATGTATATCTGCCAGCCGTACATGCTTTGTACCTGAAGTCCTTCGTTCAGGCAGCCAGGGACTGGAATGATCTCGACGATCAAACTGTGTACCATTTCAAGGCCACTATAGAAGAAAATTTTGTTTTTCAACAGAGCGGACCCCTCATGTAATCCTGACAGGAGTGTTTGAGGTATTAATAAATTATTTGAACAAAACAAATAGTGGGCATTCCACAGAGATAACACGGATTATGGCTAGCTATTGTCGTAGATAGACTTTAGCTTGTTTAGTCGCCATGCTTTTTATTACATAGCACTAAGAACAAGGGTGAACATAGGTGACCTACTTGCTGTAAAATGTGTGCTACAGTAGGCAGTTTTCAACATTTTTTTTCTGCAAAAGTTCCTTCTGGCCAAGGTAATTAACACTACAAGTTAACGCTACATGGTATTGCCTTGTCTGTCATGCCCTGCCATTTTTACAGGCTAACCACAAAAATTGGGTAATGTTGCTCTGAAAGAAGCATGTGAGGCTAGGCAGCATATTTTGCAAATTGTAGCCGCAAGTTACAGTGACACGCGTCAGTGTGCTCAATCCTCTTTACCCTTATTGCACAAGTAGCATTGCCTGTGCAATGCTACGTGCAATCTGAAGATATCCAATTAAAAACTTTATGTGTGACCACATCGACGGTTGCAGAACTTGCGGCACTCTGCGCTGCACTTGATTTCATTAATCGGGAACCACCGCAAAAATGGACAGTCTTTAGTGATTCCAATTAAGGCAGCCCTTCAGTGCTTACAGAGCCCAATGTGCCACAAACCCAATGAACAACTGGCCTCAGGAATTCAACAGATATATTATCGCAACCATGACAAGCGACACAAGATAATCTTTCATTGGCTTCCAGGACATTGAAGCATCAGCAGGAATGACCACGCTGACGAAGCCGCCCGATCTGCACATGAAAGTGGTCAATGTGTCTTGATTCCACTTTCACGAACAGACGCTGCGGCTGGGCTGCGATTGATGTCCCGTGAATGTGCTTTGCCCCTGTGGGACCCTAACGTTTTCAGCATGTGTCGTTTGCGTTCGTTGTCGCCAGACATACGGATGCACCTACCACCTGCAGGCTACCACGATGTGAACAGACCTTGCTGTACCGTCTGTGGCTAGGCGTTGCATTTACGAACTCGTATGCTTTTCTTATTGGACTGGCCATCAGCCCCACGTGCGATACATGCAACATCGATGAGACGCTCGCGCACATTATCTGCGTCGGCCCGCGATATAGCGCCCGGAGACAAGTGATGTGCAGAGTATACTGGACCAATTGGACAATCGTCCACTATCAGAACAAAAAGCTTTAGGTCAGTGCTCCCAAATAACCTCCGCGTTGAAGGCCTTATTCGCGTTACTAAGGTTCCTGCGGTCTACGGGTCTTCACGATAGACTTTAAGAACGCCGCCCCCCTACCGCTCCATAGTGTATGCGGTCTGTTCGTGCTCGTCTCTTTCTACCTCCCCCTTCCATCCTTTCTCTTTTTATCTCCCTTAAGCCTTTGCCCCGTGCAGGGTAGCCAACTGGAACTACCTCTGGTTAACCTCCCTGCCGTTATATGCATCTCTCTCTCTCTCTCTCTCTCTCTCTCTCTCTCTCTCTCTCTCTCTCTCTCTCTCTCTGTGTGTGTGCGTGTGTGCGCGCGTGTGTGCGCGTGCGTGTGTGCGCGCGTGTGTGTGCGCGTGCGCGTGTGTGCGTGTGTGCGCGCGTGCGTGTGTGCGTGTGCGTGCGCGTGTGCGTGTGCGTGTGCGTGCGTGCGCGCGTGTGCGCGTGTGTGCGCGCGAACAATAGTACTCAAGAAAGTGAACACAAGGCAGATTTATTGGACTGCTGTCTTTGGGGTTTTCATTTTGTTGTAGCTGACTGACTTCTCCATCAGAAAGACAACATGCCTACGTTCCTTTCTGCATCACGTTAACTTGAAAGTCTCACTTCTTCTTTGCTGAGAGTTGGCAGTTTCAAGCTGATACATTATCATAATCGCATTATTTCTTGCATATATAAAAACAGCGTTTTCAGTTGGTCCATAACTGATTACGCCTGTTAAGCATGCAGGTACACATATAGTTACACAATTTGTTCATAGTCTAGCATGAGTGCCAAGATTTGGATAGATGATCGTGAATCCTGGCCACGCCGGCCGCACTTCGATGTTGGCGCAATGCGAAAACGCCCGTAAGAACCCCAGCTGGTTCAAATTTCAGGACTCCCCCACTACGGCATGACACATAATCAGATTGTCGTTTTGGCGCGTAAAACCCCACAATTTAATATCATTTTTAGGTGATTGTGTGTGGCTGCTGATATCTGTGTGTATCTTAAGGGATGATAGTGGTAGGGCTGAAATTACGTGCCAGGCTGAGATGATCCGGAATAAACCTGAGATTATAAGTTGTCACAGTTGTTTTTGGCATGGGTGTTTTTAAGTGCATTTGTCACCTGCCTAGCTCATATTCATTCCAGATTCCTCGGCATATTCGAAGAGGGCCCACGGCAGCAAATGAATAGAAAAAAAGGAGCGCACTCAAAGGTTCTGGCGGCTTGCGCGGAGATTGCAATCTTCAAGATGAAATGGAGCTCTGTGCGTATTTTTTTATTGCTTGGTGAACTTCAGATACTGACTTACATTTCCTGCTTTTCATTTTCAACTTCTCTGATGGCCCAAGACAGGCTGTTCATGTTGTTGAACTACATTACGACTAAAAACTGACCTTCATTTGTTTTCTTTTTCAACAACTATCCTGAGTATTCATGTAACCTTTATGGAGTACCAATTAGTACTGCATGAAGAATATTTGGTGGTGTTGGACAGAAAAGGAGAAAGCTCGTCAACAAAAGTTCAGCTCCTCATACCCATACAATAGCCAAAAAGGTGGTTTTATTTATTCTGACTAACATGTTTCTTTTGTAATGAACTCTTGACTGTATGAGTTTTTGCTTGTGGTACGGCATTGGTAATGTTAAGGGGCACTGCGGTTTGAAAAGTGGTTTCTTGAGTTACGTATCAGTAATATTGGTTGGTGACTGCGGCTTCAGTAGTATGTGTCATTACGGGAACTTCCTGGCATCAAGAGTTTGCAGGTTGTTATGCTGTAATATGATGGGACTTTTTTTGAAGGGGCCCTGAACCGCTTTTTATCGAAGTGGAGAAAGACATCTGAAGTGGAAATAGGCTATTACAGAAATGCTTTTCCGCAAAAAGTACTTCAATGCGTTCAGCATAAGCGAAGTTATTGGCAATCAAACACGGCCTCCGCTGTGCTGCCGTTCCTTCTTCAATGCTTTGCACTGCGAAGGCAATGGCGCAGAGGGGCGTGCCCACAACGCTCCGCCTTCTATATGCCATCGTGGCGCGCAGTTAAAATTTCATTTTGGATGTGAACGCAGACTCCACCACTTCCGACTTTGGTGCCTACGACGCGCTAAACATAAGCCAAACGCTGTTGTCCTCAGTGAGGCGCCAGTGGACTCGTGGCGGCACCCCGCGGCGGCCGCCATGTGCACCATGTATCCAACCACAGCTTGATGTCGTCTATCGGCCAATAGCAGCTGTCTAAGGGAATGACAAAAATAAAAGCGTCTGATGACGAAATAAAGCGTCCAGAAGAGAGGGAGGACAGGGCCTTCCGTTGAAAAGGGAGCGTTTGAGAGAAAGGTGACTTCGCGGTCCGGCTTGCGAGTTCCACGCAACGTGTGCGACCGCAAAACTTGGCTGAGATGTTCACAGCGGCGTGTGCTATACCTGCGGACAAGGGCGTAGCCGGGGGGGGGGGGGGGGGGGGGGGTGCGGGACTTATGGTGCTTCAGCCCGCCCCCCCGAAATTTTTTCGTGCTGCCCATGCATCGCCGACCCAAGCAACCCCCGGCGCCGGAAATCATTCTGGATTTTGTGTAAAATGTCTTTTTCACGCTCGAAAAAACATTTCACCGCGAACATTGCGAACTCGGGCTGGATTTCGCGGCAACGCCCATGCACCGGGAGTTACATAACGCAAGCAGCCCCATCCGAGCACAAAGTTTCAAGGGCGTTTTGATGGCGAACGGTGTCGCCGCGGCATCTCGTGGAATCCGCGGAACCTACGGAGCGCATGGATGTCAATTCCGAAATTTTATGGGTATAAAGTTCTCATAAACTTTTGATGTGAAAGGTGCATTGTCATTTCCAAAGTTATGCTTTTGATTTTCAATTCCGGAACTTTGGGAATTTAATGTTTTTATAAACATTTGACGCCAAAGGCACATTGAATTTTCTAAAGTCGTACATCGGAACATACAAAGAGACAAGCTAAATTAACACACTATCAGACAAGTTGCCAAAGCACGCAGTGAGGTCCGACGAGACGAAGTGCTGCGGTGGTTCATTTGTGCCGTCATGTCACACAAAAAAATTTCAGCATTTCTTTTTACTTACGCCAAAGAATCCATGTCAAGACACTAAAACCAGCAAAGGTAACTATGTTCTTATTTATTTTTTCTACTTTGACTTTTATTCGCGAGGGCCCCCCATATTGAGCCTCTTCAATTTTCTTGTTCTCGCTACCTTACCCGCGGGCTGCCAGAGCCAACCAGAGCGCATGCGTTTTTCTCGTGTTGCCCCGACCATCGCACGGAGCACTTTGGTGCGCCTTCGGTTTTCTCTGGCCGAGTGGATTTTCGCAGACGCTTTCTGGCTAGCAGACAAGAAAAAGAAACAATTTTCGCTCGCCGCCATCACTGTGGGGATTCAACGGATTGCACCGCGTTCGCTTGAGCGCAACCTCCCCGTTCCCCCTCCTCCTGAGCAGAGTAGCAGGCTAGAACGCCTTAGCTCAGGCCGACCTCTCTGCATTCTTTCAATTAAATTATCTCTATCTCTCTCTCCGGAAAGTCTTGTATCGCCGGTGCAGGATACCGAGCGGTATGCAGTGGACCAAGCGTCTCACGTTTTCTTCGATATGTCCATGGAATTATCATGCACCGGATGCACCCCACCAAATTCTCATACCTATGCCGATATTGTGATGTACCAGACATCCTCCAACACATGGTGTTCATGTGCCCACACCGCGAGAAAAACAGTCAAGATGACGCCTCGGAACCGCTACAAGCCATCGAAGAAACGTGGGAGGCAATGTTAAAGGTACAGAGCCTGGAAGATCAGCGAAGCCTGGTGGACCGGGCCCAGGGCTGCGGAATCAGCCAACGGCTTTCTGGACTAAGAGAGCCGCCCACCTAGGGTGAAGAAAGAACACTTTCTCGCTGTTTCTCACAATAAACGTTCATTCCTCCTCCTTCCTCCTTCCGTAGCCACATTAGGTGCCCAAAGTATATAGTATTCGATAGTGGCCAAGATACTTTCCTTTGCGTTTTTTTTATATATCCGTGCCCCCGCCCCACAATAGGAAAAACGAAGACATTGTTGCGGCGCAGCGAATTGTCGCATGGTGAAAGTTCGATTGTGTTACTTCTTTTGCGGAGAGTAATGGGCCACGGGACACTTCAGTTGCCGGACACTCATATTATATTATTGCGATAGCAATTATGTGGAAATTCCAGGTGCATTCCTGTCGTCGCCCTCATGTTCTGTATAAAGTCCGAGGGCGATAACATCGTGACCGCACGCCGCATGCTGTATGTGCGAGTGCAGGCGTGGGGGGGGGGGGGCATGCTTGAGTCGACGATGGTGGCTCAGTCTTGTGTGCGCAAAGGAGAAAAGCGGGGAGGAAGCGCGCCGCCTTCCGTCGCACGCGATACATCGGGGGGTGTAAATGGAATGGGGGTGGGATCTAGGATTATGTGAATCTGTGATTGCGCAACATGTTTATTTGCCTTGTTTGACGCATTATATACAGTGAATTTTTCTTAGATACGTAGATTTATTGGAGACTTATACGTATATTTAAATAACTTGTTGCGAGGTTTTGTGTATACGTGCAGTGAACCTTGTTTCCAATGACACATTTTTTTGCCCTTTATCAAGCTGTATCTTCGTATTTGTATATTCCATTGTATCTTCGCATTTCTAATGTACGAGGGCGAGTCAAATGAAAGTGAGCCTACCTAACCCGCGCCATAATGGTTCGGTTCATTATCTGCGAGGCATGCGTGTAGCACACAGGCATCTATCATTTACAAAAGTGACTCACAGGCGTGAGGATAAATGTTCTTTTTTGCTCTCATACACTGTGTTGAACATGGTTGCGTGGCGTAATACACGCTCCAGAAGTTGAGCAGCGTGGTGCCGTGACGTTTTTGGCAGCTGAAGGTGTTTCGTAAAAAGAAATTAGTCGCCGTATGGCTGCCGTGTATGCGGAACATTGCATTTCATTGGCCACTGTGAAGCGTTGGAGCAAACGGTTCAAAGCAGGACGTGAAAGTTGCAAAGACGATCCAAGACCGGTCCTAAGCCACCATCCAATCAGTCCCAACAATATTGCAAAGGTTGATGAGCTGATCAGACAACAACGCAGGATAAGCATCGATGAACTGGCAGAGCGTGTGAACATCAGTTACGGTTGGATTCACGCCATAATTTATGAACATCTCGGTTATCGGCTCTCGTGTGCGCAATGGATGCCCAAGATTTTGAACCACCGCCAGAAGACGGAGAAGCTCGGCGCGGCCTTGACTCATCTGATCCGGTATGAGAATGAGGGCGACGATTTCTTGTCCGCAGTTGTGATCGGAGACGAAATATGGTGCCACTTCTGCGAGCCTGAAACACGACGGCAAAGCTTACAGTGGAAACAATCGATGTCACCCCCCCCCCCCCAATAAAGCAAAGGCCGTCATTTCTGCCGGAAAGGTGTTGTTGACATTTTTTTTTTTCGATCGTCAGGGGCCATTACCGATAGAATTTGCTAAATATTGAGAGGCTATCAATTGTTTTCGATATTGTGAAACGTTGGATCGGCTGCGTGTCGCAATCAAGAACAAACGACGTGAAAAATTGATGAACGGCGTCATCTTGTTCCACGATAATGCCCGTCCCCGTGTCGCTGATGTGGTTATTACAAAACTGGCAAAGTTTAAGTGGGAAGCGCTGCAACATCCGCCATACACCTCAGGCATGTCGCCTTGCGACTTCCACATTTTGGGGTACCTGAAGAAACAGTTCAAGGGAACCAGATTTGTGTCGGACGATGACGTGGAAGGGTCGGTTGCAGACTTTCTGAAGCAGCAACCCAAGGAGACTTATGAGACGGGATTCGCGCGACTCGTTAGTCAATGGGACAAATATCTAAATGCTCATGGAGACTACTTTTAAGTAAAGTACCCCGTTTGTCATATATTCGCATTGGTTCACTTTCATTTGACTCGCCCTCGTATATTATGCAGAACTCCTCCTTTTTATACGTGCTCTCTGTTGCGACTATAATTTCGGTGCAATTACTCACGATACACGACTGGTGACAGCTGCTTCTGCGTAATACATTGGACTGGCCGTTGCAAGTGTACACGATTGTAAACAAGGTTCTTCAATGACAAAGTTTCACTAACGTATTTGTCCTCAACTTGTTCATTTCGTGGCCTTTACATTTTTCGCATCAGCGGCATGCACTGCTTAGCTGTTTTCGAACTGATATAGTTCTAAAGTTCGTGTGATATTTTCTTTACTAATTAAATAAACGAAAACATGGAAGCATTGATATCAGTTATTTTGGGCACAATTTTTGTCACATACGGGTATATTCATTTATGAAAAAAATACATTTTACTTGTTTTGACAGTGCGTAGAGTTCAACAATTCGTTTGCAGCATTTTTGGCAATGGCAACCCAGTTATCTATGTATTTAATCCCTCGACAAATTGTTTAAGAGGAAGCTTTAGCTCTGGCCCAACTCCGACGCGGCCTATTCAAATACATTTAAAACGCAGAAACGCTTTTCTGAGATAACCTCTGGATCGCCTTTAATAAAATTTGTTGCATTTGAGAGATAAATTTTAATTCTATTGTCTGTTGAAAGCGGAATTTCGATTTAGGGCCTGAATTTTGTTTAAAATATTTTGAAAAATTCGAAAGATCTAACATAATGGAAACACGACGTTTACAAACTAATAGCTCTGCATCAAGAACATATATCGCGCTTCTGTAAACACCATCTACTATAACAGTCAAAAGGGACAAATTTGGTGCGTCAATTTGTATCTTACGTGAATTGATTAAGTTATGTGCAAGGGTTCTGCAAAAGCCATATTTCCATAATACTAAATTTTTTGTCATTCATGTGTAACATATCAATTTTTTCCGCTGTAGATGCACTATTATATGCCATTCACATAATTGTGATATCATTTTTCATTGTTGAGTTACATAGTTTTAAACTTGATAGTTTCGTTTACTGAAAATTGGCGATTTTTACCAATTTTTATTCAAGAATTGACAACCTAAATGAAAAATTCAAAACAAACAGTCGCTAGAATTTAAGTTTCTTTATAAATGCAACAAATTTCGTCAAATTTGGTGCAGTGGTTGCCGAGAAAAACGAATTCTACTTCTACATATATTTAGATAGGAGCACCCGAGCTAAAGCTTCCCCTTAAGGAGGAGTCCGAGCTGCAGTGTGAGCGCCCCCCCCCCCCCTCCCGCCCTTCCGGAACGAAATTTCTGGCTACGTCACTGCCTGCGGCCTATGTTATTTCGCCAAGCCCACGGGGTGGTTCAAGACCCCTTTAGCAGTGTACATAAGCGTCAATTATGGGGCGGTGGTCAGGCGTGCTCTCTACACCCTCCGACCTACTCCAGGCCGCGAACCTTTAGACAGCACCAATTACCCGCTGCATTTTGTTCTGGACATGTACTTTACTGCTGGAATCTTATCGCATGTAGTGAGATTCACAGCATTTCCCGAGTATGTCATTATATTGAAGTGCTTCTCAAAGTATCAAGCTGGTACGGATAGTTAACGGTTAAGCAAAGATCGAATGCCTCTGTTGGCTCCTTGGTGGTTGTGTGTTGTTATTGAATGTTGCCAGGTGATTCTTTTTGTACAAAGGAATTAATCAGGCATAAATAAGCACCCAATGAATTTCATCACAACAACGATCATTTATTTTGTGTGCCTTCTCGATGCACTGTTACGCTACCCCACGAATTCCCCTAAGAAAATGGGGAACGCTACTACGCCTCTGAGCATGTAGGCATTATCCGCTTTTCAGAGAGGTTCACACTTGGGAAACGGCAAGCGGGCGGAAAAGCCAAAGCGGCCGAAAAATCTTCTCCGCGCACATACAAGATGTTCACATTTGTTTCGCCACTGCAGCGGAAACCACTGCCGCTTTCGCCCACATCCATATAGTTTGCGTACGTTTGTCCGCGTGGTGGCGCTGTTCATTACACTATTTCAAGACAAACGTTCATTCATTAGACAATTTAGTTTAGCGTACGCAACTATAGCGTACGCTATACGCTATAATAGAGAGTTTTAGAATAGGGGCGCCAAACGTTTTGGGGCCCCAAAGAAAAAGCGTCAAAGCCACTGCGCATGCGCAAGACGCAAACTCCGTTTGGGTTTTGCGTTGGGAACGCTATTTCACCGATTTAGCGGGAGCCCAAATAGCGGTCCCAAAAGCTTTGCGTCGGCAAACATGGCGGGACCCATCGAAGCGACGGCTCTAACCTAGCACAAAACTGGGTTCGATTCGCGGTAACGCGTCAGGTTCGCAAGCTAGGAGAAGTGACTGCGGTTATCGCTTTCTCTCAACTAGCGTGTGTTATGAAAATTGACTCATTAGACGCCGCTGATTTTGAATTCGATTGTGGATTTTATGGCTTGTAGGCCTAACACGGCTAAGCTTTTCTGGTGAAGGCTAGTAAAGTTGGTTTGCTCAAAACTAAGCGCAACTAAACGTTTGCTGCTTACAGAATAACCTCTAAATCGTAATTAAACGCGAATACACGCAAGTCAAAATTATTATTCCTATCACAAAATGGTATATTTTATTTAATTATTTCTAATAGCTTTTCTTTGACGCCGTAGTGGCGCTGTCAGCGCAAGACGCTATCCGCAAACGTAAAACCCTATTCTAAAGCTCTTCACTCCTACGTGCCGCAACGCCAACACCCGCAAAGTTCTTTGGGGCCCCAAACTATTGGGGCCCCTATTCTAAAACTCCCTAATATAGCGTACGCTAAGCAGTGCACGTTTTCTACAATTTTAGTTGGCCGACGATATCTTCGGATCTGTGAGGCCATATGCCGTCGTTGCGGCTATTTCGCGCCTGTAGCGACAGGTGGCGCGGACATCTCGAACGTTTCTTTCGTTAGGCTTCGACTCGTTCGAAACGAGAAGCGATCTCGAAAACACCACGAAGTTATCCATAATACTCTGTCGTCGAAGTGGCCTGAGACTAAGCGAAAGCCGTTTACACAGTCATTTGCTACGAACGAAGTGCATTTTACAAAAGCGACGCCAAATTCAATTCGAAGCGGGCAGCCGGGAGCGCCGCCATGTTTCCCGCAAACTCCGCAAACCACGCAAAAATGCTAACGCTAACTCGTTTGCGTTGCGTACGCCCGCTATACCCGCTATTTCGTTTAGCGTTCAGCGCATGCGCAGTGACGACCTCTATTTTTTAGCGTACGCAATGGAATAGCGTACGCTATACTGAAACTGTCTATTGACCCATCGGTTACTACAAGCTACCATTTCCCGCAACTGCGCGTATCGTTTTTAACTTTCGTCTAGCATGGAAAATAAAAAATACATAGTTTCGATAATTTTAGCTAGCTGCTTTTCCTAAAAATAGACCATGAACAACGGAAAATGTTAAATTTTACGACAGGATGTTTACATGCCAGTGTAGCTTCCGCTGAAGCGGAGAGCGGTTCCGCTTCGCCGTGGCGAAGAAAAATCGGTCCGAGGCCGATCTTTTCGCTGCCTGGTTTTCCGCCAGTTTTCCCGCCTATGCGGGCGGATCACGCACGGACCGATTTTTTCCGCGCGGACAAGTTGGCAGCTTTGGCCGCAGCCAATCAGAACCCGACACGGCGGAAGCGCTGGTGAACGAATGTAAGCGAATGTCTTTCTCTGGGCTTTTCGCTTCTGTCCTTGAAAAGCGTCAAAACGGCAAGTTGCGCCAGTTGGTTGGGATTCATGGTAAGGTTTGTTACAGCGCAACAGAAGACAAGGACGAAAGAAGGTATAAAACGACGACACGGCGCCATGTCGTCGCTTTTACCTTCTTTTGTTCTTGTCTTGTGTTGCGCCGTAACAAATCTTGAAAAGCGACTATACAAGTGGCGAGTAAAATGCCAACGATCTCGTCTTCTTCGTCTGAGCTCGTCATTTTGCAGAAGTAGATAGCGGACGGGAGCGCGCCAACCCACGACGAAAAAAATATCGAAAGTGCGCGTACAACCCCAAAGTGCCGCGAGATGGCGGCACGTCCCTGAAGTTGCTAAAGAAATTGCGAGATGCCCCGCCTTCCCAGCGGCGCGGGCAGCCAGACAACGCGGCTGGTGTGAACACGCGCGGGCGCTCGCCGCCTCACCGCTCTGAAAATCCGCTTGTCCGCTTAGACGCTCCGCTTTCGGTGAGAATGTGTCTTAACTTTGCGAAGATAGGGAAAGCCATTCTCATATTCAGTCACCAGAAACGGCACGGAACACAAGGTAACCAGTGTTGACACATGCAAAACGCATAGACGCGACTGGAATAGTTCCAAGCGATGCACGCTCCTAATTAGGTGCCTACACGGCCTACACGGTCCCAACGACGATCGCCCCTTCGCGGCTGCGAGAGGAGATAATGGCGCCACCCTCCCCTCCGGCGCCCGGTACGTTTACTAGCACCAGCGTCTCAAAGGCGATGCGAAACCTGATGGAGAATCTCCGGTTCGATTCTACAATCTGTCGTGTGATCCTATTGGCTAATCTGTTCCGCTCTGAGTTTCAACAACTATGTAAAGCAGGTCAGATTAGTATTAGGAGGTGTAATTTCTTCATATTCTGCGCCATCAGACATTTTCAATAAGCTAAAATGAAAAAGAATGACCAACCCTTCCCCCACCGGGAAATGGGGGTAAGCGAAGCGTTTCCTGCGTGCACCTGACCTTCATCACGGTTAAGTAACCCACGGGTAACGGTCCCTGATTGCTTCGGCCTCCCGCTCCCTCAGCTCGGTATAATCTTTTCGTTGCTGTCAGATTGTCTGGGCTCGAGCGGCTCTAACGACTGGATCGGAGCACCGACGCGAGTTCTCGCCGCTGCTCGTCGAAGGATGCCTGTTACTCGAGGGAACGCACAACGTATGGCCGTCCCATCTGTTTTCCGATACTGAACGGAAACAAAGCAGGCGCAGCGCGCGCGAAACCCGTCCCTGCCCTTTTCCTCCCCGGCGGAAGCGTAACGGCGCTGATTGGTTGCGCGCGTGGCGTGAGCGCGCACCTATGCAGCCGGAATCCTTGCTAATGACTCACGCTCCGGCGCCGGCGCAGTTGTCAACTCGTCAAACCGCCCTTTCCCGCAGCTGCTCTGCTCTGGGAGCAAGTGGGTTTTTTGCGTGACCACACCACCACCGAAACGTCTGAGTCAATACAAGCTTCGCTTGAAAAGGAATTTACCGATCCTGGGATTTGAACCAAGGTCGCCCATCCAACCAGCCCGATGCTGGCTTGGCAGAACAGCATGGACTGAGCTTGGGTACGCTACAGCTTGGGGATCATGCAGGAAGGTTGGGGACCGACATCGTTTTCACGTCAGCTGCCATCTGCCAGTGTGCCTAATTTGTTGCCAACATGGCCAAAGTTGCGCAGAGTGTAATATGCAGATTTAGTGTCTAAGTGAAACATTTTTCGTTCCGGTTTTCATCCCGGTTCCGCGAGAATGGTCAAGGTTGGGTTGAATTCCAGAGCGAATATACCGTTTTAACTACTTCGAACTAGTTTGTGGTCGTTTGCAGAACCGAAGAATGATTGCACGAAAACAGCATACATTTATTTTGTACAACTCGATGGGGCGCCTGAGCTGCCGTGGAAAGAAAGAAAAGAAGGAAGGAACTGCGAATCAGGTGACGATGGATGGATGGATGGATGGATGGATGGATGGATGGATGGAAAAACTTTAATAAGGTCCATCGGGACGTGGAGGTGCTCCCACGTCGGGACAGAGAGACCTAGCCTCTCCGCCACGTCGCGGGCCCGTTTGACTGCCCATAGTTGGGATTCAAAATCGGGACTGCTTAGGGCAGCCTCCCACTTGGACGACGTAACATCTTCGTCGCCCCGTAACGCGGGGCACCTCCAGAGCATATGATCTAAGTTGGAAAAGTCTGAGCAAAGGGTGCAAGTGTTTGACTTTTGAATTTCGAGATAGCTCCGGTGCAAGAGGGCGGGGCTAGGGTATGACCCGACTTGCAAGAGTCTCAGTGTCAATGCCTGAGGCCTGTTCAATTTACTGTGCGGCGGCGAATACTCCCGCCTCCCCAGATAAAAGTACCTTGTGAGTTCGTTGTGCAAGGCAGGGAGATCTCTATTATCCGGGACCTCAGCGCCGCGCCACCCGATAGCTAGGCGGTCGACGACTCCTCGCGCAGCTCGGTGGGTCGACTCTTTGATGTTGGACGGGGCGCCCTTGATCTGTCCCATGTGAGCGGGGAACCAGACGATTGTGTGTTGCTTGATTTCCTTGTCCTGTAGGATCTGCAAGACCGGTTTCGAGACGGTGCCCTGGGCGACTGCTCGGACCGCCGATCTCGAGTCGCTATATATCGTCGTTCTCCCGTCGACCAGCGGGGCCAACGCTATTGCGGCCTGTTCTGCAACCTCGGCCGCCGCCGTCCGGACCGTCGAGGAGTTTATTATTTTCCCTTCTTGATCGACGCTGACTGTAGCGAACGCCTTTCCTTCAGGGTACCGGGCTGCATCGACGAAACAGCAACTCCGGGCGCGTGCGCCGGCCTCTTCCAGGAGGGCTTTAGCCCTATAGCCCTTCGTCTGCCCACGGTGTACTCGGGGTGGACATTGCGAGGATTGGGGGTAACGGTAATGCGCTCTCTCTGTTCTCAAAGTATGTTACAGAAACTGGTCTTGATTTCCGTTAGGGGATCGAACTCCAAGCTTTCTCAGGATATGTTTCTCCCGGCACTGGTCGTAGACAGTCTGGTAAACTGCGCCCTCTCCTGTGACTCCGCTATCTGTTTTAGCGTGTTGTGCTTGTCGAGATGAAACAGTCGCTCCGAGTTCGCGTACATGGGAAGCCCCAGGGTTCTCTTGACTGTCTTTCTTATCAACACGTTCAGCTTGTCCCTTTCCGACCTCTGCCAGTTGTGCATGACCGCGACGTAAGTAAAGTGACACATCACGAAAGCATGAACCAACCGGACGAGGTTGTCCTCGCGTAGTCCTTGCTGCCGGTTGGTAACCCTTCTTATCAACCTGATGGCATTGTCCGTTTTCTTGGTCAGCTTCAGTACCGTCTGGTTATTGGAGCTGTTCGATTCGATCGTCATACCTGGAGAGAGACCACCCTGGGGATGAGACAGCCCTCACTTGCCCTTAAAGTGATGCCGATGTCCTCTACAACCTTTCGGTTTGGGGCCCCTGCGCTTGGGCCTGTATAGTAGTAGCTCTGATTTCCGCGGCGAGCATCGGAGGCCGGTCAGTCTCAGGCAGTCTTCTGTGACCTGGATGACTTCTTGAAGCGCAGCCTCTAAACGTCCGTCGCTACCACCGGTGCACCATGCGGTGACGTCGTCTGCATATATCGTGTGGTTAATGCCGTCGACCTCGGACAGTTTCCTCGAGAGACCGACCATGACGAGGTTAAAGAGGATCGGGGATATGGCCCTCATCACCCTGTGGTGTTCCTCTGACCCTGTGGTGTCCCTCTAGAACCGAGCCTAACCGTGTCTGACGCGAGGTCTCCCACTTGGAGGATGGCTTCTCTGTCCGCCAGCAAAGATCTCGTGAAGTCATGAAAGTGTTTGCCCAAAACAAGGCTCGAGGTCGTTCCCAAGACAAAGGAATGGAGCATGTTGTCGAAGGCCTTCTCCAAGTCCCGACCAAGTATGGCTCTCGTGTCTCTCGT
Source organism: Dermacentor variabilis (assembly GCF_050947875.1). NCBI lineage: Eukaryota > Metazoa > Arthropoda > Arachnida > Ixodida > Ixodidae > Dermacentor > Dermacentor variabilis. The sequence goes on along the minus strand of NC_134568.1, from coordinate 259,878,614 downwards.
GTTGTGATCGATGACCTGATTCTTGATAAGCCTCATGGCGTCTTGCGTCGAAAGGCCCGCTCTGAAGCCTATATCATGTTCTGGGGATAGACGTCTTTGTCTTCCAAGTACCGGGAGACCCTGTTGTGGATTGCGTGCTCGGCCACCTTCCCACACACGAAGTGAGCGAGGTGGGCCTGAGTTTGGGTGGAGACTGGGCGGCTTGCCAGGCTTGGGAATGAGGATGGTGGTGGCCCTCTTCCACATTCCCGGAACTCTGCCGCTGCTACACGTCTAGTTGACGATCTCGGTCAGATACTCTATTGATTTGTCGTTCAGGTTCCTCAGGGCCTTCTTCGGGATCTTGTCCGGACCGGGGGTCGATCTGCCGTTTAAGTCGTGTAGGTCCCGTCTGACTTCTTCAACAACAAACTCCGCGTCCATCTCCGGGTTGTCGGAGCCCCTTAATCCTTGAGTGGGGTAGTCACCGGGCCGGAAACCACCGGTAGGTACTTGTTCACCAGCTTCCTTAAAACTTCGTCTTCCGAGGATTCCTGCCTGGCTGCGTGCAAAATGCGTGCCACCGTGCTCCGTTGGTTTGACTTAGTATTCGTCTCGTGGAGCAGGTGTTTGAGGAGGTTACAAGACACCCTTTTGCGCATTTGACCGTCTGTCGAATTGCAGACATCGTCCCACTGCTGTCTGGAGAGGACCTTGCAATGCTCCTCTATTTTCTTGTTGACTTCGGCAATCTTCTTTCGGAACCTTCTGTTGAGACGCTGCCCCTTCCACCTGGATAGCAGGGACTGCTTAGCCTCGAGCAAATGGGCGAGCCTGCTATCCATCTTCTCGAACAGGAGATCTGTGCTGACTTCCTTGGTGGCGGCCTCAATATCTCTTCCGATCTGTTCAGTCCAGCGTTCGAGATCAGGCTTCACGTTCACGTCTTCCGCATATTCCTCCCTAATGTTTCCAAACTTGTTCCAGTCGGCAACCCTGAACTTGAGCACTCTTCCCTGCTCTACCCGAAGGGCCGTGGCCAGGATGTAAAGTCACTGCCCAGGTCTATGTTGAGGTTGGCCCACTTAGCCTCTGCCGCTCCTTTGACGAAGGTGAGGTCCGGAGTTGTATCCCTGCTGGCCGACCGATGTACCGCATCTAGTAGGGAAAGACGGGTCGGTGACGAGCGTCAGGTCCCGGTTGTGCGCCTCTCTTCAAAGGTTCTGCTTTTGTGGCTGTCATACGGGTAGCCCCAGGTTTGATATGGAGCGTTAAAGTCGCCTGCGATGACGAGGGGGAGTTCATGGCGAGGCGCGCTGCCCTGGAGACGAGGATCCTGAATCGCTGTCTCAGGTCCTTTGGGCTGCTGTAGGATGGATGGATGGAAGGTAGGAGCGTCCCCTTTGAAACGGGGCGATGGCAGTTGCCACCATGCTCAGATTTTTATTTTGCCTTTTATTTTTATCTGTGTTGTGTGTTACTGAATTTCTCGATTTTCTTTAAATACGTCTTCCTACCCTTTTAACCTTATGTCACCTCTCTGCTTTTGAGCCACCAATCCTCCAATCGCCTTTTGCTAATTTCCACCGCATATTTATTTACATGACTATCATCTCTGAACCCTAGGGCCTCAGGAAGGGTGACTGTGGCCGCATCGACATCGGGATTGATACCATCACATTCTAGTATGAGGTGTTCCATCGTTTCTACACATTTACCACACACAGTACATGTGTCTTCTTCTTCGTTAAATTTCTTTTTATAGCTCCGCGTTCTAAGACATCCTGATCTAGCTTCAAAGAGTAGGGCACTGCCTCTTGAGTTATCAGAGGTATCATCAGTATCATCAGTACCATCAGTAGACGTTCAAGATGGGGCTCCCCCTACTGGCGGGTCCGGGAATAATCTCGATCATGATGTATTCGATCTTGCCCGACGTCATTTGGAGGTCATGGGTGACGTGTGTCAGCTCGTTTATCAGGACAGCGACGCCTCTTCCTACGTCGTGCTTCGTGATGGACAGGTAGCCAGGTAGCGCGACGCTTTCAGTTTGTGTTTCTTGTAGGAGGACCACGTGCGGTTTCTCCGCGTGTGAGAGAATAAATTGCTGCTAGAGGGCCCTCTTGCGGAAAAACCCCCTGCAGTTCCATTGCCATATTCTGAACCAATTAGTTTGTGTGGCCATCTTGTGGCTGTTGTTGAATTGTTGGGCTAATCTTCTGAGAAGGCATCATGTTCTGACTGGCCGAGGCCGTTGCCGGGAGCGACAGTGCCCGCGAGCCCATTATTGAGCCACCACATTCTCTATTTGCGATTATATTTCGCAGAACCTCTGATTGTACCTCTCATCCATTGCTAGTATGGTACCCTGGAGGTGCGAGACCGTCTCGCTCAGAGCAGAGAGCATCTCGCGGATCTCCGACTTTTCTCTACTCGCCGGTTTCTCCTGCTCACCAGCAATGGCTCTCTTCCTGGCAGGCCTCTCCGCGTCATCGTCGCCCGCCATGGGCATCTCCGTCGGTACAGACTCGTCCATTTGCTTGTCTGCCGAGCCGTAATGTTGTCCCCTGTCTCTTTTTAACTCGGCCATTTCTGCCATGAGTTTCGCTATCGTGTTCCTCGTCATTTCGTTTTCGCGTTCTAGCTGCGCGAGCCTCTTGTTCTCGTGCTCTGGCGGCAAACCCCGCGTTACCACTTTTCCGGTGGCGACTCCACATACTCGATCGGCCCAAGTCAGCTGGCCCCCTGGTCTTCGTTCCCTGGACCGGGACTCGAACCGGACTTGCGCTTCTCCTCCACCTCGGCGGCGTCGGGAGCTGGAACGCCCCCCAGGAGCGCGACCTGGCCCCGTATCTGGAACGGGAGCGCCCTCTGGAGTGGGAGCACCCTCCGGGAGCGTCCTCTGGAACGGGAGTGCCTTCTGCAGTCCTGCGGCGACAGCTGCTGCGGCTGCTGCAGGGCCTGCTTTCTGTCGCCGTCGCCAGGGGGGGGGGGGGGATTGAGACTCGGTTTTTTGAAGCTTCTGCCGCCTTTTCCCATCGTCGTCTTCTCACCACGTACGGGATCTGGTACCGCTGTCGGCACGTTTTGTCTGCTGTCATGTGCGGACCTCCGCACAGCTTGCATTTAGGCACGTGCACATTGGTGTTTCTCGTCCGGGTTCGTTGCGCCACAGCCCCTGCAGATGGCTTCGCCCGGGGTCGGGCACACTTGACGGCTCTATGACCCAATCTGCCACACGCGTAGCAGATGTCCACTTGCTTGCGGTACAAAAAGCATCTCACCAGCACTTGTCGGTAACGCACAAAGTTCGGAACTTTCAAGCCGTCGAATACCACGATAACCGTGCCCGTGTGCTTGATCCTTTCGGTCGCCAGAGCCAGTGTATTTCTTGCGTTGACAATGTTACTCCCCAGCTCGTCTTGGCCGTCGCTCAGGGTGATGTCTCCAATCACTCCCTTGCGAGTATAGCGCGGCGCCGCTTCGTAGGCACTGACCTCATGCTCCTTCCCCATCCACACGATCGACTTGATTCTGGTGTACCTCGTCGCATTCTCCCTGTCTGGCGTGCTGACCACGATTATGTTTTGCAGCGCGTTCGGGCAGATGACGTCTGATCCGGCCTTGGCTTCACCTACTCCTGCTGCCTCCATGATTGCTCTGCCTACGGTCGTTGCCTCAGCTTTGGACACGTCTAATCCACCCCTCAGCCTAATTATGATTTCGGCATCTTCTTTCATCATCATCATCATCTTTCATCAGGTGACGATGTTTAAAAAAAACGTCGCGTTATGGAAGCGCACATCAGAAGTACGTCTAAAGCAATTCGTCATTTATATCGCACCTAAATGTGATTACCCCCCGTTGTATGCCCAGCTGAACTCGAGGTCGCGGGTGCGATCCCAGTCGCGGCGGCCGAATTCCGATGGGAGCGGAATGCGAAAACGCTCGAGTACCGTCCGCGTGGTGCACGTTCAAAACTCTAGGTGGTACAAATTAAATCGGAGACCCACTACGGCGTGTGTCCCACAATAAAGTCGTGGTTTTGGGACGCAAAACCCCAGAATTTAATTTACCAGTGTGATCAAAATTGACCACCTAGCTAGGAAGCGCTTCTTCATTTCAGTAGTAGGGGGATTACATATTTGAAGTATAAACCTTATAAATAGAGCGGTACACCTCAGACCAAATGGGGGCGAAATGCAAAAACACCTGTGTAATTAAGATTTAGGTGCACGTTAAAGAACCCCAGGTGGTCGAAATTTCCGGAGTCCTCCACTACGGTGTGCCTCATAATCAGAAAGTTGTTTTGGCACGTAAAACCCCATATTTTTTTTACACCTTAGACCAAATTAAGAGACCAAATGTATGCAGAGTGTTTCGCTTGAGCCAAACTTTGCAAATATGCAAATTCCACGTGGCTGGACAGAACAAAGGTAATGTTGTTTGCCGTCACTTGCAGATACTCAGATTTGTTTTCTTTCTTTTTTGCATTCCGCCTAATTACACAATGTCTCAATTAATCAACTTCTCAACTATTATAATTAAATGAATAGTGTCAATGATAAAATTGTAGAGAAACATGAAAAACTTCCGATACAGCTTTCTGTTGCTCAATACGTGCTACACAATAGTGTTTTTCGAAGTGTGAAACAAGCCAGCAAATGCACGCAAAACTGCCGCGCGACTGGCCGCCCGAGGCACTTTGCGTGTATTCGCGGGCTTCTTTCTCCAAGCGACGTATCTCCAAGCGGCGGTAAACATTACCTTGGTTCTGTCCAGCTACGTAGGATTTGCATATTCTTAATGTTTGGCTCAAGTGAAACACCCTGTTCGTAGTCGTCTTGCGTTAGACTGTTTCTTTAACGCGATCAGTTTGTTAATTAGTTACGTTTATTTGTGCAAAAATTTGAATATTCGTTTTTAGCACATAAGTCGTACTTGGAAGTTGTAGAACATGCTCAGAAACATAATATAAAAGGGGCAAAAATCGTTTCCATGGCAACAGCTTTCACGTGGTTCTTTCCCGGGTGTGTAGGAATTAAACCGGAGAAATCTAGAGAAAAAAAAAGTGACGGCACTACTCTTGCGTGTGTGGAGCTGTTTCAAAATATTTGGGTGAGCTGTAGGAGGACGCGGGCCACCTTATGGAGGAAATCGCTCAATTTTTTTTCACTCGTTTTACTTTCTTGATAGTTGACATTATTTAATGAACTCCGCAAGTCGTAAAATATAGGGAACAACAACAACAACAAAAAATTTCCGATGAAGAAACTTGAGAGCGATCTTGTAAAACGTTCGATTCAGCAGTTCGTGCCTGTTGGTTTCGGCCTTGGGAGTCCTTGGGAGTGACCTTCGAAGCCAACGCTTGCGTCACACGCCTCGTCATTTCTTCGTCGACAGCGCGCTAGGTTAAGAAGCGCTGTTCGTTCATGCGTGGCACGTTTGAGAGCAGTGCGAACGCGTATTCACGCGGAGTGTTTCCGCATCGTTGTGATAGCAACTCTATGGATGCTTCGAGGCGCGTTCACACCGCAGCCACTGGCGTGGTGTCTTGCTACCGAAAGCGTGTACGCGCGGCGAAGCTATGCTGACGCACCGTCAGCACTCCGCTTAATAGAAAGTAGGGGCCTGCGCATGCGCAGATCCCTACGTTCGTGTCTGCGCATGGGCAGTACTGTCGCCCCTCGTTCTTGCGTACGCAAGCCGCTCGCGTCACCTAAACTAAAGCTCTCAAATATAGGCTCTGCGGGGGAACGCGCGCAAGGAGAAAAAAGGAGGAAACGTTTAATGGTCGGATGGATGGATGGATGGATGGATGTAAGGTAGGAGCGTCCCCTTTGAAACGGGGTGATGGCAGTTGCCACCATGCTCAGCGAAACAGTGCCCACAGCGACGCCCGGTATCACCCCGAGGTGGTATATAAGATATAAGGCTCCTTTAGTCCAGGAACTCTCTGGCTTCGACTGCGCTCTTGTACCTGGCGACGAGTTGTCGTTGGTCTTCCAGGTCCCCGAGGGCGAGCTTGGCCTCCCACGTTGCGTAATGAAATATTGCGTAATGTAGGCGTGAACTTCACTAGAACGCTCGACAATTTCTTCACTGGAAGTTCGTTTCTAAATATATAAGACTTTATTGCGGGGTTGACCAATATTATTCCTTACTACAGAACGCAAAAGAAATACGTATACAGTGGCGTGCCAACTATACATCAAGTGGGCCAGTTTCTTCACTCACTCAACCGCAAATGGCCTGACATCTTTCTCTCTCGCGATATCTACATCTACTCCTACATCTACCTACACCTGCGCATGTTCCATACTGCGCACGCCAAATCACCGCCTGTGACCACATCGGATTGGGATATAAAAGACAGTCCGCACCTTTTCTTCGTCAGTGGGCACGGCGAAACCGAAGGGATCATGCTGCTCACCAAACGATTTATGTTCCTTCCCCAGGTTTTGCTGTTTGTCAGCGCCGTTTCATCGACTACAGCAAATTCGTCGACAGTGCTCCCAGTGTGTGACGTGGACGACAGCCGCTCCTCTTTTCCTCACTTCCTATCTGCCGACCTACATCTGCGCATGTTCCATACGGCGCACGCCAAATCACCGCCTGTGACCACATCGGATTGGGATATAAAAGACAGTCCGCACCTTTTCTTCGTCAGTGGGCACGGCGAAACCGAAGGGATCATGCCGCTCACCAAACGATTTATGTTCCTTCCCCAGGTTTTGCTGTTTGTCAGCGCCGTTTCATCGACTACAGCAAATTCGTCGACAGTGCTCCCAGTGTGTGACGTGGACGACAGCCGCTCCTCTTTTCCTCACTTCCTATCTGCCGACCTACATCTGCGCATGTTCCATACTGCGCACGCCAAATCACCGCCGGTGACCACATCGCCTTGGGATATAAAAGACAGTCCGCACCTTTTCTTCGTCAGTGGGCACGGCGAAACCGAAGGGATCATGCCGCTCACCAAACGATTTGTTCCTTCCCCAGGTTAGTTTGTCTGTTTCTACATTCCGCAGTAGCGATAATACATTGGTGGTTTTGCCGTGCCCACGGACATGCTTGTCAATTGCTTACGACTGTTTCTGTGTGTGTAAATTGCTTGTCTGTGGAGACATTGAAGAAAACCCAGGACCCACAGTTGAACAAATGTTTGAAAGCCTTCAGTCAGGGCAAGCAAGCATATTAACTGAGCTAACTGGTATTCGGGAGCGTCTTACATCGAATGAACAAGCCATCGCCACTCTTAATACACGATTGAATGCAATCGATAAGCTTCTGCTAGAAATTGGCAAAAAAACCTCCCAAATTCGAACACTAGAAGACAAAATTCGGTCTTTAGATCAAGTAGTTATGAAACAGAACGAAAAAATAGCTGACCTTGAAGACCGCAGTCGCCGATCAAACTTAGTTGTTTTTGGCGTCAAAGAGCAAGACGATGAAGATGATAAAACGTTACGAAAATCGGTCATTGATGATATCTTTTCAAAAAAACTGCAGCAATCATGCAAATCTATCGCGCGTATTCATCGTCTTGGAAGACAGCCAGGAAAGAGACCAGTTATCGTATATTTCCAAAACTTTTTGGAAAAAGAGGCTATCCAGAATGATTACAGCAAGGAAACTCTGAGAAAACGAAAACTTCTTCGGGAAACTGTCAAACGGGATGTCGACAATGGAAAACGTGCTTTTCTTATCAATGACAAACTGAAATTTGATGGCTGCGTTTATGCTTGGGATGACAGCACATCTAAACGAGTTGTCGTGAGCCGCGAAAACAAAACTTCTAGTAATGCGTGACAGAACACGTGCGCCATTTCTAAAATCTTGCGAGTGCTAAATTTCAATGCCAGAAGTATAATAAATAAGGTAGAACAACTTGAATGCCTTCTTTTCAGATACGACCCTCATATTGCAATTGTCACAGAAACCTGGCTGCATGACGGTGTTAGCAACGAAATACTGGTATCACCATCACATAAGATTTTCCGTCGGGACCGTGGATCGAGGGGAGGAGGTGTTGCGATTATTCTAAAAAGCACGTTTTCCGCAGAAATACTTCCTCAGATCGAAAACCATGAGAGTCTGTTTTTGAAAGTTAATTGTTGGGGACATGTAGTTCTGGTATGCGCGGTTTATAGGTCACCATCATCCCCTCCTGAGTTCTTGTCCTCGTTGCGTGACTATATGACTGTGCTGAAACCCCGGAAAATTATAATGGCGGGCGATTTCAACCTACCCGCAGTTAATTGGCTGCACAGGCCCGAGATGCAGCTGGCCGATAGCCCTCTTCTTGACATAATGTTTGCATGTGACATGAAACAAGTTGTGCTTGAAAACACGCGTGACAATGCTGATACTGGTTCAATTTTGGATCTTGTATTTCTTAGCAAAAATATGACAGAGCTCGATGTCCGAGTGGAGGAGGGCATATCGGACCACAAGCTTGTGCTGGTCAGTAGTAGGCTTGATAGTTGTGATAGGAAGCACGTTAAGCCCTGCAAAACTGTTAAAGACTTTATTAATGCCAATGATCAATCTATCCTTGATGAACTTTGGAAGCTGGTCGATAACTTACCGAAAACTGATGTTACTTCACTATGGCGTGCGTTTGTGACCTGCGTTAACTACTGTATTGATGCCTTCGTGCCGACAAAACTTATTAAACCACAACGAAGAAACCCATGGATTGACAGAAAAATTATGCATACAAAACGCAGGTTGAAACGCGCCAAAAAACGCCGGAACAAAAATCCTGAAGTTATTAGCCACCTACAAGTCCAGCTTTCAGACGCATTGTCTTTTGCCCGTCAAAAATATTTTTCCACTACTTTGCCTAATTACATAAAAACCAGTCCCGATAAATTTTGGCAATATCTTAGCAGCGCTAACACACATTTGCAAGAAATAAGGCAACGCGACATTGTGATCACCGATCCTCAGGAAATATCTAACAATGAATGAATATTTCCATTCTGTGTTCACCCGCGCTGATAGAGCCATGGAGGCTCCTTCTTCTCTGTGCCAAGTGTCAGACTTCATATCTTTTGAAGGCGTGTTTTCCTTTATTGCTTAGTGTTAAAGAAAAATGTTCTGAGGGACCGGATGGCATACCAAATTCTTTTCTTCGCCGTTACGCCGAGCCTGTTGCACACATCTTAACAGCTGTCTTTGCTTTATCTATGACCACAGCGATTTTACCTGATGACTGGCGTGTTGCTCGTGTCATTGCAGTTCACAAGAAGGGTGATCGCCTAAGCATTGAAAACTATCGTCCCATTTCGTTGACATCCACGTGCTGTAAAACACTAGAACACATCATCGCTCATTATATAACTAATTTTCTTGAAAGTAACTACTTTCTCTCCCCATTTCAGCATGGCTTTCGAAAGAAACTGTCGACATCTACGCAACATTTAACTATTCACGAAATCGCTCTAACGCTTGATTCTTCCGGACAAGTTGATCTTATCTTCCTTGATTTCAGTAAAGCGTTTGATCGCGTCCCTCATGGTAAACTTCTTGAAAAACTTACTAAGCTCGACCTTCCTGCATTTATCATCAATTGGATAAGAGCCTACCTTTCAAACCGTAGCCAGTTCGTAGACGTTAACGGCCATGCTTCTACTGTATTACCAGTTCCGTCCGGAGTACCTCAAGGAAGCGTACTCGGCCCGATCCTATTCCTAATCTATGTTAATGATATAACTAGCACAATTCATCCACACGTTAACATCAGATTGTTCGCAGATGATTGTCTTGTCTTTAAAGAGATTACTTGCCGTGATGATCAAGTTCACTTAAGCACTAGCTTAGCCAGACTTAATGAATGGTGCACCACCTGGTCTATGACCCTAAATGCTGACAAAACTGTCTTACTTCGTGTCACGAACAAAAAGCAACCTATCGCATTTCCATATTACATCAATAGTACACTAATAAAGGAAGTCTCTGAATATAAATATCTAGGCGTAACGATTACCAACACTCAATCGTGGTCGAAACACATTGCGAACGTTTGTGCATCTGCCTCTCGAAAGCTTGGCTTTCTGCGTCATAAACTGAAAAGAGCACCTTCAAATTTAAAACTTTTAGCATACAGAACTTATATATTGCCAAAACTAGAATACGCCTCAATAGTATGGGACCCGTATTACATGAAGGGTAAGCATAACTTGAAATGGTTCAGAGGCGAGCAGTACGGTTCATTTTCAACAAGTTTAGGTCTAGTGATTCGCCGTCAAAACTAATGACCGAAAACCATATCCCTACCTTAGAAGCACGAAGAACTGTGGCACGACTAAAATTTCTTTTCACGATGTACGACAAGTCGCTTGAATTTAATGGACGAACATACATTCAACCTTACCTGTCACGCGCGTCTCGACACCGTCACGCTCACAACTTGCTCCCTTTCCGTGCACGCACTAACCTCTTTAAAAATTCATTCTTTCCTCGTACAGTTGTTCAGTGGAATGATCTACCCTCAGAAATTTTCTCTGCTGATAATTTTGAGCAGGCACTACTCATGTATTTTGCACAATGATATGGAATGTTATTTTTTCCCCTCTTTTATTCATGTTATCACCTATGCAAGTGCATTTTGTTCTGACAAGAACTTATTTTGATGTGATATTGACTGTCCCAGTGCATTTTTATGATAGTGTGAATATCGTCCTTTGCAATACAAAAATGCCAACTTGTTACTTTTTTTCTTCGCTCTCTTCCTTTTCCTGTTCCATATGTCTAGCACAAGAGCATATATTATTCTTGTCCTACATGATTGTTTGCGGAAATACGCCCACCTACTTGTTCTGTATAGACTGCAGTATGTACAAATAAATAAATAAATAAATAAATAAATCTCGATATATGCACTTAGAAGCGCAAATTTATGTCGACGTACCAGCCAGAAACCGCAATATATATATATATATATATATATATATATATATATATATTGGAAATGTGTCAGTTATTTTTTATATTTAATAGACATCGGCATATTTCTTAATCACAGATGGTGAACCATGGGGGCCTAAAAGTTCTTTTAATTTCAGCAGTCTTAATTTGCATTTATTTCAAGCAACTTAAATCCAATCACAAGACGATTCAGTGACAAAAAGGCAATGTGAAGTCCGTGATCCCGCCCAGCACCAGCAACACGCTTAAATAATGCTCATTTGCTACAAACAATTTTAATAATTACACAATTAATCGTATTGGTGTCTACAGCATAAATGTATCCCCAGTTTAGGTAGTAGTATTGTCGAGGTTATACACAATGAAGTACAATCAACATAAATGACTTGCAATATTCACAAGAAACAAAGACAGCAGATGCGTGCGACCTTGGGAGAATTACAACTCGATTTCCATCGAACTTGTTCCTTTCAGACAGTTGCAATAAATGTTTCAGTTTCCTGTAATTATATCGCATTCTTTAAAAAGTTGCCCGTATATGAGTGCTCCCTTTGAAACCCTTACCCCAGGTAATGCTTTGGAGCACTTCTTGTTGGGAATTTTTTTTAAAAAGCCAGTAATTCATTAACGCACAGGTTACTTCGGGGCCGTAACATTTACCATGGTGCCCTCCTCCCTTCACCCCCCCCCCCCCCTCCGACTGAATATCGGTTGAGTTCACAGTTACCCCAAGGCAGCGGGATAAATTCTGTCTTGTTCGCAGAACACATTCATAAAGCTCCGGATCGCTTGCATGCGTAATTTACTGCAAATGCCATAATTAATTCTTTGAAGTTTACCTACATTAAACCTACATTAAACCTACATTAAACCTACGTGACACATTGCACTTAAAATGCTGCATATTCCTTTAACGTATGAAATATCTGACACGCAAAGTTCTCGTGGGACATTGGGAAACCTAGCTAATAACAGCAGCGTGATACTTTCGAATGCTTGCTTACAATTTTTTTTAAACCTGTATTTCATCAACACACGCTTAACATCAACTTGGCGTATTGTACCCCCTACGTTCGCAAAATTTGGCCTCCGTTGTAGTTGCAATTACGCCAGCGCAGCCGTTTTACAGCGCTCGTAAAACAGACTACTAACGCTACGGACCGCTTGCGTACGTATTCTATTGGAAAAGGCGCATTTAACCCACCCATTTGGAACATTGCCTACGCGTTACCCATACCATGCCCCTAATTTTCCCTAGCTATAAACAAGACGTCTTGTTTAGCTAACCGAGGACACCCGAGAAACAAACTACGAATCCCGTATGATTCACAAGAACACATGGGAAAATGAGAGTTTAGTAATTATCTGCAACACTTCATTTAAAGCAGAAAAGTGAAAGTTTCGCAACGCCCCCATGGCGCTTAAAACTCTCCCTATTTTCACAGAACTTCAAGTCAGTATCTCGTGCGCTTGTTTTAGGAGTTTGGGAAACATTTCGATTAGCGGCAGTACGACACCCTGGAACGCTTCAATGAGTAACTTTCTACAAAGGCTGTAACGAAGCTACACAGAATAAACATAAATCGTCCGTAGCTGAAGACATAGCGTAGTACTTCGAATAAATATAAATACCGTGCCCCGCATATTTTAACGAGGATACCGGGGGAAAACAACTAAATGGCGTGTATAACGCATAAAAATTGGGAGCCGCTATTCAGTAAGTGTTTTCAAATTTTGAGCACATAAGTAACATACACAGTGCAAATTTTCGGCACACTTCACCAAAAAATGGCCCTCATTTTTTTTTTTTTTCAAAATACGAAATATCCGCTGTTTTTTTCCCCTGCCGGGACACAACTAATAGTGTAGCTCTTATTTAGAAACAGCCTGAAAATGAAATCGACAAAGTCAGAAGCGACACATGCCTTTAGAAAAAATCAAGTCAGTGTTCTATTGGTATTGAAATGGCCCTGCGGGTTCGACGAAGGTCATTTTCACGAACTACGATAAGTCGTGATTACATGATGAAATTGGACAGTTATACCTGTACGAAGTTTGATTTGCTTTTTGATGGTGATAAGATACTGAGACTGCAACGCTACGTGGGCTATCTCTGGACGGAGATAAAATAGTTGGCGCATTTGATAATGGCTATATTTTCATGCCGTAAGGGGCGCCAGTCTTTGGGCGCGGCTGATTGTAATAATTTATCCGGACCTCCCATCGCCCGCAGGTTAAATATAGCGAGCTAATTGTATTTTCGAAGACGCATGTAACGGTCCTAAAAAACTGGCCATGATATGCAAGCAGCGCAAGCTGACATTTGCAAGGGCGGGAAGCGCCAGGCCTGCGCAACGCGAGCGTGTGTGGAGAATCCCGCGCGTCGCCCGCTACAGCAAGTCCCGAGGAGGTACAAAAGACAATCCTCGCTACTAAAACAGGAGATAAGTAGTAGATGAAAGCATTACTTACGTGGTCACTCTATTAAGAAAGCAAATTTAGCTTCACCTGTACACTCTAAGTTTCCACCCTTTGAGTCGTATCTTGCCACACAACAATAAACGTCATCTGTCTTGTCCGCATTTCCTTTCTTTAACGTTGCGAGCCCGGTACTTGCGCGTTATCAGCATGACATGGCATTGCCAACAGGAAAGCAGCGGGCGCGGCGTTTTCAAGAAAGGAAATGCAAGCAAGGCAGATGACGATTATCGTTGTGTGGCAGATATACACCTCCAAGGGTGTAAACTTTATTTTTAGAGTGTAGTTTTGTTGTACTTTCCAGCGTGCAGCCGAAAGTGCCCACTTTCAAAAGTGGGGGAGCAAATGGCGTACTTTGCTCTCCACTTCTGACAGTGGGGGGCACAAGTACCCCACCTCCCCTGTAAATACGCTTATGTATGTATATGTACAATTTGCTCAATAAAGTGGCCGACAACATTTGTCGCCGTCCTCCTATATAGCACACCTGAAAATTTTGTGTAAACCTTGGATGACCTGTACATCTCGTTTCAGCGATTTCGGATGCTTCACAGCGCTCGCGCAGTATTTGTCTTTAAAACACCCGCGCCATGAAAATATACGTCACAGCATTACACCACTACTCAGCGCTCGATGGAAGGATGGATGGATGTTATGAGCGTCCCCTTCAAAACGAGATGGTGGGTTGCGCCCACCAAGCACGCCCCCCCCCCCCCCCCCCCCCCACACACACACACGCAAAGAATTCCCAGCATCACACTTTCTAAACTACCATTGGGAACTTAGTTTTTGTACAGCTCTGTTGTTTGTGGTCTCCCTGCTTTTCTGCCACCAGACCTCCAATTGCCTCTGCTATCCATGAACCCAAGGGCTTCAATGAGGCCAGAAGTGCCTAACCGACAGCTGGGTAGATTTCTTCGCATTCTAATAAAACATGTTCCATCGTTTCCCTAGCTTTACCGCAACAAGCAAATGCTGCACTCAAAAAACAGTTACGCCACATAACGGTAATTGTTGGCTGTCTCGCTTGCGTTTCCTTTCTTGAAAACGCTGCGCTCGTTACTTTCCTGTAGAGAATGATCTGCCATGCTGATAACGCGCAAGTCATTCGTGACTTGGAAGTACCGGACTCGGCGCGTTAAAGAAAGAAAATGCGGGCAAGACAGATGACGATCATCGTTGTGTGGCAAATATACGCCCCCAAGGTGCAACTGTTTTTAGAGTGTTCTTTATGGTGTACTTCGCGTAGTACTTCAGCAATCATCGCAAAAACGTTCTTGCGGGACCCGTTTTTACACTGTTTGCTGAAGTTTGTGTTCGTACCAACAAGCCCGGCTAGCCACTATTGTACGCGCATTAACTACGTGTTCTAAGGTGGTCTCGCCACAATGATGTAGTTTCGAAAAGCAAGAGGTTGTTCATCATTTCTCCCTGGCGCCCTCTTGTACCGTGTGAGAGAAACGCGCCAATGTGACAAGTGCACAATTTATCTAAAAGGTGGCGCGACATGCGTAGGCGTGCCGTGAAGCGAGCACGCGTCGCTCCAGTACGAGCGCACGGCATCGGCCACGGGGCTTGCGCTCTTGCGCTGCTTTCAATAAAGTTTTGTTGTCGGGGATATAGTCTCTCAAACTTTAAGCGATTGATTTTTACACCAATTTTAACTACAGTGAGAGCGTTTGCAGATTAGTAATTAGTTCTTAGCTTTGACAGTGATGCTTACGAGACCGAAAAAAAAGTTCTCTAATTCACTTAGCTGAGAAAATAGAAGATACGTCTCGTAAATTTGCAAGTAAAATACATTTAGGATGCAAGTGACTGGTAAGTGCATTGTCACGAATGTAAATATTTTGTTGGCTAAAAACGTTATTGTTTAATTTATTATCGTCGACACATCACTTCAGTTTTGTGTTTTGTATAATATGAAGAACCGCAGCTGCACTGTCGACAGATACCGGACTGATCTTCTACGTTTTTCACAGCAAACCAATCGCTCTATATGCTGACAAATAAGCAGGATCCAGGTTTCAACACCATATGTCTCAGTGTCACTGGTGTGGCGCAGTGCTTGTTTATTCCCTACACAGAGGAAAAATTCGCGATACTCGCATAACGAAACGCAACAACCATGCACCACAATTCAGTTCGTTCATTTGCGTGTCTATACGTAACTTTTGAAAGCTACTTCAGCAGCGTCAACTGCACTTTCGAACGCGAATCGAACTTCTCCATCGTTTCTGCTTCTCCACTTGCTCCGCGTTGTCTTCCTCCTTCCTCCATGGCGCCACCTGTTTGAGTGCCGTGCGCATGCGCGCCCGTTCCGTCAACTTCCTGTGTGCACGCATCATGTCTCACCCGCATCCCTGATTCCTCCCCCCCCCCCCCCCCAACCACCGCCGCCAAGGTAGGTGGTTGTGTTAGGATTCCCCTTGTTTTTCGCCGTAGTGTGCCTTAAACGTTGCGAACGGATGTCGAGCAACGACCACCGAGCGTCAGCGTTCACAGCCGGCGACGAGTAAGCTGTCGGTAAGCCTTTTGGTTTCCTTTCATCGCGAAGTTGCCGTTCCGAACTTTTTGTTGAAAGAATCCTCCCTCGTTCTCCGTGATGGCGGCGTTTGCGACAGAGATCGCTCCCCTTTATTTGCAGCTCAGCGCTGTACTCGGCTTTTTCACGCTGCGGCAGCACGACTGGAGTGTAGACTTTACCGTTCGGTGTGCATATGTGCAGCCTGTTTGTGTCAATAGGCTACAGCTTGACGATGCCTAAGAGCAGCTTCTCTCTGCTGCGGAGGGGGCCCGAGAGGCGTCACGCAGGGACCGCTCTGGCTGGCTGCATCCTCTCGATTGTGTATTCGTCGTGTTTTCTTCTGCTCGCGCAGAACATAGCCTAGCGCTAGCATCGCAACAGTAGAAATGCTGAAGTAAACTTCTACAGATTGTTCATTGATGTTCCGAATCAGTAATCCCAGGAGGAAACAAAAGCAAGGAAACCTGCTAGGTTGCACCGTCCGCTGCGAATCAACAAGTGGCAGCCGATCTCGCACGGCTGCCGTGCTTGTCGTTGCACTGGGCTAAGCAACAGCAGCACGGCGTGTGGCCGTTTACGGACGTGCTGCCCGACGTCGCTGGCTGAAATGCCATGCGGGCAAGTGAAAACGCGCTGCAGCCCCGTTATAGCCCCTTTTAGCTCGTGAAAGGAAAAAAAAAACTGAAGGAAGGTGTGGGTTTAGATGGGGGGGGGGGGGGGGTGACATTGCTGGAACGGCGTTGCGGATACTTTCGTCTATCTCTGTAACCCAGCATTCGCGTTGATTGTTAGAGCCACTCCATTGTCTTTCGCTTTATCTAGCTGGAGGCAGCCGTGCTGCTCGCCTGAGGCGTTGTGTGCGCAGCAGCATCTTGCTCGCAGGCTGTACTTGATGCACTACTCTCCAAGCATCGTATACTTCACGGATGACTTACGGGATTGACAGCTCACTGCACATGTGCACCACTGCCACCGTTTTCTCGTTCTTTCGGACGGCATCATGTTACATTATAGGTACGGCACAGAACAGAATGCGGAAAAAGTGAAAGAATAAGAAGCCACTACCGAATGGCTCGGATCTGCGTGTCTGCGTCATCCCCTTACGTGCGAATGGCCAAGGTACAAGAGTGCGTGATGAGTAACCCGGAGACACGACGCAAGGCAGATCGGTCGCCGTTTGCTGTCGTAGATCAAGTAACAGTATTTCGTGCCCTCTTTATGTTCTTTTTCTGTGCAATCCAGTATGGCTGATTTCTGTTTTCCTCATTTGTCATGCGACTTTTCTGCCATATGCACTATTTCGATTCAATTTCGCACGAAGGAAGACGTCAACAGACCGTAGTAGTAATTGATTGTTTATTTAGATAATTGGATAGATAAAGGAAAAGGGAAGGAAAAATTGCTGCCGATCGCCGTAACTGTCTAGCGCAGCCTGCTGACATCTGAACCGCGGTCAGAGCGACTCATTGCATGTTTTCGACAAGCGATGTTTCATCGTTTAGGCGGGAAGTTGACTGTTTCTCTGCTCAATTTTGTTTCGCTGGGTAGATGTTAATGAAATGTTCGCTGCTATATGCTAACGCCTGGTTCTTTCCCTTCTGTTAAAAAACAATAACGAAAGGAAATTCGTCCCGTAAGGGCTTTCTTCAAGCTCAAATGCTTTCCTTTCGTCATCGAGGTTAATTGCTGTCGTTCGTGATTAACATTGCTTGAATCCACCAGTAACCTTTGCAGCAACGATGTTGTTCTTCGGCTTGATGATGTGCGCCTTCAGTTTTCTCTCTCGCGCGCGCGCGCGTGTGTATGCATGACGAAAGTCGATGACCGAAAGGAAAGAGAAAGCTGCTTCTCTTGCTTTTTTTTTTTTCCTCCCCTCCATTTCGCTGGCGCCCGCGCTTGTAGACTGGGTCAACAGGCAGGCATCGCTTGCCGGTTTTAGAAGAGCCTCCCTGTGACTGTGTCTCCACCACGCGGCCTCAGGTGAAGACTTGGTCGCACGGAGAGAACTGTGCAATAGTAAAACGTCAGTGTGCTTGTTTATTGCTCTCGTTTTCACTTTAGTGAGAGCGTCCACACATGGTAAATGGTTCTTGGCACTATTCTTGCTAACATACTTACAAGACTGGAAAAACTTAGTAAAAAAGAAAACGAAGAAGACCGTGCACTTCAATAGTGACCGCCGCCATCGTCGCGGGTGCATATGTGCTTGCACGCGGAGCATGACGTTGGAGCGGCAAGAGATAGCGAGTGGCAACGGGGTAGTCGCTGAATGCGCGCGTTTGGCGGTGAAAATGGCCGCGCGCTCGTTGGTGTACTACACCTTTCATACCGGCGTACTTGCTGCGTCAGCGGCCTAGCCGAAAGTAGGGAGAGGAGTTGTATCGGCACCGTTATGTCGGTAAGGGCAGGTAGCGCGAATGAAGCGGTGTCAGAACCTCACAGGCGGGCGTCGACAGCGCGTGCTCCTTCTGTAGAGGCGGCCGCGAGGGCGAGAGCGCAGTGCTTATTCCTCTTGCCGCCGAGGAAGACGACCGCCAGCTGCGAGATGTCAGCGCGCGTCCTGCGTTTAGGATTTTTTTTTCCTGTTTATCTTTGGCCCTGTCCCGACAGCCATCAAATTTGTACGCCCTCAGCACGTTCACATTATCCCTGCACACGGTATTAATATTGAAGCTTCTTTTTGTTGTACTGGCGCGAGCACGTTTTTACTGTTGTAGTCTCGCCTACCATGTCTCGTGTGTGTACACTCGGTGACAAAATATTGCGGGGCACGAGATCTGAAAAAAAAAAAAAAATGCGGAATATCTCCGCAACCTCACAACGCATTCTGGTGTTTGCATTTCGGGCTTCGACTAGAATATGCTAACAACATTGTCTTCTACAGATTGCGCGCGAATTGAACGTTTTCGGAGATCCCGTGGTCCGTAAACTTTTGTCGCCGGGTGTACATATGTGTGGTTGTGAAGCGCTTATTCACGGAAGCGTATTCGTGTTCCATACCGCAACAACACGAGCGGTGTGTTCTGAAGATGTGCGCACGCATATGAGTTGAACGACATATCGCAAAAAAAAAAAAAAAAAAAAAAAAACGAAAGCGCGTGTACACAGATGCGTTGGCTCAGTGGTTGTGGCGTTCTACTGCTGAGTCCGAGGTCGCGGGTTCGGTTACTGGCCGCGTCGGATGTATTTCGTTGAGGGGGGGGGGGGCGAAATGCTGAAGCGCTCGTGTACTTAGACTTAGGGGCACGCTACAGAGCCTCTGAGCCCCCTTACTGCAGCGTCTCCACGAATCAATCACAACGCAGTCTACGCTAACGTTGGTCTACACGGCCAGAAAAGGCGAAGCCCTTGCGAATGCCTGTCACGCTTTTCATGTGGTCTTGACGTGGTAGTTCGGTGCTTTTCGTATTAGATGTGATGATAGAGAGTTAGAGAGAGAGAGAGAAAGAGAGAGAGAGAGAGTGCGCTACTATTGTGTGTACGGTCTAGATGCCAGAATCCTGTCGATGTGACTGATAAAGACAAATATTGCGCACCGCCGCGCGGACTCGCCCATTGCACAATTGCATACGGTTTTCTCTCGATCACGCGAGTGACAGCAGCAACGCTCTCCTAATTGTCTACAGCTGGCTAGGCAGCAGTGCTTGGCGGCAAAGGTATCTGGCCGCTCCTGCGCGCCTTCGTGAACTGTGGAGGGGCCAGTGCGAGCACGGAAGTTGGTAAATGTTGAGCCCTCTATTGGCCGATGCCTAAAAGAAGCGGATAGAGCACATATGGGCCGGAAGGAAGGCGTAGAACCAGAACTGAACCTGGTCAGAAACCTAAACAGTTCCCCCAGGTCTTTTTTTTTTTTTTTTCATTCCAGTACGAAACCGCAAAAGAAAAGTATTACGGTTTTCGGTGCAGGTCAACCAGCTTCGGAGATTTTCATCTGTTCATCATTACCTGATCTTATGGCTCCACCGTGTCATTCGTAAATGCACACGGGCAGGCTGCTTTCATTTTAGATGCGGCAGCAAGCGTACTTGCTGTTTTTAAGGGGGCTCGTCGGAAGGCTGCCGTGCCAGAAATACACTCGCGTCCGTTTAAAAACTGTGGTCCCCGTCAAATGCTTCGGTCGTATACGAGGAAGTTTTTCCTAGCTGAGGGGTTGCGTTCGATCGGATCGATATGCAAATTTAAGTATGTGACCGCAGAAAAGTAAGCTGGAAATCGTTTAGACCGACGCGAGCTACCGAAAGGAAACGCGCACAACTTCTGATCTTTCTTTATGTTGTTATTCGTGCGAGCCGTTTCGAGAATTGCGTTTGTTCGGCTAACGTAACTGCTCGCAGCATCTAGCATCCAGAAGTGACGACGCTTTGCGACGAGATAGGCACACAGCGCATGCAAAAGAAGCATGGGAGGCAAATATTGCGATTTCTTAACGACAGTTTATACACGCACCTCGGGAACGCACGGACAGAATTTCACTGAGACTTGGAAAAAATACGTGCAACAAAGAGAGCATGTCTGCCCCCCTATCCATCCTCAACCCGATCTCATGAGAAAATTGGGGCAAAGCCGCGCAGTGTCACGCCTTTTGTGTGTTATTAACACTTTGCCGCTAATTGAAAGCTGCAATATTCTCCTCAGCCACCGTTCTCGAATCAGTATGGTGATGTGGTGTAAACATTACCGGTGGTATCAGTGTGTCAGGAGGAGCGCACAGTAAAATGTTTCACACCCGTAAGAGTGCTTGTTTTGACCAAACGACTAACACCCCCGCGCCCTTTGGGCTGTAAAACATATTATTGTACGTGACAGTGAGCTCAAACTACAACAGCGATACGATAAATCGTGGTTGAAAACTGTGTCATAATTCTGACCTAAATATCAGACACGAGAGTTTGACAGCGATAGCTAATAAAGTTTGTTTCACGCAGTTGTCGTGTGTGACTTCGTGGTCTGTACAAGCTATCGCCGCATCTTCAGTGTGCTGCTCCTGGCGTTCGAGTTGTCCTTTTTGTGCAGAACTTTTATGCAAATTTCCCGTAATTCTTCTTCTACTATGCACGTGAACATAAACTGGTTCGAACTAGGTGGAACTGTGTGTGTGGGGTGATTTTTTTTTTTTTTTTTTGTCCTCCGGAACAAAAGCCGGAACGAAAAAAATGTTCGACGGTCTGGTCCAGAGTATGTTATAACGAGAGCCAGCAACTCCCGCCTTCTACAAGCGTTTGCCAAGATGGTCCGAGGAGCATATTTTACTTCTTCCAGCACCTTACGGGAATAGCGGTTCGCGACTTCGTCGTGTGCCGGTCATTGTAGTCTCGCGTACGTTCTCAGGATGGGCGTGGCTCACTGTCACCTTTGTAACGTTTTAGCTCGATTACTGCAAATACGAAAACCTCGCCTGAAGCAATGAGCAACATGTTTTTCTACGCACTAGTCTGGCGCAACTCAAGGTTGAGAGCGCTGTGCAGTGCTTAATTTCGATCTCTTGCCGTATATTCATCGCCGACTTCCCATCGCGCGTGTTATGGCGGGCGAGTGTCGGAGCTTCAGAAGATGGGTGACGATATAGGGCCATGAGTGCGAGATTTTACACATTAAATAGGCAGTGACGTCACAGGCGAGAGGGCTGATTTGCTGTATTCGGTG
This sequence comes from Dermacentor variabilis, assembly GCF_050947875.1. NCBI lineage: Eukaryota > Metazoa > Arthropoda > Arachnida > Ixodida > Ixodidae > Dermacentor > Dermacentor variabilis. The sequence goes on along the minus strand of NC_134568.1, from coordinate 259,857,052 downwards.
GGCATCTCTGGACGGGAAAGTTGCACTTCGTTCACGCACCGAGGGGTTGATGAAAAATGGGATTACGGGGGCGGCTAGTGAACGGTGTAGTTAACAGGTGCCCTACCTGGCTGCCAAGCGCGCGCATACTGTTTGTTCATAAAAATAACGGGGAAAAAAAAAACACACTGCGCCTCTGAGTGGAGTGCATGTTGTGAGACACGTGTGGGAGACGGTGCTGGCGTGCACATTCTCGATTGATCACTTTCGCGGATACTTTTGAGTGACGTGGCGTCCGGCGCGAAGCGCCTTATTTGGGGGACAGACAGTCTGTCCCTTGGCTATAGTTTATCCGCTGAACGCGATACCGATGAAAGTGGTAGATCCAGAGTATGCGGCGCTTGGAAATCGCGGTGGTCTGGACGAGGCACGGATGGGACTGTGGAGGCGCCTTCACTGGCCTTCATGCTTTGCATTACCAGCCATGGCTGGTGCCAGTGTGTTGCACCTTTTACAGTGAACTCTCACTTGAGTGAACTTCGAGGGACCGAAGGAAATAGTTCACTTAACTGAAAGTTCACTAAACTGAATATTCACTAGACCAACATAAGGCATGGCATATACAGAGTCAAAAGTTTGAAGTACAATTCACGGAGCAAAAGACATGGTATCCATAGTGTTAGAAATGTGTGAAATGGAATTTGTACATATCAACAAGTACAAGGTTCATAACAGTTATAATGCTGCCTTTCTCACTTAGAAAAAAAATCTGTAATCTTCTTCTGCACTTGTGCTTTTAAAGCACAGGAAGTAACAAAACTGTCCAAAGAGTTAATGTTTTTGTACACTTCTTCTGGCACAGCTTGCTGTTGAGACACAAAGTCTCTCAACTTTCCAATGTACCGTACAACCTCAGCTAGAGTTATAGGGCTTGAAACTGGCTCGGCAGTTACCTCTTCTTCGTCGCACTCTTCTTCTTCAGGACGAACACTGGAAACAATCTCCAGATTCGTCTGTCCAGCACAGGTAATCAGTGCACTATCACACTGTGCATAGTCTTCAAACGAAGTTTTGCTATCGACCTCCAGCTGATGACAAAAATAATCCTTGGTCCTCTGAGCAAGTTCGTTCAACTGCCATATTGACTGTTCCGAAATTCGTTTAAGTTAAACATTTTTGCATAGAATCTATAAGAAAACTGCCTGGGATCTTTAAAAAGTTCATTATTCTGAAATATTCGATAAACCGACGTTCGTACAACTGAGAGTTTACTGTATAGCGGATAGCTTTCTGGGGCTGTTTCGGCCGTTTTCGTGGTCGGTCAGCGGTCGAACTCGGCAAGGAAAACGTTCGTTCTCTCATTCGTTCGGGCTATTCGCTTAGATTGACAGACATCGTCGATGGTTGCTGCACACTTTTTATGAGACTCGCAGTACGAATGGTTTACCGGTTGCGCGAGCGCATACCGGTAATGTCGCCTATACATATATATGCCTGTAAGAAGGCATGCAGAAACATGGTGGACGAAAGGCTTGCGGTGACGTCTGCTCAGCCACCATGCCAGCGAATCACTGGCGCGGCGAAAGGCTGAGCGTTAGTCCGACATTCCCCGCCTTTCTTCTGCGGCTGCGGCTCAGCGTATGTTTCGTCAATATTGCGTCCGTGACGGCATGTGCAAGGCCAACGTGAAGGGAATGGTGCGTCGATATTCGCATTAATCTGGGGGCTTGCCTGCACTCGGAAAACATTTTTTGCGCCTGTTGTGACACATTGTCCCCGAGCAATCGTTGTCTGCCTTGCGTGGGTTTCGTTTGTATGACTCTTCTTCTTTTTCTTTTTTTAGAACTCTGGGCACTCGCTAATTCCTTTTCAGAAACGCTATGTCACGCTGACGCACTCCTGCCGTTCTTGACCAGAATGTACATGGAGCGCAGTGTTAAAGAAAAGCATGCATGACGTGCAGTTGATGATCACTGTTTGTGGACAAGATAAGCCCCCAAGGGGTGCACTTCTTTTTTTTTTTCCCCTTCCTTTCAGTCTATACACACGGTTCGACCCATGCCCCTGCGTATATTTAGAGAAGCATGCTATCTGAGGAGAGAGATTGTGCGAGTAGCGAGGACCAATTTATTGCACCCATGATGAGGACTCATGGCTCCCTTATCCACTCGCATCCCTTTGTTGAAAGCTGTATTCCGATATATATATATATATAGGGCGGCAGTTTCATCTACTCTACAGAGGTTTTTGCGTTGTTCACCAATGCGCCAGCTGGCTTCCGAAGCAAACAGAGTTGAGGGCGCGTCTCCCCGAATGCGCGCACAAGGCAAGCCAGTAATATAGCAGCATTGTCGAGATTCCGACAACTTCCCGCGGAGTGCGCGCGCGGCGTAAGAAGACCCACCGCGCGTGCTCCTACCGGTGCCGCACCGGTTGCGACAACGGTGCAACGATGGGCGTAACGCTGCTACCTAAGAAGAGCGGACGTAGCGCGGCCGCCGCCGGCGGTGATGCCGGACTCGCGCGTGGATCCGAAACGCGCGTTGCGCGGCGCGTCGAAAGACGTAGTGGTAAATCGCGCCCGTTCCTCCCCGCGTTGTACTTGCTGGCGCGGCGGTGCAAAGGCCGGCGTGCTGCGCGGAGAGTTGCTTTAGATGGCGTTTATTTTTATTTTATTTTTTCTTCTCCCTCCAGAGGTGCGGCGCGGCGGGAGGGAGAGTGATCCCTCTTGACGGTTCGCATCTGCGGTTTTCCTTCTCTCTCGCTCTATCGGCGAACAGTTCATCGAGGGCGTCGTCTGTTCGCTAGAATGCTGTTTTCTGCTACTGTTTCAGTCTGCGCCTGGATGATGGGTAGGAGCGCGGGCTGGCTGCTTAGGGCAGCGCAGACGTCGGAGGCGCGTAACCCCCCCCCCCCCCTCCCCTTGCGTAACTGCCTCTACAAATCGTTCGCTAAAAGAAAACACCTCAGTGTAGCCATATAAGTAAAGGCAGCGCGCAGATGAGACGCGGGTGTAAAAGGATGACACAACAGTGCTTCGTTATCCATTAGCTCCATGTCTCGTCCTCGCAGCGTTTCTTTTTTTTCTTTTTTTTTGTAGTAAGGTATATCTAGTACCAACCACCCCATATAAACGTAATCCTCCGGTGTCGCTAGCAATTACGAAAATAATGGCGCTTAAGACGTGTCGAAGGTAATAGTATCTTAACACTTTTGATGAGACCTGTGCTTCAAGATCTGTAATATAATCATAATAATAATATGTAAGGCACTTCACTGATAGGCGTTTGTGTGGTGGCTGCCTGGCTGCGCCAGTACAGCGAATTTTCTTCTTTCGTGATTTTTTACGTTTTTGACAAGTGATTTGCATCTGGGAAACTTCTGAGGTGATTGGGTGCTTCTCAAGGTACACTGCACGTGAGATAGTGGGCTTTGTCTTCGTGCCTGTAGAATCATTTTTGGAGCCCGAGGGTGCCGTGCCGAGGCACAATAAAACTCTTCGAAAACTTCAATATTTTCATTCTGTTTCGGAGCTGGCTGTTTATTTATAACGCTGAAAGTGGGGAGAGGAACTTTATTTCCGGCTAACAGAGTAGTTAATCTGTGTCTGAGAGGAATAAAATTGTCACAGCCACCAGCCCAACTGCTCTTGTACTCGGCGACATTCTCGCACCAGAAAGCCATCGAAGTTATAGGTGTCCATCCTGTCGCATCATCCCAAGGTGTCCATCGAAACTATAATACTTTTGGCGTGTGGGAAAGCATGCCAGCAGCTTCATACCCAGTTCCCGTGCACAGGAGCTGTATACAGCCCCACGACCTCGATATATCAATGGCCCCCTTAATTCCTGATATCCGTACTATATAATTAATCAGAACGTAAAGTGAACAGTGGGGAGGCCGGTGAGGTTATACGCCTCGCTAGTGAAATATACATACATTATGTATTTAGTGGAACGTATATATAATGATCGTACGCTTCTCTGCCTAAAACTCTCTTGTAAAATGTATAGTGACCGAGAATAATGTAGCAAATATTGCAAACTACCAACCGGCTAGGACTGTGCGTTTCATTTACTTAATTTATAAGCGTATATTCAGAAAAGCCACAGGAACGGACACTGAACTTCCATCCGTTGTATACACGTCCTCGTGTTGCTTGTATCCGCGTAACATGGATTTGAGGATGGCCATACATAGGAAGGGTCGATGTGTACAACTGCTTTTCGCGTCCAAGTCGTCGACCGATGTCATCTTCCAAGCACCGCCGTAGATGTGTGAGCGTTGCCGTAAATTGCTTCCCGATGAGTTTTTTACGTCCTTTTCTATATAGTGTATACTTTCCTTTCGTTGAAAAAAAAAAAAATGTTGCGGCCTGAGAATTCAGTAGTACAGGCAGTCTGCTGCGGCGTTGGTAGCTTCAGTGCGATGGTTCAAAAAGGCAGCAAAGATGCGGTTCCGCTTCTTTGCGAAATAATCATAGTCGCTTGACTATACAGTGGCACCTCAATGCAGCCACTGTCGCATGCCGTCGCTTGACTGCGTGGTTGGTGACACGCTACGCGCGTATGTTATTTAACCGCGGAACGAGGACCGCGCTCCCCTGCGCGCGAGTCATCGGGGGGCATCCTTTCGCGTGCGGAACGCAATTCGGCTCGCGCCACTGAAGGTGAAAAGTTTCGCTCCGTTTATTCGCGCACAGAGCGTGGGGCGGTGGGTCAGTGGCTACATAGGAGGCGGTCGAACCCAGCAGTGTTTCCATAATAAAGCCAGACTGGGGACGTGTAGTCAGATAATGTCCTATGAATTGATTCAGCGGCGCGATTCGAGTGCGCCAGGAAGCGTTATACGCTGCAGTCAATTTTCAACAGCTGTTCCCCGTTGAGCGAGGCAGGCGACCGCTTCGCTCCCGCCGAGGATTGACGTCCCAAATTCCGGGACGTGAGGTTGCGCGAAGAATTTCTTCCCGTGGGGTAAATTTAGTTTCGCGCGAGTGACAGCAAGTGGTAGGGTGATAAAGGAGTGGCGGTCGAACCGTTGTCGTTCGAAGAACACTTATTGTGCTACAACTTGCTGCGTTACTGGCGCGAAGCTTTTCATCTGTGGATCAATTTACTTTTGTAGTTAAAATGCTTCGGCGGTAAGCAACCCCGATGAATAGTATTCGCAGTCCTTGTGCCCGTGTAACGGTTGGTTCCCGCTGGCTAGAGCTGTCACCTCGTTTGGCGCGCGCACGACTGGAAGCCCGTTCTTGCGCACGAATCGTTCTGTGAAAGCGGACTGTATTCGCCAATGTTGCGACCGGGGCTTCGAAGATGTGAGATGTTCATTGACCGTGGTGGAGTGACGAAACTTGGGCCTAGGCCTGACAACCAGGACGTTCTTAAAACACGCGCTTAAAGTACATTTTGTGCAAGAACGAGGAAGAATACTGAAGATGTTCAAGTTCAAGCTGCCCATATAATTCACCAAGCGTACGTCTCGTCTTTGAATACCTCCATCGTACCCCCTCCCCCTCCCCATCAGGAGTTTGGTAGTAGCCCCTTTTGCCCCCAGGAGAGCTTGGCCCAAGATACAGGCGCGTCACTGTGCACGAACAGGGAAATATGGAATCACAGTGACTCCGTCTCCGACGCGGCAGTTTATGCCCGGTGGTATCCCAGAAGGGCGTCTGCGTCGTCTGGCTTGCTCCGTCTTAGTCATGTCAGGTCATGTAAAGGAATGATCCCCCCCGGCAAATTGCCCAAACCCGTCTTGGCTGCAGTCGCGGATCCAAGGTGCCTACTTTGGAACGGGGGGGGGGGTCCTTAATGCGGTTGGGGGGGGGGGGTGTTGCGCAACTAACCACACGTCTGTAACCAAATGGTCATTTGGTGTCAGTTGCATTCCTTAGTGCCTTTTTCATCGACACCTTGCAGGAAACCATGTGACCAGTTCTAAAACATTTTATTCACACCAGTGGGCAGGGTCAAACATTGTAATAGCACTAAACACTGTAAGGAGACAGAAAAGTACCAAATTGGACTGAACCTCTTCACCACCCCAAAAAACAAAAGAAATGCAGGCAAGAAAAACAAACATTTTCAACCATTCATTCTAAATGGGTTCAGAAGTTCAGCGAAAAAAATTGTGAGAAAATTTACATTATTCAAACGATACAAATGAGTGGTCCACAAGCATGGACATTAGTTGGGAGCATGGTAATAATAAAAGAAACACATTTACCTTTAGAGGCACAAGAAAATGTTAAGTTTTATGCACTAAACTCTCAACTTTGCCATCTTTGCTCCTGCATCGCATTATTTTCACTTTTACAGAATTCTGGGAAGTAGTCAAAATCATTTTCTCGTTTCGCCGTCAGGCAGCTAGGCTGGTCTGGTGTCTGGAGCTACTGGTCTACTTTCGTATCTTTATTTCCTGGTGCCATTTCGATTTGGGGGGGGGGGGGTTATATCTGGTTAATGTTTCAGCTACATCCTGCTTGAAAGGCAGGATAGAGCACACCTGTTATTGTTGTAGGTGTAGTGATGTTGCGTCGCGACGGTATTCAACCCACGCATTGCGGTCAGCAATGTCGAGAAAATGTGTGAGCATCCCAACGGCCCATTTCCTGGAGTTGACCTTCTTCTTAGCATGTGAAATATACCTGTCGATGAAGTCCACTCCTCTCATCAATTGGATGTATTCCGATACACTTCGCAGATGCGATACTAATTTTTTTTTCGTTTCATCCTTCAACCAGCATTTGCATGAAGACATAGGGTCTATTTCGTCAGCACTGGAAATGGAATTTACGGCTTCGTTATCTTTCCATTTGAGCTGGCACGCATTTCTGTTCTCACACACGAGGGAGACAGATTCTCAACGTCTTACTTTGCTGTTCACAGGGAAGTTTTACAGCAGCGCCCTCAGCGCCGTTTGGATTTACTCGTCCAGGCATGAACTTTTTCTCGTGAAGTAAGCAATCAAAAATCTTCAGTGCGGTAAAATATCGATTCGTGAAAATATGTGACCGCTGCGCAGTTGTCTCCACAAGCTGTATTAACACTGCTTCGCCTGGGCCACTGGCTTTCGTGTCATCGGCGAGGACTGCACCTTTCCCAGTCTTAAAAAGAAAAAAAAAAAAACATAAACTCATCTGGGGAGGTTGAAACAATATCCGTGAGACAACGTGCTGCGAAACGCACAAGAAGACGCACCAACTCTGCACACCCACAACTTCTGTCCACAAACGTGGATGTGCTTTGAGCGCGTCTTATAAATACGATAAAAAATCGCTGTCGAGGGAGGTGGGTTAGTGGCTTTGGGGGAGCCATCCTCTCGCCCCCCCCCCCTTTGTATCCGCCACTGCCTGGCGGTGTCCTGTTTGCCTTCTATCATCGCAGTTGGAGATGGCTGTGACGAGGGCGTCGGCTCGTTTACCATTGTCGCGTTCTCCGTGAGCGACTGATTTCGCGGGGTAAATGGCCGATCGCACCACCAGCACGCGCGCCGAAAGTGGTATCAAGGAAGTTTGCGGGTGCGTGCATTTCCCTCTATCAGCGTTTCTTTCTTCTTTCTTTTTCTTTTTTTTTCATGTCGTGAGGTCGTCGAGCGCGTTGGTAGTACGGATCGCGACATTAAAAGAACGGAACGCGCCCGTCGATATAAATGAGGCGTCGCGCTGGCGAGTGACGCAACCTGTTCTATCGCCGGAGGTGACGGCCGTAGTGTCGCCTGCCGTTCGCAGACACAACTTTAACATGTTCTCACGTGGCATTGTCCTCACGTCAGTGAGCTCAACTGACATAGGCACAAAACAGTGGAAACGTGCACGCCTGGAGCGGCCAGTCGCGCGGCAATTTTGCGAGTATTCGCGGGCTTCTTTCACGCTCGCAAAAACACTTACGTAGCACGTGTTGATAAACTGAAAGCTGTATCGGCAGTTTTTCAGGTTGCTCTACAATTTTCTCATTGAAACTTTCCATCTAATTATAATATTTGAGAAGTTTATTAATTAAGACTATGTAATTATACCGAATGCAAAAAAAAATTCTGAGTATCTTCAAGCGACGGCAAGCACCATTACCCACGTTCTGTACAGCTACGTGTTGCTGTATGGGCGCCCCCATTCCATCCCGGGAATTAGAACTTGCCGCAATTTTATTCCTTTCAATTCCTCGGAATGAAAAGAACTTTGCCCATTCCAACTCCGGGAATGGCCGGGCAGTTCAATTCCATTGCTGTAATTCCTCAACGCAGGAAAGGCATCTTGGTAGATTTATCGGGTTAGCGAGGAACACACCATAAAGCTGATATCAGACGCGTAGAGAACTGCAAAAACACGCAAAACACGTTACCAAGGTCGAAGGATAGTAGCTTGGTGACATGTCTCGTGCAGTATAACCACACTACTGATTCCTATAGGGGCAGTTCTCCCGCTGCCTATAGTATTTGCATGGTCAGCATGTTTTAACGGGCTTGTGAAGTTTTAGTATTGTTTAAGCTTAAATGGGGGGGGGGGGGGGTGTTAATGCTAAATGACGACATGGCGTATTTTGGATTAGGTGCTCTAGTGATTTTCAATTTCTGCACTAAAAGTAGCAAGCAGTGCAAGGTACAAAAAGAAGCTTTATATTGGTTTTATTCATCGAAATTTTGCAACAAAATGTCATGAGCTAAATGGGCGCTTCGCGTTTAGTTTTGGAAACCCGAAGTGTAAAATGGGGGGGGGGGGGAGGGCACGGCTGCTTCAACGGTCAGTTCTAAAAACAAAAAAAAAAAAAAAACCAAAGTGAGCTAAAACAATCGCCTTCTGCCTACCTATTTGTTGCGCTTCACAAGCATGAGCTGCTCGAAAGAAGTGCTTGACAGCCGATTTCGCTTTGCTGTCGTCATCAGGGATGCCGTAGAAAACGCGCGTTACACGTCAGCCGGCGTTGCATTCATAGTGAAAACTGCCCTTGCGAGGCGGGAAAGCAAGGAAAAGTGGCTAGCGTTCGCTTTCCAATAGGTCCATTCCGGGCACAAGGCGCTTAATCCAATTCCCATTCCATTCCGAGGTCGCGAAAATGTGGAAGGATTCCCGAGAGGTATCTCGGCAACACTGGTGGACACCCTGTATAATTGTCCCATTCCGTACCCTCTGGAAGTATCTGCGCATTGAACTGGGAATCTCGTGCTCGACAAAATATGTCGCCAGCTCCACTCAGCCTAAGCTTTCCGTGAAGGTTTGCAGCGGCCATTTTATGATGCAGCCTACATAACAGTGCAAGGTTTGTACGGCTTCAGTCACGGGGCAAACTTCGTTACCAGACTTGTCGGCGACAGTCTAGTGCCTGCGCTAAGGGGAATATATATATATATATATATATATATATATATATATATATATATATATATATATATATATATATATATATATATATATATATATATTATATGCAGATCCCACGCACTGTGGGTATCGATGTAAGCGAAGCTTTCTGTGTTGTACGCTTTGATTGACGATAATTGGCAGTGATGTTGACGGCGAATGTTTAGTTTCTTCAACGTATAATCTAAAGCGGAAGTGGTGAGTTGATGTTAAACATTATCTTGTGTTTGCTTAAGGCGTTGTTGTCCGCCATACTTCATAACCTCTGAGAGAGTCGAGCATACTCAGTTGCCTCACATGGCACATCCCATCGTGGCAGAAGTATTAAACTGTAATTGGGGGCTGTATGTACCAAAACTACAATCGGATTATGAGGCGCGCCGTAGTGGCGGACTACGGATTAATTTTGACGGGCCCTTAATCTAAGGGCACGAGCGTTTTTTGTTTTTTTTTGTTTCGCCCTCGCTGAAATGCGGCTGCCACGGTCGGAATCAAATGTGCGAGCTCGAGCAATGCCATAGCCGCAAAGCTACCGCGGCTGGCACAGAAGTGTTGATTTGACGTGTGACCGCTTCCGTAGTGTCGCCTAGACACTGCGGTGCGCTTTAATGCGGCTGTGCTTCTACACACCCTGCGTAAGTTGTCCGCGTGACAAATTTGCATGATGTTTATTTTTTCAGAAATATCGAAAACGTACCGTATCTTGAACTTATCCAGTTGGCGCGCAACCGCTGTCGTGTCTATGTAAGTAGCGTTTCCTTCTCACATCACTCGCCCCCCCCCCCCCCCTGCACATTCTATGTGAACTGCCAGCTATGAGTGGTAAGAGTGTTCACTCGTTTTGCGACTGCGTCAGTTCTACCCATTCACTGTATACTCTCCCCCCTCATCTCTACCATTATATCCTGCTTCCCTCTGGACTTGCACATTAGTATAAAGGTAAGCGCCGCAGTTTCTGCAGTGTTTTTGCTGAGGAGTCACGGATAATTGCAGCTGTCAAGAGGCCAATGTGGCGACGCCCAGGGAGCTCCAGAGGGCATTGTGCACATTCGACGCGGCGCAAAGATCCAAACGAGTTTTCTCGCGTCGGCTTTCTTCTCTACCGCGCTCCTGTCGTGTACACACACGCTCTGAACCACCCCCGACGCGGTGTGCTAGACAGCAGCAGCAGTGGGAAAGTCGAATGAAGAGGCGAAGAAAGCTTTGCTTTAAAAATTCTGGGGTGTTGGGTGTCAGAGCCACGATTTGATCATGAGGCGGATTAATTTAGACCACCTGGCGTTCTTTAACGTGCACCCAGTGTATGATACACGGGCGTTTTTGCATTTCGCCCCCATCGAAACGCTGCCGTTGTGGCCGGGATTTCATCCCGCGTCCTCGTGGAAGCTTGTGGTACTTCCCTCATCTCGCTTTTCCCGTTTCTCGTCGGTGCCTTCTGTTTGCGGGTGATGCTATGTCCGGAGGCGGTCTTGACCAACCGGCCACCGTGCGCGCAGTGCCACGTGGCCAATCGCGCATTGTGCTCTGCGATTTCACGAGGAGCTGCTGCCGCCGCCAATCGTCCTTGCGGCGGCGGGCGACGTTCCCGTGGTCAGCCATTCGTTCGTTGGGAGGCCGAGAGCTCGTAAGTCCACGTTCTCCCTCAAACATTCCAGTGAAAAATCTGTCCCTGGTGGCGGCCCGTAGTACAATCATAGGACGCGCTGCACAGGGGCGAGGTCCACATCTTCGTGGAATACGTGTGGAACTATAGCTTCTGAGTGAGTGAATTACACTGTGAGTGAGTTCCACGCAGCTCGGGCAGAGAAAGCGCTACGTTTCCACGAAGCTGCCTGCTAGACAATCGAGCAGCAGGGGCTGCCTATGCTATAGGCGGTGCCCCGATGCCACGCGGCACTGCCATCGAGCCCTCCTCCTCTTGCTTCTCCTTTACCATCTTTTCGATCGCGCCATTCGCCCACACTACGCCAGAAGAGCAGGGCTTCACTTGGTGTGCGCGCGTGAAAATCGGATTTTGAGAAGCTCTCGGCCCGCCGCGGCATACTTGGGAGGCCTGACAAGAGCGCTGCGTTTTCCCGCGACACACCGCGGTGACTTCATCTCAAGGTGGTGCAGGACAGGTTTGTCGCCTTTATTGGCTTAGCATGCGAAATAATTTTCGATGCGTTTGGTCGCTGAGGAGCTGCGACGAACAAGCAGCTGGTTGCTGAGCAGCTGCGAATACTCGTATGTTTCTTCTCCTCCGTGCGTCCGTTGCGCCCCCATTGTGGATCTACGGCTTACAGAGTAACCGTCCCAGGTACTGATTTAGTTCCACCATGATTATATTGCTACGTTTCACGACACTTAATGCGAGAGCATTTTCGTTTCTTAGTGCCGTGGACTCGTATGCGGAGCTAACGAATGAGTTATCGTGGAAATTTATCCCTTAGCTGCGCAATCTAGTGTGTTAGAAGTTCCGGAAGTGCCGGACCATTTAATGTAGGGCACGATTTTCAAGCGTGCGTAAAATTTTGCGGCCAGTGTTCACTTGCATCTGCCGTCTGACGACAGTAACGGCGTGCGCGCACCGTTCATTGGTTGTTTACCTTGCATTTTGATGAGACAGATACTTTTACCGTATCGCCCAAGCCTTGTCTACTTAAGCCTAAATCGAGGGTCAGTGTACTTTATTACTTGTGATGGAGGAACAGAGCCATAAGTCAAGGAACGCATAGGGCGGTATTGTTAGGGGTGGCATTAATCGAAATTTTCCTTATATTCGGGATAAATCGAAATGGCAGCAACGATAGCACGCCACAGACAATATTCGAAATCCTTTACTCCCACTTTTCGCACGTCAGGGTTCGTACAGCCTTAATCTGTGTTATGCCAAACTCGCAAGAGCGTGCGCTATTTCTTTATGTGCGTCGCAATTTTTTTTTTCTGCTGTTTATTTGATCAGCCGCATGTTGTATGCGTCACCGTCTATTCTACTAGAATGGGCGAAAATGTTGTTTCCCGTGTAACGTCATCGACAAAACAAGCATGCCGCTTCACTACTATTTTTTATTATTATTATTATTCGTCCGATGTTCTGTCGTGCAAGGGGAGGCTGCGTGAACGAAGGGGAGGGATGAGAAAGCATGCGATAGATGTGAACATGGGATGTTGCTTGTGCGACGGCCGTCGCTGCTCCGCAGAGTCGTTATCTCTCTTGAGCGTGTGATGTGCCAAAGGACGGTATAATAGGGGAGAGGAGGCGATAAGGGTCTCTGCATTCCAAGAGAAGCGACAACGAAGGGTCTGGTGTCGGGGCGCGGAGAGGCACAAAAGGATGAGCGGCGCGCCCAGCTTTCGGCGACGCGGTATGACTTTTGCTCCACCCGAGCAGGGACGCGTGGCAGTCGGCTCTCAGTGTGTGTATGTTCCCTCGCTTGTCCTGCATCTCTGCACTTTCCCCATTCCACCTCAAGTCATCGGTTCTTCAACCCATCTCTCGCCACGCCTGGGGCGTTTCAGCTGCTGCTGCTCTTTCTTTCTCTCTCCCCTTTCCTATCCCCATACCCTGGTGCAGCGCGGTTGAGGTGTCCTCTGTTGAGACAATTACTGCACTTTATCCAACCTTTCACTACCTTTAACCAGGAGCCAGGGCTCTCGCGTCCGTTTGCCACGGAGCCCTGCGCTGCGATTTGCGCGGGCTTTGTACTTGTCGATTGACTAAGATGACTGACACAATTTTTTTTTTTTTCATGAAGAATGTCTTCTAGCTTCATCTACTGTGGTCATTGAGCCGGCAGATAGCTTTTGAATCTAGAAAAGCAGGACACAATGTTTTGTTGTCCGTGCCTAGTGAAGCCGCAGGCGCCACGGGGTATACGTAATGTTTAATTGTTGCCCTTGCATATAAATGTCCAAGGACATCAGCCATGCGCCGAAGCTCCATTGGCACAGCACTGAACGGCTCCTGTGGAGGCTGTGGGTTGGAATCCCTCGGTTCGCCTTTTAAGTATAAACCTCGTGCAAGCGATCTTGCGCGCGACAGCGACAAGCGATGCGATTGAGATGGCTGTCGCGTTCGCTCGTCGCCTACAAGTCGTACCCTACGCGAGCGACGATGTTGAGCGACGTCTCCCCGGTGTTGCTGGTATGACGGCAGCAAATACGCGTCGAAACTAGCGTGACGAGTGCTTTATTAATGTAAGTTGATGTATATTTTACTGTAAAAACTAGCATAAACTATTTCTGAATGTCTTGCAGTAGGTTCTTGCACGTAAAAAAAAATTCAATCGTTTCCTCGTTCCGTGCGACAATCGGTAGTATTCGAGTTATGTACATCCAGTTCCGGCTTTGCGCTATTGGTTAGTCGCTCATAGCCCTTCCGGGCGACTAGCGACGGCCCGTTTCGTCCCTCGAAGCCGCCGCCGTCGCGCACAAAATCGCTCTCATAGAGTTTAGCCTTTACGCCTGACCGTTGTCCTTTTCGCCTGGCGGAGTGTTCGTACGTTTTCAAGTCAAGTATCGACTGACCTCCGGTACTTGGTTCAAACAAACATCATGGAACGATAACTTTTAAGTCGGAAATGAGCCGGCTAGCTCACAAGAGCTTGCGGTGCCATTTCTTCCACGTTCACTCTCTCTATCGAAAACACAAAATTAGCGAGTTTTTGTTGTTGGTTGACTAAATCAACTACGAGTGGAGGCTGCGTACCGACAACTTTCACGCCGCGACTAGTGCCTTGTATCGTTTGTGGCATTGTACTACGCACCAGGAACTGAGGCGGCCTTGACCTGCATACTCCGCACGTGGCGAGTGTGCCGACATGGATGCTTATAGACCGGTGTCAGTCAAAGAAACTTCCCAAGCACCCGGGCGTTGTATACAGAATTTCCTGCTCGGTTACATTGGTGAGGCGGGAAACTCTGAAATGCGCTCGAAGTTGTAAGTAATCGAGCGCTATTGCCGAGTAGCCCACATCGACGGGTGACGGTGTCGACTGGAGCGATGATGCAATGTAGCGTCCCCTGAATGAAAGCAACTGACGGAAATATGTGTTCCGGTAAAGAGGAGATGAGGGATGAAGTTGCTGATTAAAATGTGATATGATATGAACACATGACACTGAACGTGGCTCGGTGCCGCCGTCTTGTTATCACTCGCACACCACTGTTCCATAAGTCGGGACACAGCAGGAGTTCTTCAATGGTATAGCGAATGCCAACAGCGGGGCGCGTTGTCTAGCCAGTGTTCTTGTACCACGTGTCCATGATGTGCGTCCTCGTCACGGCGCAGTCGCCCAGGAACGTCGCGTATTGCCAGCCGCCAGGCATCGCGCGTGCGCATTCTGTACCGGCGCGTCAAACGCGCCGAGGCAGCGCGGGGCCCTCGGCCTGGTCCTGGCTTTCGCCGACCCCCGTGCGGGCTCCTTTCGCTGCTGCCGCATCCGCCGGCGGCCATGGAGGAAGAAATCTCGCCCAGTGAGATGGGAGCGCGCCGCTCCCTTTTGTGGGCCGGCCGGTGCCGCTTGCAGCTTCAGGTAGCGGCGCCTGCCCGCTCCTCCTCCTGGCCCGCTAACCTCCATTGCCGTCGAAGGAGAAAGCTTATCCGGTCGCGGACTAACCCTCCTCGCGCCGCGCTCTTCCGCCGACCCGTGTATTTTGGTGCGGCGCCTTTTTATCGCGCGCTGCAGACGTGATGGGCCGATCTTTGGGAAGACCGAAACGACGGAGCTGCCGTCTCGGGCTGAGAAGTTGGCTTTGTGGTCGCGCACTTTACCTTTTAAACACTTCGCCGTGTCTAAACGCGCCTGGAGTCTCGCGGAAATTTCTTGAGCCCGTGCGCATTTTGGCTTTCACTCGGCGAAACGAGAAGCCTCCCTCTGTAGCGTTTCTTGATTGGCGCGCGCCAGATGGCGGCCTCATTTGTTTTGTCCCAGTTGGAAGTCGCGTGCAGATTGCCCGCAACGCGTCGCATATCACCATGACCATTACCGAGCAGTATATTGTTTCGCGAGTTTCTCTTTGGACGCGAAATATAAAATGAGATTCTGGAAGTGCCGGGAGGAAAAGCTGTATTGAAACGCCGCTCTAACAGATTCGACGGAAGAGGGAGAAGGGGCGAGAAGAAGATAAAAAGAATAAATAGTCCTGGCGGAAGTGGCGCGTCGTCAGCGGGCACGCTTCCTAGATACGGGATACGATTCGAGGGGTTTCATGAGCGATAGCGCCTTTTTGTGTAATGGGAGTGATAAGAGGGCAAGCAAAACCTGCCATATTTCCAGCTTTTCCTTCTTGGACTATTTCTCCTTGTCAGTATGAAGAGCTCTGAAACCTGCAGAGGGCCTACGCGGATTGGCGCTAAAGTCCGCCATGCCTTATATTTACGAGCTCCTCGCACCAGCATCTGCCCCTTTCCCAACGCTTTCTTTTTACCCAGCTATAATCAGAACGTCAGGCACGCATGTATTCTCGCCATGTTAGGACCGAGAGTGAACAGGTTATTATTTTCGCTCATGCATCATGGATGTCGTCAAGTCATGCAAAGAAAAAAAGTATACCGCACCCCTCACGCGCTTCATGGAGCTAATGCCTGTTTCTCGCATGTCACGTGTGCAGTCACGATGATCACTGAGAGAGCTCCCTCGTTGAAATGACTGGTGGCTCTTGTTTTGGTTGATGGTTCGCATTTAATAATGAATAGTCGCGGTGGCGCGAAGATATGAAACTATTGTAGTTGAAAAGCTCTCGGAGCAGACGACTCATTCCATTGAACGCCATAAGAGGGCTGGGCAGTGTCGAAGATAAAAAAATAAATCTGGGGTTTTACGTGCCAGAACCATGATATGATTATGAGACACGCCGCAGTAGGGGACTCCGGATTAATTTTGATCACCAGGGGATTCTTTAACGTGCACCCCACGCGCGGCACACGAGCGTTCTTGCATTCCGCCCCCATCGAAATGCGGCCGCCGTATCTGGAAATCGAACTCACGATCTCGTGCTTAGCGCCACAGCGCCATTGCCGCTATGCCACTGTGGCGGTACATGAATGGCATTTTGTGATGCTACTTGGACATATTGTATCTGTGTCATGATACAGTAGTTAAGGTATCGCATTTGTCAAGATACAAGCTACTCCTCCGCGAGATCCAATTGAAGCTGGTGAAGAATAAAGAGAATTAAAGCTTTATTAATTATTCTGAGACGATATCTTTTGTTGGCTATTACAATAGCCACGCGCAGTCAGAAATATGCCCTATGGACAAGCACAGTGCCACCGATGCTCTATCTCACATGTCGCTTGCAGCACTGCCGAAGGCACGAGGCGCACACAGGCGATAACCTTGCGCAGCGGAATATAGTTCCGGGCGTGGCTGTCCGATTATTGGCGGGATTAGATAGTTCCAGTTTTGTCTGGTACGTGATACGCTAGAACGATGCGTGGCATATGCTAGGAGCTCTGCGAATCCACTTGGTATGTTCCGAATCATTGTGGCGGTGAGCAGACGATGCGGCGCGGATGAGCGCATATCGAGGGGCATTCGGACTTGCCATTGGCTGAGGAGTCCTGCAGCTTCGACAGTGCTGCGAGCGACTTGTGAGGTGGCGTGTAGAGGCTGCGCATTTTTTAACGACCATGGCGACGTGTGTGCACATTCGACATGCTCGCTGCAAACCTTCACTACCGTTGTCAGTCAGGCCTGTTAACTGCTGCGCTAAACACTAAAGGTGTACAGCGCGACCTATTGTTAATAGATATTACCGCTATGTCCTGGAACGCATGTCAGCCTAGATGTGGGGCGATTGCGGAACTATATACGCAAGCTCGGGGAAACGCCGTTGTTTCCTGCTTAAGCACTTTGAAAATACTCATTGGTTTGTAAATACTTGCTTCTTGCGTCACTCATTTTTCGCTGAGGGCGTTAGTGTGTATACTTTTGTGAATATATAAATCATCCCGAAAAAATATACCCCGGTCTCTACACTGTATGTTTTTCCGCTTGCTTGCTCTTCTGTTTCCTTTTCCTACGTTTTTGCCAAACTAAATGCTGTACTTCGTTCTTACTGTTGGATGGACTGCCTTCGCCAGCCTTAATTTAAGCATACGGTCCACTCCACGTACCGCTGACTTTTTAGTTTTCTGCCAAGCAGATGCTGTGGGCAGTAGATACATTTGTGTGTGTCCTGCAGTTTAATGCGGCGGAGGGGGTGAGGGGGGTAAACATAGTTCAACGTTGTTAATCATAGAAGTGTAGCCTACGACATTAATATAAAATTCACGCAACAGATATTAAGGGAAGTCAAAAGATATTCCAAGTAACGTTTATGTTGCCGTATACCCGTTTGTTCCCGCTATAGCTAGTGTATAATAGCCGCTTGAAGCAGGGCGCCAACTACTATTGCAGTGGATTGCTATTATAACTTCAGCAGGAATTGATTTTCGCTATATTTGACCTTACTGGGTACACTGAAGACACTTCGCGGTAAAAAAAAAAAAAAAAAGTGTCAGCGTCTCTGTCGTCTATTGCACGTAGTGTCTTGTGATTGTGTCATTCATCGCCACGCTTTTTTTTTTTTTTTTCTCGCTCCGGCACCGTTGCACAGTTACTCGCGCAATAGCGTAAAGTACTTTAAGGAGGCTTTTGAATTTAGATGACAACTACGTACTAACGGGTCGAGCTGCAGAGTAGTTCCTCCTACCGATTATAAATGCTGCATGGAAAAGTAGCCGATTTCGCAGCTTACGTAGCGTCGATCTGTTTCTAGCACTGCAAGCCCCACTGAAGGTTCGGGATGAATGACTATGCAGCACAGTGACAACGTCGCAAAAAGAAGAAAAACATGTTCGCGTTAACTGAAAACAAAAAAGTTATATATATGAAAGGATGGAACTCTGTTGGCAGGAATCCTTATGTTTACAAGCGAACTCTATTATATATACGTTTCGTGGCAGCTGCAATGGGGCTATAATGAGGAATGTATTTGTATCCTAATATGCACATGACCAGTGTTGTATCGGATACACTTAATCAGCTACTCTCTTGCGCGTGTATCTCAATATCAACATGTTTGCACAGCACAAAAGACGAGGACTGAAGGAAGAAAACAACACAGGCGCTGACTTCAACTGATCTTCATTTGCGAAATCGCCAGAACTATATATATGAGCAAAAGTAATGACTTTTGCAAATGACATTACTTTTGCTCATGTATATAGTTCTGGCGATTTTGCAAATAAAGATCAGTTGAAGTGAGCGCCTGTGTTGTGTTCTTCCTTCAGTCCTCGTCTTTTTTGCTGTGCAAACATGTCGATATCGAATCACCAACTCTCTCAAGCTTCCACCTTATCAAGTGTATCTCAAATATTTTTCGCCTCGGCAATCTTGTATCGGTATCGCGGTGCATCTTCATAACATCATTGGCCAGCCCTGCACGAGCACTGATGGCTTTCCGTTCTTCACGAACGAGATGGACGACTTCAACAGCGGTAGCAGCTTTCAGTGTCCATTGATCATTGAATTGAATCATTGAATTCGACGCCATTTCTGCCGCTTCGTTTTGTGTGCCTGGATTTTTTGTCGCCGTTGCCGCGCCCTGTCTTGTCGTTTAGGAATGCGTCCTTTGGCGGAACGAACAAAACGTGGTGACTGCTGTGATCAGCCGTCGATCGCAGGTCGCAGTGCTGCGCTTCTTTCGGACACAGGGGTGCTCCGCCGCTGGTCCGCGTCGATTTTCATGGCGGCGAGGGCGGTTGCGACGGGATCGTTTCCGGGGCGACGGGACCGTTCTCGCGGCCGTGTCGGGTTGACGGTACGCGCTGCAACTGGACGAGGAAGCTCGGGGCTTGGCCCGCCGGGAAAAAACCGGCCGCGCGCTGCGGCGCACACCGTTCGCCGCGGGGCTAGCCGACAAGGAAACTGCAGCCTTGGTGTGGTGCGGCTGCCAGCGACGACCAGTTCATCCGGCGCGTAGGAGCGCGTCTCCTCCTGCTCCTGGAGAACGCGCCCTTCGCGGGGAGGCCGCGCGCTCTCTTTCGCCGCTGCGGTGAAGGGGGGGGCGCCGAGGCGTGGTCAAGGGCGCTTCGCTCATCGGCGGCGGAGGGGGACTGTATTTTGGCGCAAATCGCAGGGGGGGGGGGGGGGGAGTAGTTAATGCTAGCGAGGGCAGAAGGACGCTGGACACGTACCGGCTGCGATGAGAGGTCTCGCTGGTGGAGACGGCGATACGCACGCGGAGGGGAAAGGCGAGAAACCACTTTCGCCGAGTGCCGCTGGCCGATTGTCTCGTGTCTTCTCATTGTTGTCCGTCTGTCGGCACGCGTTCGGCCCGCTACGTCGTTGAATACCCAGTTCGGTCTACTCAGTGCCTCAGAGGAGGCACTGGTCTACTACTGTATTGCAATGCTCGTATCGCGACGCGTACTTTTCGCGCGTGGACAAGTTCCTCGTGTGGGGGAAAAAGCGGGACAGGATGAGTTTGCACTAGTTCACGGGGAAATTGTAGTCAGCATCGGGGCGACAACCGCCGATTTTCTTATTTTGGAGGGTCGCGCCTGTGACTAGCACACGGTGGAACAATTCTTCCATCGTGCACTAAGAGCCATATTCCTAGTTTTAAAAAAAAAAGTGTGCGAGGTCCTGTTTGAAGGAATCATCAACAGTGATGCTGCGCCTGCAATCGCAGCGCGTCCGAGTGGTCCATGCTTGACAGCTTCGGTTGGCATTCCTGTAAGTGCATCAGGAATGTCGTCGTCCTTGGTGGCCGTTGCCCTCGGTCGCACGACGTTGCCTCCGAGCTCTTGCTTGGAGCACGGAGTCTAGCTTCGTTTGGCGTAACTTGTACGCAGTCGCTGGTGGCACAGGCGCGGAATATGACGCATTCGCGGCCGCCGCTCGGTCGAATTAACGGATGCGAGGGGTCCGCACTGGAATCGGTGCGATTACTTTCCAAGCTGTCACGTTTCCGTGTACTGACCGGCACGCTCCACGGACATTGTGATTGTTCCTCCGTATTAAGGTAAAATAAAATCACTCGATCGCAGAGCGACATCTCCACAGTTCTTTGCGCACGTGGCCACGTACGCCTGCCGACCGTCCAGTTCTGCGGTTGTCTTGTGGGATTCTGCTCGTTCCTTGTCACTAGGAAAACCCTACGTAAACCTTCAGCTGTTGCCATTTGTGTTGTCTAATTGCGTTTCGCTGAACGACTATCTAGATGCTTTCGCTGCCTCGTACCACAATCCGCCAGAAGCGCTTGATGATATTTCACTTCCAGCCAGCTCCGATTTCTAATTGATTTGGGTGTCTCATCGCCTTGTCGGGGCCCTCGACATGACAGGGCCATGCAGATAGGCACGTGTGCGGGCGTGCCCCTCTTTAGCCACTCACAAACGTAGTACGTGCGTAGAGAGAAATGCCCTTTCTGCGTGCGCGACTTTGTTTTCGTCTTCTAATTGTGAAGCATCGCGTACAGTCTGGCAATCCCGGAGAGATTGTTTTTCCATGCCGAGATCTCGAGGGAACATGTCGATCGGCGATGTTTATTTCTGCGCTGCTCCTGCGAAAATGGCCGGGGATTTTCCTCCAAGGTCGCCTACCTTTGCGGGATAAATTTAGCGGAGCAGCGAGTCGGCTGCCCGGCCACCCCCTTGTGGTCAGCATGGCGCGGCGCCGCCGACACCTGCGCCCATGCCTGCGCTCTCCCGCGCATCATTCGCCCGGCGCAGACGCGTTGAGAGTCGCCTGTATCGGTGGGTGACACCCGCGCGGAAGAGCGCGTTCCCGGCTGGATGTTCCGGAGCCCACGACGAACAATGGCCGTACGATAACGCATCTAGCGCGTCTCGTTCCTCCCACACTGCGATTGCATACACCGCGAGTGTTGGGTTCCGCGTCTGGATGCCTTCCAGAGCGTGTTGCTTTTATCATTTTTACCCTCTCTGCTGCGCCCCTGCCGTGCGTTGAACGGATCCGGGGGGGGGGGGGGGCACTCACAAGCTTCGACGCGTCGCCGCTACGCGAGATCGGTGCGGCGGACGTACTGCAGCGGCGGCTTCATCGATACTGCGCCACTGGGCGGCGAACCGCGGGTCACCTGGCGGCGCCCCGAGAAGCTCTCGGCGTCGCGGTCATCGCTGATGCCGCGACAAAACCGCGCGGAGAGACGGGGTTGTTTTGACCTTTTTGGCGAACGCGGCTTCTCCGGGATGTTGATCGATTGCGGCGCTCCGGTGGGAGCCCCGCCGCGGAGTCTGCGCAGCTCTTTGAACGCAAACGGATGTTTTTCCAAAGGGCAACGCACACAGCCTGTGACGAAGGCGGCCGCGACGATGCGTGGCTGACCGGACTTTTAATGGGTTGGAAGAAAAAAAGAAAAGGCGACTCTCGCCGGGTTTTTCCCCGTTTGTGCGCGCCTGTACTCTGGAATGCTCGGCTGTAGCCACTGACGGTCAGCGCTCTTTTGCGTAACTACGCGACAACAAGGTGCGGTGCCGCAATCGCGTCAAGTCGCGAGTGGTCTGGCGCACGCGCCTCTCGGAATCTCGAGGTGCTCGAAGACGTGGGCGGTTTGCCGGCAGAAGCGCGCATGGGAGCGGCAGAGCTCGCGCGTTGTCGCCCTAGAGCTGTGCGGATGTGACGTCGTGCTTCCGTCGGTTGTTCCTCGTCTTCAGGGGGATGCGGGAAGGCAGCAGTCCCCCGATCAGCGACCTCGGCGCGCCGTCCTTTCTCCATTGACGGCCCGCGGGAGGGAGGAGAGAAAGAAAGGCTTTCCGCCGCCGAGTGTCCGCGATCACGTGGCTCTCCCAGCGGCAAGGCGGTGATGGGGGCATTCCATCGATCCGTATCCACGGATCCACCGCGCAGGTGGGGAGCCCTGCGCGCGCTCGTGTGTGTGTGTGTACAGGAGCGTCGCTGGGGCAACGGCGCTCGCGGCCGACGCGCCGAGCCCCGCGCACGCGGACTCGCTCCGCGGCCGCCCGCCGGCGATCAGCCCTGCCCAGGTGAGAGCATCATCCATGGCGGCGCCGCAGCTGCGCGTGCCAGGCTCGGTTTCGCGTCACACTGGCAGCATCCCAGCGTTTTCTCCCTTCGTGTCGTGCATGCTGGCGCCCGCGTGCGAGCGCCGACTTCGAGGGTCGGAGGCGCTTCTGTCGATCCCATTCCTCGTAGTAGACAGGCAGGCGCGAGATATGCCGACCTAGCGGGTAGGCGCCGTGCTGCGTGCCTCCGCGACGGGCGACATGCCTCTTTACAACTTCCAGGCGACTTTGAGCTTTTCTCCGATAGGCGCTCGAGCCCGGTGATTTCGCGGGAGGAGCGATCACGAGCGAGCGCCTCCGATCGGCGTCGGGGCCCGAAGCTCGAGCTTGCTACTCGCTGCGGGGCATCCGGCTCGCGACGCGCCTTGCCCCTGCGTCTTTCGGCGGCCTTCTCCGGAAAACACGCGGGGGATGTTGTCCGGCGGGAGTCGGCTTTTTCCTCCCGCCGCTCTGCGTCCGCCCAGGCGCGGGGGGTGGGGATGCTCCTGGCACGGCCCACCGCCGGCGCGGCTCCAGCGCACGCATCCGGCTCTGCGGCCGCCGCGCGTGCCAGCCAGCGGCCGGAAGCCCAAGGGGCCTCGGTACCCGCTCGTGTCTCCGGTCGCGCCCGCCCGACGGACAGGCGTCGGCGTGCAAGTTTCTCTCGCGCGCTGATCGCCACTGTGCGGAGAAAGCGAGGTGAAATCTCGGAACAACGTGCGCACGGCTGTTGTCGAAACGTGTTTTTGAATGGATAGAATGTAGAAGACTTCGAAAAGTTAAAAAGGAGCCCGAACTTCCTGACGCAATTGCTCTAGAAATTGGGCTTACAGATTCGGACGTAGAAGGCGGCGCACAAAACAAAGTAAGGCGAGTCTTGCGGCGTCCCAGGCACAACGCTACCGTGCGTACGCGTCCAGGAATAACTTCATTCAGGGAAGAACAGGGAGTGATATCATCTTTCCCGTTTCCCAAATTGATCGTGACGTCATTCACGGCAAGCGACAACGGGTCTCCCGCAAGCGCTCACCGCGAAGGCGTGATCGTCAGTTGCCCGTAGAAAATATTTTGTTTTTTGCTTTGATGCTCGGAAAAGCCTAGCTATTTAAAGATTATGCCTTGTACTTCTACCATTGTCTCGTACATGCCTTGTCTAAAGTGGGAACAACCTTATGCCTTTAAGTGACATCTGTTGCAGTGTCGCTTTCAGGTGGCGCTTGAGTACTTCGTGCTAACTGGATTCGCTTGTTATGGTACTCGCTAAATCCGGTGGTAGTGCACATTATTTTGCAGGCTGCAGTCTATAGTTTGTTGCAGGCTGCAGTCTATAGTTTGTGACACCTTTCATGCTCCCTTGTGTTGCTCCTTCCGCTTTCTCAAAGCTACAACATATCGGGATGTTTATGATGACCAGCCTCTATATTGAAAGGAAAGCGGCCTGTCTGTTGATAAAAATGTAAAAAGTCGGTTTCTGCCTTGCTTGCGACAGGGCAGCAAAGTGGTACTACGAAAACAGCGAGATTAAGCATAATTGCAAAAAACAAAGGCTTTTTCTTCCTTCTTTTTTAAGCTTGCAGAAATCGTAGACCCTATACAGTAGTGCATTTTATCGCAGAAAACGTTGTGCATGGACAACTCTTCCGTTGAACTTTGTGCGGCGGCCTTTTACATGATGCCGTCTTTTGCATACCGCCGTAGTCTCGCATATCGACTTTGCTTGTCGTGTACGCTGCGTTGTGTAACTGCTTGCATACTTTGTGCCTTTGCACGAACCATGACCTGCTGCCGTGCCCCTCCTCCATCTCGTTTTTTCTCTCTCTATCTCTCTCTGTGCCTCGCGGATGTGTCCCTTGAAAGATTTTGTTCTTTCTTCTGTCGTATATACCGATAACGGTATTGCGGAGCGGGGCTAGCGTCGTGCGAAAAACTGCAAACGGTAGCGTACAATCCGCGTACTTGGCCATTTTTCACCGCGCGCGATCAAGCCTATACCTCTCTGCAAATGTTGGAAACTCCGCGACACTATCGCATTTTCTTGCTGCGCAACGGAAGAAAAAATAAAGTAAACGGAATGTTCGTCACAAAACACGCTGCACTCGACGGAGCGACTTTGTGAGTGTCATCGTATGTGCCGTTACTTGGGTCTTGCGGGTAATCTAGCTGAACGATACAGCAAACTTTTGGCCACTGTGCTGTTTTGTATGTAGTGTGCGTTCCTATAAAGGAGTACGCCTGCCCACAAGCGCTTTCGGAGTATAGAGACTGGGAGAAAGAAAAAAAAAAAATATCAACCACCTGGCGGCGTAAGCACGCGACTTCTTTCTGCATGGCGCCCCTTTTCAAATGTCTTTATCTGTCATCGCTAAAGACAACTTACCCGCCTTGTTGGTGTAGTGGTTTTGGAGTTGATCTACTAAGCCCGAGGTCGCGAGGTCAAATCCAAATTAACCCCGAGTCCCCCCACTACGGCGTACATCATAATCTATCGTGGTTCTGGCACGTAACACCTCAGAATTAAAAAAAAAAAAAAAAGGTTCACCGTGAATAACCGACTCGCCCTAACTGCTGTCCTGACTGCTTTCTGCACTTGACTCTAGCGTGACGCCGTGCACCTGTTCCATGCCACGGCTGTGGAATTCTCAATTTCCGCGTTTAAGGAACTTTTATGTGCATGTTTATTCTTCGCAGACATGGACGTCAGTTGTCCAGACAGCTGCCGTCCCCACATTAAAGAAGCGCGGAGACGCAGAGATAAAAAAGCAAGGCCATATGTAATAATTCCGTGTGATCGTATGTATTTGTTGTATGTGGAGGCTATGGGACCCATGTTTCTTTCCTAACAGGCTGCGAGTGGGTGAGAAACGCACGTAAACCCACCAGCGTAGCAACGGCGGGTCGAGTGCATGAGCGGTTTCGGTCATACCGGCGCATGCCCCACATGTCTGCGAACAGATTACGCGCGAATCGACGACCGTTGGAATGTACGCCGCGGTCATTTTGCTGTGCCTCCCGTGCGATGCGCTATCGGGGAAAGGCAAGCGCCGATTCGTACGCTTTGCTTGCACTGACGCACTTGCAGCATGCGCCGGATTAATTTCGACCACCTGGGATTCTACAGCGTGCGCCCAAGGCACTGCACACAAGCATTTTTCGCATTACGCTCCCATCGGAACGCGGCCGCCGCAGCCGGACATCGAACCCGTGACCTCGCGCTCGCAGAGCACTTCGTAATGGCCACTAAGCTATTGCGGCGGGCAGCGTCGAAAACACGTCGGAAATACGTTTTGTGGGGAAACAGCTTTAAATTAAATTAAATTATAGGGTTTTACGTGCCAAAACCACTTTCTCATAATGAGGCGCGCCGTAGTGGAGGTCTCGGGAAATTTCGACCACCTGGGGTTCTTTAACGTGCGCCTAAATCTAAGCACGGCTTTGCGCACTATAGTTGCTGGATGATCAAGTGAGCACACCAAAGGTGTTCTACCGACTCCTGTACAGTGCTTGCCTTTTCTTTTTTTGTTGCGATAGCAATTATATGGACACTCCAGGCGCATTTCTGCCGTCGGCGTCGCTGTGAGGTCCCGTATAAAGTCCACGGGCGATAAAATCGTCGCCACGCGCCATGTCCTGTATGTGCGAGTGAAAGCGTGCGAGGGTGAGTCTGCGATTGCAGCTCAATCTCGCGTACGCAACGGCGGAAAGCGGGTAGGAAGCGCGCCGCCTTCCGGCGCGCTCAAGGCTTCGGGGGGAGGATAGGCAGGGGGGGGGGGGGGCGTGTTCTACTCCGGGAGGCCCAGGCTGCCGCGCGCGCCCGGCGGGGCCTCTGTATGTTGAAAGCCATCTGCGACGGGTGCAAAGTCCGCGCTGCGCTGTGTTTCCAAGGCGTAGTTGATGCGAGCGGCTGTACGAAGGTCAATTCGCTCGCTGCTGCTGCCGCGTTTCCTCACTGCAGCGTCAGCGAGTTTCCGCGGTCATCGAGTGAGATGTGTTCATGTTGGCATGTGCGCGTGTGGCACCATGCTTATTTATTTAGTTACACTCGCGGACAACTTTCTGTGGCTATGAAGAAAAGCTGCGGAGGCAAAGCGCGCACAAGTTGGAGCGCTTCTGAAATGAACCCCGCCTTTTAATCCACGTTAGTTCAAGCTGGGGAACAAGAAACATACACCTTATTAGCAACAGTTAAATAAGACAGAACACATCATTGAGTGTAAAGGTTTACATATTTTGCGGCTTCTCCCTTCAGTGTATGGGGAAACGCGAAACCGTTGCACGTGGAAGCTGCGTCGATTCAGCGTCTGTTCCGAGCAACCAAAAGCACTGTCAAACGCTGCCGGACTACTTGGCGCGGTAACACATGTGCAGCAGCCACGCGCC
Organism: Dermacentor variabilis; assembly: GCF_050947875.1. Lineage (NCBI taxonomy): Eukaryota > Metazoa > Arthropoda > Arachnida > Ixodida > Ixodidae > Dermacentor > Dermacentor variabilis. Next base: position 259,830,344 of record NC_134568.1, on the reverse strand, counting down.
CTTAGCTTTTCCTTCATAGCCACAGAAAGTTGTCCGCATGCATAGTATGCCTATGTTTACAAGTTTATATGGTCGATAAAACTGCTATCGTTAATTCGTATAGCTGCCCACTAATTTTCTATCGCAATCGATGCTTCGCCTTTTGAGCGAAACTGCGACTTTTTAATTATTAAACGCCCAAACCGAAAGGCCACATTGCTTCCACGTAGCAGTAATTAGGCTTTTTGTAGGTTTAACATAATCGTTGAGGAGAACGAGCGATACCCTTTTACGTTTCGATATTCGCCCAGCGGGTCCTTTGCATTATCGACCTTGATGGTGATAAGGTCTGTGTAGTTAATCAATTTCTGCCCATCGATTTTACGCGGCTCACGTTCACGCGTTACATTATGTATGCGAAATAGTTACAAATTGCTTCCGAGCAACAGCGGCTATCAAGAGAAATACCAGAAGCAACACTGCAGCAAGAAAGGTTCATCATCGGTAAACAGATGTAGGTGAAATTGTCTTTGGCTAGCTGGGCGTGGTTTATCATTATTATTTGCATCGAGAGGCAGCATCCTAACATTTGCACAACGCCCAACTGCACCGGTTGCATTTCTTTGCAGAAAGCATGGTTGAATTGGCATTCATGTGTCCCTGATACTGCGTGGTGATCTGGGCGTGTGGAGGGCAAAATGCCGGAGACGTAGCGGCTAGCATTGCATTATCTATAGAATGGGAAGGGGGGGGGGGAGGAAAGAAAACGGAAAAGGCTAGTTAACGCGCACTGACAAAAAAAAATAAGTAGGCCGATACTGGCGCTTAGCGTTCCTAAAGTGTAGCTTGCAGTGTCAAGGTTATTGTGAGAAAAGAACAGGGTATAGCTATCTGCGAAAGGTAGTCGCCAGCTGGCGTCTTTTGTCTTCCTCATCACCCCCCCCCTTTTTTTTTTCATTTCTTTCCACAGACATGGCCTTGCTCTTTATTTATTTGTTTTTCCCCGTCTAAAGATGTCAGGTTCAGTGGCGCTATCGCTCTATCTTATCGTTGTTTTTCCTGGCGGCGTCGTTCACCCGTCCTGCAGCCTTTTTAGCCGCACTGACGTTACACGAAACTTGTATACTATGTAGTCGCTGTTGGCGGCCTTCTCCGATACGACTTCGAGTGGGATACCGCACGCTACCTGTGCACTCTGCGACGTCGCTCCTGTTCGCCTTGATTGAAGGCTCCGGATTTGTTTCGACCGACAGGGGTTCTTTGACGTGCACTAAAAGTTTCGCTCCGCTTGCTTCCCCGTTTCGGCAACGGTATACCGGCCAGGAATCGAGCTTGAGACCTTGAGTTGCGCCTTAGTTACCGATTAGTCGGCGATTTTGTGCTTGTGTTAGCGCCGGCAAAGTTTCAGTTGCTCTCGGCAGAGATGGCGATATTAGAGTATTTTGACATAGCATTATCGTTCTACCGTTACCGCCTGTCGCCTAATTCGCGCAGTTTATCGCGCATGGGCAATTGGTAGAGCGGTAACGCTACGCTAAAATACTTTCCTCCGCGAATGAACAGAACTTATCTCGGAATTCATGGGGAGCTTTGCCTAAAGGAGTACTTAAGCACGCGCTACCATATCAAACTAAGTTCGGCGAGTTAATTGTTGCTTATTCACGAAAGAAATATGGAATAGTACGAAGGAAGACAACAAGCACACGTTCTGTCGTCTTTCTCGTATTCGTACTACTTTGTGCTCGTCACTTCGTAGTCGTATGCGTTATACCGACGCTACCTCCCGTCGACTGCGCATGCGCGGTAGACACCGCTCGTCCTTCAGACTGCATCAGTAACGGTAATGGCAGAACAGTAACGCTATTCTAAAGTACTTCAATGACGCGAACGATAGCATTTTTTCATATCACGACCTAAAGTCGTATGTCGAACTCGGATGTGTTTCGAATGGCCCGTATGGAACCTTGGGGCAGTTCCTCTTGTGCATCTACCCGCGATTTGATGTACAGAGAAAATCGCTGACAGACATCTTGTCGAAATTTGTCGTTGCACCATTGACTGAAAAGGTTCTATTGGGATCCTCGTCATCAGCCTGATAGCCTGGAGGCTCTCAACAATTTTTTGCATGAGAGAGAACTGGACAGGGGACTTTGAAGAGTCTTGGAGCGTACAAGATTTTCACCACCAACTTCATCCTCATAATCAACATCTTCTCTTTTCTTTCTTTCTTCACCCATTCCCCTACCACCAACGCCGAGTAGCAGGTCAGAACATTCATTCGGACCGACCTTTGAGCTTTTTTTCTCATAATAAATGCCTCTCTGTTTGGAGCAGTTCCCTCAAAAATTGTGCGTAACAAAAAATAAAAATAAATGTGCTGAAGCGTTGTGTGCCTATGTAGAACTGCGTCCGCCACCATACTCGATACATCGAACGTATAGCCGCTCAAGGGCCCGTATACAGGGTGTCCCACGTAACTTGAGCCAAACATTAAAAATATGCAAATGCCACGTATAGCTGGACAGGACCAAAGTAATGTCGTTTGCCGTCGCTTTGAGATACTCAGATTATTTTTTCATTCTGTCTAATTAGATTATTAATTAATCAACTTCTCAAATATTATAATGAGATGAAAAAGTGTCAGTGATAAAATTGCAGAGCAACATGAAAAACTCCCGATACAGCTTTCTGTTGCTCGATACGTGCTACATAAAAGTGTTTTTCCGAGCGTGAAAGAAGCCCGCGAATACACGCAAACTGCCTCGAGCGGCCAGCCGCGCGGCGGATGCTGGCTACAGGTAACTAGCTTTTCGTTCGAAATGCCGGCACAAAAGAAAGGTTGACCAAACGATGAGATGTAGTCCTCGCTCTGTAGACTGGAGGCTTTGTCTCGTTACGGCGTGATGATTAAGGAAGCTGTGCCGAGAAAAGAAGGTAAGCGCGGGCGAAACGAAAGTCGCGTTTCCGGTCAGCTGTAAACAGATGTAAAAAAAGATCCAGCGATAGCCGGGGAGCTCCCAGAGCGCAGGGAAACCCCTGCCATTGCGTGGCGCCCTTGGAGGCCACGGACCGGAGACGCGTAGAGCACTTCGCGGAGCGCCGGTCCCTACCGAGATCGGTGCTTCAATGTAAACAATAGCGCTGGCCAGGAGGGGGGGGAGACGTGCCGCGTTTCCTGGTAATACATTTCGAAGGCTCGCTTCCTTAGAACAAAACACCACACATTTTGTGAAGCAGGTGGCCTTTCGCTCGCGTTCTTCGTTTTATGACGCCCATGTTACGATTATTTTGCACACCGGCAAGTGAAATCGTCATTTGTTTGAAGATTGCTGTACATTTGAGCGTGTGAAGTTGCGAAGTGCTCATTGAAAACTTGCCGTTTTTTTTTTCCTTTTAAAAAAAAATGTAATAGTAGCTCTTATGGGCTCACTCTCCCGGTCGTTTTAATGCCCGCCGCCGTCTGTCGCTGCAATCACAATATCCTTTTCGAGAAGTTTACAATGCAGAAGTGTCATTGTCACAAGTACGAATCCTCGTGGCAGAAACAGATTGGCAGTCCGTGCATGAATGTACCTCTCGGCTACAGCATTGGAGAATACTTGTCCTGGAAACCGCGATAGTGCCAGCAGCTGCCATGATTGGCTAACGCGAGCTCAACATCCGTCTACTGGATAGAGCGGCGTCCGCGCCTTCGTGTTCCAGCACGACGCCTTCCAACTTGCCGGGGAGGTCCCAAGTTAAGTTTTCTTCTACGTCCAATGACAACGATGAGTACGTCTGATTCGTCTTCATTAGTCCTCTAGCGCAAGGCTTATTCTCATGTTTACTGGATGGCGCTGGCGTCTTGTTTCCGTGAAGGTTTGCGTGAGGCTTATTAATGGGGCAGCCCATAATAAATCTGAGAAAAGCTGAGCGAATCCAGCAGTAAGAAGCTAAAGGGTTAGTCGGGATTAGAGGAGGAAGAAAAGCCGAGTCTTTCCGCTTCACCACCGGGAGGTGTAACTTCCACAAACGTGCGCGACTCGCACTTCTTTACATCTCGAAAGGAGATTGCGCGCTTTCCTACCTGCGAATGTTCACTCCAACAAACATCGCACGAAATAGTCTGAAGGCTTACTGCGCATGATATTTGCCAGCTATCGTGTCAATGCTCCGCGTTACGCACGGACGACAGTGCTTTTTTTTTCTTGCTGATTTGTTTTGCATGTGAACTTTGTGGCATGAACGTCATGCTGTATTTATCTTCTCGCTTCTCCGCCACACAAGTAGCCAAGGTGATCCGTATGGGGCAAGCCGCCCGCCGGAGCAGAGAACAGAGTAACTATCGCGGGCTGAGTAAACATTTTCGTTAATCTATATAGGGTCGTTGAGGTCTACCGGCTTATGATGAATTAAGAGCTCCATCCAGTAGGCAAAGCCAAGCTGGCGCGAAACTTGTGGAATATCGCCCGCGAGTACGCAGTGCTTCTTCCTGATCAGAACATGGTGCTTATTCGGAACAACTTGCTGGGCACACCGCGGCGATACAGCCAGGGTCCGGCTCTTCATGCGGCAGACACTGATCCTTTCCGCAGCAATGCGACGGCGCCCGGGGAGGCCGCCCATCTCGGCTGGGTGGGGAGCACGGCTCGGGACGGTCTTGACGGCGGGGGGAGAGCCGATCAATAGCAAGAAGGGAGCGCAGCCATGGCGACGGGAAGACAACACGGGAACACCTCCCTCCTTCCCTCCCCCCGCGCCGCCGGAACCGGACGGCCGGCTGCGGATGTCGGGCCGATGCTGGACTCCGCCATTGCACCTCTTCGTCCCCGAGCGCGGTCCCGGCGGACGCAGTGTAATAGATGCCGCTGCGATGTCTGCCTGGCTCCCTGCGCCTCGTGTGGGCGTTTCTTATCCGTCTGTCCTCAGCATCGCAATCTTTGGCATCGCTGGTCGGGGTGGGTATGGAAAACTTGAGGTGGCGCGGTTCATGGCCGGGCGGGCGACGCGCGTTGGCGGGCCAAGAAGCAGCGGCGTTCGCCGAGTGGCTCGCGCGCGCGCTCTGACCTTGGTCCGGGCAGCCGTGTCCGCTCGGTCTGATGAGGGCCCGCCATCGATCCCCGGCGGAGCGCGTTTCGTGGGGCCATCCAGAGGCTGCTCGGAACCCTTGGCCACCGCCTCGTTCACTGGCGGCGAGGTGCATCCTGCGCACCTGCTCCTTGGCGCACGCTTGACGACACGCGCAACGGAATTGCAACTTTTTATGAGCTGCACACATTTCTCCCAGTCTGTGGCTGGAGGGGAAGGAGGGATGCATTCAAACCTTCGTAGCACATCTTAGCCTGCGTCAACGTTAATGTAGTCCGTGTCAGCTTAAGCGGGAGCAGTTGTAGGCGTGAAAGCCGTATATGTTCTGGGGTCGCAATAAAAAAAATAAGTTTAGCAAGGCTTGCAGTCCCACGGAGCTGCTGGCACACGACTAGGTCTTGCCCTTGAACGAACAGTGTTTCCCGCAGAAGACTGCAGTGCGTTCATCCAGCGAGATTTCGAAATGAAGGCATTTTAAAGAAAGACTTCCTTTGGAAGGCAGGTTGTGTAACAGGATGGCACTACGGTGCACTACCACTAAGTTGCTGTTGCGTCAGCAATTTTTGCACGCACATTTCGGAGAGACCGCTATTCGTCGTTTCAACGCTGGTACATCTTGGACGCCGTGGGTTACGCGTTTTGGATAGAGGCAGCTGCTTGGAATGTTGTCTGACTGGAAAAGCAGTCGCGGGAGATCCTTCCCTGCGCTTCGACTTGGTAGTTGTAGCAGTACGACGAAATATTAATCGTGGTCATGTTTACGATCGCTCGGTTTAGCCGCCTTCGCGATCCACCACTGCGTGTCTGTGCCGATGTAGTGGCTATCGGAGTGATCTCGACCTTGACGTCAGTAAATGTTCTTACGGCTTCCTTTTTTATTGTGAAGGCAGCAAAAAAAAAAAAAAGAACGCGTGTTACAAGTGTAAACAGCGCATTCGCTCAATACTCGTTTTTTTTTTTCATGTTTTTTTTTTTTTCGCGGGTAGCGAACGCGCTCGCTTGAGCATCTCCACTCTGGCACAGAGAACGCCCTGAAAGTGATGTGTGCGTGCGTCGTAGCCATCGCCGCGGCGTTGGTCGAAGCCTGGCAAGCTGCACCTTTCTTCAGTCCGTGGATGGCGAGGCGGGAGCGGTTTCGTTCGGCTGTCCGCGGGGCTGTTTCGTCACTGCCGCCGCCGGTTCCTCGTCGCCGAGAATGGGGCGCGATTCGTGCGCTGGGGGCGTCGACAAGAGTCTGCGGAGGACGCCGCCGCGCCCGCGAGTGTGCCGTTTCTCTCCACGTCATCCTCGTGGCTATTCCCGTCTTTCCTCGTGCGATGCGCGACCGGAGAACGGCGCAGCGACTGAGCGCGCGCTCGTTCTGCTGTGTGCGCGCTAACTTTCCTCCGGGTGCCGTAGAGCGCGCCTGTGATGGACCGCGCACGCAGCATCCGACCTTACGCCACTAAAACAGCCCTAGCGGGTCTTGAAGCTGAACTCGGGCGTTTCGCGCTGGTGGTACCACTGAAATGTATGCCCGAACGAGCTCGCTCGACACTACAACCCGGGAATAGCCCCCACATCTTCCGCAGGCGTTCGCAGTGTTTATCCACTGCAGTGCGTGTGTCTGCCCGGGAATTGGTGGGGGGGGGGGGGGGGGGGCGCTGGTGTCTCTTTACAACACCTCCGCCTATGAGGCATGGTGCCTTTTCCTGCTCACGCTAGCGGCCCAGCAGCCAGACCTGTCAATGGACCCCCGCTGGAGTACTTAAATCAGAAATGAATGCCGCGTTCGTGTTTAGGTATTGTTACCCAAACTTAAAGTTATAAACGCGCGTAGCACTGCTCCACTTGGCCTCTTTCTCATTTGTGGAAGCCAGATATAAGGAATATTTGCCTCGCCCTCGCTATTTCCCCCAAGAGTAGTAGACATTGCCACATTCGCCACTCTTCACCTCTCGTCTATGCGCGCCTTGTCCTCCTGCTAAACTGCAGAAGGGCAGCGGATTGGGCGAGTTGGTGTTCCATGGTAACAATAAAATTCAAACAGCGCTAGACGACAGGACCAGAAACAGGAGGAGACAGCGCCGTGTTTGTCTCCTGTTCTTTCTGGTCCTGTCGTCTAGCGCTGTTTGAATTTTATTGACTCCTGCTAAACACTTGTATTAGAGCATACTGTGGCCCACAGAGTATGCGTCCTTGCTCCCGCGGAAATGCATTGATATCTACTACCGACTCGGGCGCGATCCCGGGACCGGTGGCCACATTGCAAGCTAGAGTGCGAGGTAAAGAAACAGTGATTTAATGGCATAACTGAATACAGGTGTGGCGTGGTTATGTTCGGTTTTAGTTGTAAAGGCCCATTCACGACTTGGTCTTCCGACAATTGGCAGACCGAAATCGGTGTCGTGTTGGCCTAGTGTGAATCACCCTTAACGGATCTAGTGGGCGCTAATTTCGCAGCCCTGTTGATTGCGTAACGATGCGAACGAAACTGCGCGAAAAGTTGCGCACACTTAAGGGGGGCCGTTTTTGGTCACGTTCGCCAAGTGCGGACGAAGAAGGGGCCCCGAACCCGCTCGGATCTTCGTCCCAGCTGTCAGCCGCCGCAACTGTGGTTCTTCGCCTTTGTTGCGATAGCTTTGCCTAATAATCGCGTCCTGCATGCAGAGCGCGAGTGATGAACGAGCAGCCGCGATTGATCCGCTGCGCGATTTCGACCAGCTCTTCTCCTCCCTTTCCCGCTCCCGAGAGGAGGGAAGCTCGCAGGGCAGCTGCGTGCGGGCTTCTACGGGCTTCGCTTCGCGAGCGCCGCCGTCGGCCAACGGCTGGGCCGCTGTGTTTATCCGTTGCTATGGCAACGCGATGCCGAGGGCCGTCAGAGATGATACCTGCGCCCTAAGCTCCCTACCCCCTCCCGAATTTCGATCCGCAGGCCTCTTATCGTTGCGCGCGGTGCTCCCAGCAACTCTCCGTCATCGGCGCGACAATAACTCCATGGTCCGCGGCCCCGGGCTGCAGCCGCCTTTTTGCGCTCCGGGCGAAGCGCGAGAGTCGCGTCTCTAGCTGTGTCTTCGTCAAGCGAATTAATACAGCGCTGCGCATTTCGAAAACAACCCCTGCACGAAACTTTGTGCGTGCTCTTCGCTATGTTGCGTGGCGTTAGGTTTTCAGAGCCCTTTGCGTTATGTTTTGGAATACCTTTGAAATGGGAAGTGGTTAGAGGTAGAACTGACGCCAGGGGGGCGGCGGTGGGGGATGTCCGGTCGCGGAAGTGTCCCCCAATGTCTGGTCCAGCAGCTCGTCGCGACTCATCTTGAAGCTCTTGTTACAACTTCGATTGGATACTTTCGAGCTGTTCTCTGTTTAGTTTCTTCCAAAGCTCTGCCAGGAATACTAACCCCCGGGGTAGTTGCAACTTGCAACTTTATTGTTTGCATTTTGTACATCGACATTTTGTCTGTACATGTTGAGAGAGTGCTGGGGGTGTAAGCATATTAGGAGTCTGCCCAGTAAAAACAAAAGGTGACTGATGTCAGTGTTACAAAAACAGTTCTTTCACTGCTTCAGCCTAGTGAGAGCTGTCCTCGACAGGCACTTTGGTACACAACATTGCTTTTCTAGGGCTGTCATCTTCTCTTTGTTTCCCAGTAGGAGAACTGTATTAATCTTTATGTAACCTTTAGTCATCTCTGGATGCATGTGCTGCTAACAGTGAAGGATTTTTAAATGTGCACATATTGGAGAATTTAATCCTGGTGTTGTTTTCCTTGTGTAGATTATTTGCATGTAACGTTAACTGGTATCACAGAATTGTTGTGGAGAGGTAGATATTACAGATGCTGTAGTCTCTACGCTGTCTTCTTGTGTCTGGATAAGTGTGCTTTGTGCTGGAAAATTTTAAATTATGTTATACTAAAGCCAAAATATTGTCAAGTCTGGCAGTTGGCTAATGGTTCCAACCGATAAGTTACTGAGAACTCACCAACAATACCTCATATATCTGTGTTCATTCTGACTCCTCAAATCAGTAATGGCACTACTACATTTAGTACTGTATCCATTATTCTATTTGCTTTCTTTCTTTCTCCAAATGTTCCCTTTTTACTTAAGGAAGCCTAGCTTCTTGCATTTATTAGTTGCTCACTTGATTTTCTTTTAACCATATGATCAGCCCTTCAGTCATTTTCTCCTTGCCACTTGCATGTTATATTTTTCTGCAGTGGTTCAGGGATAGCATTATCTAGCCTGATTTCAGGGAATGGATGTCTTCAATACTTTGTGCCTTCTCCACACATCTGATGCAGGCTTATCAAGAGGTGCTTGTTTGTCAAGACACCACAGAGTGCCTTCCTAGTTTGCTGTGGACAACTGATGCCTGGCGGCTGCTGAAATTCTCGATGAGACATGAATGGAGAGCCTGGGAAGCTGTCTCCTGTGCATCTGATCAAAGATGATGGTGCAGGAGACACTGAGAAAGGTAGAGTAAATTTCGCTTATTGCATGTGTTTCCTCTCTGCAGCAATTCGACTCCCTAGAAGTGTTTGTAGGATGTTCGTTTGTAAAACTTTATTGGCAACAAGGATCAAAACGTGACTTAGCGACCAGGAGCCCACAGGCCCTGGTGGCCTCCTCAGCCCACTGGACGACCCGATGTTGGTCTGGGTCCGAGCTGAGCAGAGCAGACTCCCAATCCTTGCTATTTAAAATTGCGAGCCCTCATTGTGGGGGGTTGGCCGAGCAGGCCCATATCATATGATTAATGTCCGCTTGTCTGTCGTGGCACCAGGGGCAGACTTCAGAGTATTCCCCAGGATAAATTCTGGAATATAGCAATAAGTTGGCGAACGTACCCATTTCTAATCTCCGCCACGTGACTTCTTGTCCCTTACTTAGAGATTTGTCGCCTGCAGGGTATAGCTTCCTGCTCAGGCAATAGTGGGTAGTATCTTGCTTGAGTTCATGCTTCTCCAGTTCCTGATTTGAGAATGGTTCCTGTCTGAATAAACAATTCGAAGCTTGGATTTAATGCATGGTTCATTTGTATGTGTCATAGAATAATTCTTAGCCTGGTCGGCCGACACGATTAGTGGGACTTTTATGTTTTTTTTATTTCAGTGGTGAGTAAAAGGAAAAAATGTGTGTGTGTGACTATTAAATTTTTATTGTGGGGGCCCTACTGAGTTCGGGTGATTGTGCAAATGCCCAAAAGTAGCTGATCACATTCTTTTCATGCAGAATCAAGCACTGATGACCAGCTTCACCTTGGACAAGCAGCATCGCCTTTAGGTAGACCTAGCAGCCTTCCTTCGAAACTTGGCAACAGCGGAACCGAACTTTCAACGAACGAAAACCAAGATATTCACCAAGATGGAGATCTGCAGAGAGACACTATAGCAGCCAAAAGAAAACATTCTTCGGTAAGGGACATAATTACCAACCAAATAACCACTACTGAGCAAATGTCTTGCAAGGCTGCATATGTACTGCTAGATTTGCTGCACTGCACTCTGGTAAAGCTGCGAGATATAAGATTGTACTGTGGACTTTTTTCATGTCCTCACACCATTATTTTGGAGTCAAGGTGTTGCTTACCAACTGCAGCTGCAGTTATAACTACTGGTTTACTAGAAGCAGAGTTGGAGGAGTGCTAAAGAATAAGACCTCAGTCAGTTCCAGTGCTGCAAGCTGTTGCAGTATGTTTTTCTATAGTTACAGTGTCCTTTTATTTGATAATGTGCCAATTTTTGGCATTCTGACACACTGCAGAACTTAAACAGTCATGTCAGCAAATACTGTAATTTTCATTGTTTCATCTGCTGGCTGTTTTGAATTTCTCTTACTTGCAGAAATAAACTTTACAGAAATTCATCATACTATCATGTAAATATTAATAAGTACTCTTCACTCTCTTCTTAAGAAACAGTGTGCAAAATGTCACTGGACATTCATGATTATATTGTGCTTAGTGTTATACTGACAAGCATAAGCGACAAGACGTGGACGTACATAGCGCGAACGTATGTTGCACTACGTACGTCCGCATCTTGTCCCTTATGTTCCTCAGTGTAACACTCAGCGCAATATATTCATGGACGTCCACCAACTAGCCCTGTTCATTGCTTCACTAGACATAACAAAGACTCAAATGGAAGCCTCATTTATGTCGGTAATTGAGCTCTTAGAAGCCTTCACAGCATGGTCACATTAATGCCGCTAATTAACAGAGACCGAATTATCTCCTAAATTTCTGGTGCCAAATGCATCCATAGAGCACATATTTATCATTGTCAAGCACTTGGGGAGACAACAGTTGAATGCTGAATAAATGTGTTGTCGAGTGATACTCCATAGTTGATTCCAGAGAACTTTTGAGGAGCTTAGTCAGATCATTGCCACGGTGGCAGTACGGTTCTCAGCGACAAAAGAACATGAAGTCTCAAAGATCAGCTAGAATGGTCATGGGCACAATTTCCAGGCACAAGGAGCACTGACGATTAAAAAAATATATACAGGGAATGCAGATTGCTGCTGCACCTTGCTGTACTGGTTCAACTGAGGTCCTGACATTTTTTGTGAAGGAAGAGCTGGGAGAGATTTTTGTTTCAGAAGACAGTGGAGTTTCTTGACGTTAGGGAAGAAAATGTCTCTTCTGGAAGGCACAGGTTGGTACTTAATAAAACAGCCAATGTGCCAGCCAGCTTTTGATAGATTTTACCATTTTTGTCAACAAACATAACAAAAGGCTGAACTGAAGTAATTTTTTTAATGATTTTTAACGAGATGGCCACAGTAGAGCACCTATAAGAATTCAGAAATTTCTTCAGAGTTGTTAAAGGCTCGCAGAGGCAATGTTGGAGTGGAAATTCAATGTTCTCATGTATACTTATTCAGACACACTTTTCTGTGCACTTTAGCTCTTAGGGAAACACATGTAACTTTGGCAGCGGACGGCTGCGACTTTATACTCTCCTATAGTTTCATTTTACTGCAACAAATGGTGTGATTTATTTAAGTCTGAAATTTACTGCACACAGTGCAGCTGTCTCGAAATTCAGAAGTTGGTTTGTATTGCTGGCATGTATCCATAGTTCTTCAATGCAGATCACAGATACATTCAGTGGAGGATGGGCTACATGCACTGTGTTTCTGTTTTGATGTTGAAACCAAAGAATAATAATTTGCTTGGCATCATTGCCTGCATCTAAAATTTATTTAAAGGTCATTGTATTGATTGAAAACAACTGACCCAGGTAGTATATTCCAACTTAAACCAGTGTGCTCATTATGCTGTACTGTCAGTGGGAGGGACAAGAAATAGAGCAACCTGATGGGGCACTTCGCATAAATAGGAATCTGAGTCTTCCTGTCTAATAGGCTTGTGATCACAGCAGTAGTAACCTAAACCTGTTCTGCTTGTAAAGGCTTACCCAAGATGACCAGTCCTGTTTTTGCCTTTGTGAACTGTTGTTGAAAGTTTAAAAAGATTAACAATCTGACAAGGCCGTAACTGAATATAATGGGATTACACAAGTGATGTTAAATATTTTGTCGCTAAGTTTGATAATGGCACGCCTACTTTTATCTGTTTCATACTAGAATAGGAAAATTGCCCATGTTTTGATTGGTGAAAAATTGTTGAAACTTGGAAGATGTGGGTAGACGCCTGAGACAGGTCTACACTTGTATCAGAGGCTCATTTTGATATTAAGTGCTAAACTTCGTGACAACGAAAGGATGCAATAGCAAATGCGTTGTTGCCCAACACAAAGAGACTTGCACATAAGTGACAGGCAATTATGTTTCTCATGGTGGTGACGAACATTCACTGTTGGCCCCTTTTCGGGAACTGTACTTCGGAGCATAGAGCAGAAGGCAGGTACAGTAGAGCTTGTACTGAAATGCAAGGTTGTCGCCAAGTATAGAGGACCAGTGCCGGCCACTTTCAGTGTACTACTAAAATCTGCTGACGCCATCCAGTAGGGAGGCCACGAGAATGACGGGACATCTTGAATGATAACAGACGCATGCCTTTGTCAACACTTTCTAACATCCAATGCATCCAGCCAAGCTCTGTCCATGGCTATATGCATTCACAGGGGCATGTGTGCTCTTACTTTATGGCACTCCAGCGGGGCCATGCTGGACACATGCACCTTGACATGAGCGGTGTGTTTGCATGCCCTACTAAAAACTATTTCCTTTCCCTGCTAGGCTGTGTGTTACAACACTGCTGTTGACGCACAAAGTTTCAGTGCTGGTTGCCCATAGGTGAATTTTGCAACCTTTTTAAGGTGGCACATTCATTTTGCTTGTCAATTTGTGACCGTTCTTACACTTCTTGCTCCTATAGGACCTTATCTTGAGCACTGTCACCAACCGCATGAGAAACTTAAAGGGGCCCTGAACAACTTTTTATCAAATTCGATAAATGCATTTGAGGTTAAAATAGACTATGTAAGAGGTACTTTGCCACAAAAAGTACTCAAATGCGTTCAAAACAAGCAGAGTTATGGCAATCAAAGGTTGCATATGACGCCGTTTACTCTGCTCCCATTCCTTCTTCTGTGCCTTGCATGGTGAAGGCTGTGGCAGAGCAGGGTGTGCTTACAACGCTCTGCCTGCTGAATGTCATCGTGGCACACAGTTCAACTTTGGATTTTGGATGTTCACATAGGCTCCGCTACTTACAATTTTGCCGCTTACACTGTGCCAAATGCGGTTGTCCCCAGCGAGCCGCAGTGCTCTCAGTGTACTCGTCGCGGCACCCTGTGGCGGCTGTAGTATCTAGGCTACGTAGCAGACTGCAACTACATGCAACTGTAGTGCGTATGTGCAGCGTTTGGTTTGTGTACGACAGGGCTTGTGCACGTGCTCATGTGCTTCAGCCCGGTCGTGCTATGTGGTCCGGACCGGCTTTGTCCTGTACCAGCTTTCCCGACGGATAGTAGCCACATCCAACTTGCACATATTGAAGTGGTTTCATGCTCAGGGTCCTGCATATTTCACTTAGCATGTTAAAAAAAAAAATGTGCGCTTACCACTGCACTGTTCTTGCTGAAACTTTGCAGAAGGCTCGAATTTTGGAGTCCACGTCCTTCAGTGTAACACTTCCCACAGTCAATTGCCTGGTTTTTAAGACAAAAGTGTAAATTTGCCTTTGCTTATGGGGATGCGAGCTGCTGTCGCAATGTGCAAGCATAAACTTGTGTTGCCACCTGCCAGCAGCTGCAGAAAGCAGCGTTTCAGGGAGGGCTGCTGCGTGTTCCTGCAGCAGGCAACGCATGGCAACCCTCTTTCAATGCAGCAGGGAGGGTTGTCCACTTGTTTATGCAATACTGTGCAACACTGTACATTGCTGTACAGTACTGTGCAAATTGTGTGAAGGCTCCACCGCCAGTTCAGGGTGCACATAGACCAGCTTGCTTGCACAGAAAAGTTCACTGAACACAATAATCAAGTATGAGGAGGCTTGTGGATGCTCCCCAGCCTGACAACCGTTGCTTCGATAGCCTAAGCAATGCAGTAATAAAGGAACCAGGTGCTTACCCGTTTTCACACTTGCAAAGCCACAGCTTTCCTGCCAAGCATGGGCATCACTGCAGCTAATAATCAAGCCTACAAATCTGCATAATCTTTTTTTTGCATGATCCAACTTACAGAAGTTGAATACTAGGAGCAAGATGCATACCTTGTTTATTTTAAATTTCTTTTTTCGCTCAATAGTTATACTAAAAATAGAATATTGTTACTTTCATTCATGCATCTTGAGGAGCTTCTTTCAAATTTTCATAAGAATTCTCAGAAACTCTGAGCAATTATTCCTGCTTTACTTCCATTTAGAACACCAATGACCAGTATACAATTTTATCTATCACAGTATACATTTTGACGAATTCATTTTGAAATAAAACATTAAAATATGAAACACTGGAAATGAGCACGTTTCTAGCAGTAAGAAAAGAGGTAATAGCACCTAAGCAGGCGATATGTGCACCTGGTGTTTCGCGGATATGACATAAATCCCAGCACATTGCCTCAGAGATTTTTCAGTGCACCGTGGGCAGCCGCGGACGCTGTTTAGCCGAGGAGCTAAACAGCGTCTAGCCGAGGAGCCACACTGGTTCTCAACAGTCATGCATCAAGTGTCATTTCTGGCAATCTTTCTGTGACACATTCATTCATATTTCAAACAGAAAATTTTGTACAGAGGCTGGTCTACGTCTACATCATCTGAAGCTAGGCCTTTTATGTGGGCCATAACGTTGTTGCAGTTAGGAAGCTTGGTTGTATACCAAGAATTAAAAAAAAAATTTATTCTTTGAGTTATGGCACTGAAAACTTGTAAATACATGTAATTTTATTATAAAGCAGTAAGGCTGGTCTTATTGTATTTCTTGATTCATGCAGAAGCCATTCATGCAGAAGCCTGTTTACCAAAATACGAGGAACTTACCTCGTGAAAATTTTTTAAAATTAAGTAAACTTGCATAAAGTTAGGGCCAAATGAAATAAACAAAAGTAAACATTATATTCGGAATAATCAGATAAATTGCACATACCTACAAGCTTTCAACAGCGTAATCTGAATAAAAATTTTTAAATATTTTGGTTTGACTCGGCTTGCCAACTGAAAAGAATTTGTAGCAATAATAAGAACCTGCCATTCAAAATTTGTATAAAGGAAAGCCATCGTGCCGATTCTTTTGCGAGAATTGGTGATTGCTAGTGAAGCAGGGTTATAGATTACCATGCAATGTGGAAGGGGCTGTTTGAAGGCTAAGGTGTTTTGCACCTCTGTTGCAGGTGGAAGGCCCTCACATATGCCCCGTGTGTGATGATGTACTGGGCTCATCACATGCCTTAACCCTCCACATCCGCCAGCACAACCCAACTGACCACTCGCACACCTGTCGGCTCTGTGGCAAGACACTGAGCTCAGCCAGCTCTCTGGATCGACACATGCTGGTGCACTCTGGCGAGCGGCCTTTCAAGTGCACCGTTTGTCACATGGCATTCACCACCAACGGCAATATGCACCGACATATGCGCACACATGCAGGGCCCGAGGAATCTGAGGGGCCCTCCCGGCGGGGTCTCAAGCGTCCACCTGAGGTAGACACACCCCCACTGTCTCCCGTCCCTGAACAGGTCTCCTGTCCTGTTTGTGGAAAGGCGTTCCTGTGCCGGGCTGGCCTGGCCAGCCACATGGCCACCCATCCACATGACCCCATTCAGTGCACCCAGTGCTGCCAGGTAACAGCCAGCTATGCAGCCTACCTGGACCACCGCTGTGGACCTCAGGAAGTGGCACCCCAGGGCCCTGGCTTCCATGACCTCACATTTGTGGACTTTTCCACTGGCAAGTTCTCACTTATTGCTAAGTCACTGTGTGAGAGCCAGGCCCGACGACCAAGCAGTGCCTTCCACACATTTGAATGCAACCTCTGCAAGCGCGCATTTCCATGCAGCAGTGCCTTGCGCCTGCATGCCCAGGCCCATGGGCGGGGTACCTTTTGCCCTAGCTGCAGCTGCGACTTCCCTAGCCCTCGTTTTTTAGAGGCACATCAGCTCAAGCATCGCCGAGCTGAACAATGTGGTGCTCCGGCTTGTAGCAAAGAGGACTTCTTGGCCTTGCTTGAGCTTCAGACACGATCATCAAGTGCTGCTCTAGAGGAGACTGTTCCTCACACCAAAGAGGAGCATTTTGAAAGTTATGCTTATTTCAATGGTAGCACACCCAGGCCTGAGAAAGAGGCAGGCCATGACTTTGCTGACATTCAGTCTATAATATCGGTGACATCGAAAGCACCATTGGCAGCAACTTCACCAGGTCAGAGCGGGGCCTCTCCACGACCTGGCTCACCGCTGGAGGCCGACTCTGCTAGCCCTGATAGTGGCAAACCCGAAGAGGGAATACGAGATGAATCTAATGCTGAAGAGGAAGGCCAGCCACAGTTTGCTTGCAAGTTGTGCCACATGTCTTTTCCAAGTCTTGGCCTGTTGCGCAAGCACAGCCAGCTTCATTCTCATGGGTCAACGCCTTATGCTTGCAATGTTTGCTCTTACACAAGTATGGACAAGAGCACTCTTATACGACACCTCCGAACACATAATGGAGAACGGCCTTTTCAGTGTGCTATTTGTAAGTACGCTTTCACTACTAAGGCCAACTGTGAAAGGCACGTAAGAAAGAGGCACAAGAAGTTGACTAAAGGTGAAGTACGAGGAGCCATGCAATACAACCCCCATATGGCTGAACGAAGTACAAATTCTGAAGCTCTGGCTCCCGAAGTGGGCAGCCTGGAAACAGTGTGCAAGTATTGCAGTGTAGACTTCAAGTTTAACAGAGTGTTGCGTCACCATTTGCGCTCACTGCACAATAGCTGCAGTAGGAAGCCATTTTGTTGCAACATCTGCAAACTGGGCTTTTCCACAAAGAATAATTGCATTCGACATGCCCTTAAGCAGCACCCAGACATGCGTGATCGCCTGGCACAAGTTGTGGCTGCTAAGCCACTGGCTCTCAGTGATTCTTCAGAGGATCTCACTACAGGCAGCATTGAAGACAGTCCCCAGAAGACATCGCCCACTGATGTAGCAGCTCCACTCAGCCAGCCTCCAGCACCTGAGGAACCAGCCCCTGAGGAGCCGTCACGGGACCTGTGTCTGGACCTGTCATCACCGAACCCTTCTGAAGCCAAGACTCCATCAGAAGCTGCAGAGCCACTCAATTTGACTCTCAAGCCAGTTCGCGATGGGGTCACAGGTGAAAGTGAAACCAGCAACAATGATGATCAAGTTATTGCTGCCAAAAGCTTGGTTTCCCTGTCCGAGCTTCCCCCTCCACAAGAGGAGCCATTGGACCTGGCAGTTCATGCCATAGATCTGAGCTGGAGAAACTCCAACAGTCCTGAACCACTTCGAGTTACTCATTCTGCTAGTCCCTGTGCCACAATTCCACCACCACCACCACCGCCACCACCACCACCGCCACCATTACCACAGACTTCAAGCCAGCTCCTTCAGCCCAGCTCAAAAAACCAGTTGCCTCCCAAGACTCCCCCCCTTGGGCGTCCACCTGTAAATGGATTGCCTTCAGCTCGAAACCCAACTATATTGGAGTCCTCTAGTGCCAGCGATGACGTCTACAAAATGACATTTAAGATGGTCAATGAAAAGCTTTCACCAAAGAACCAGAGATCTTTTAGTTGTGTCTACTGTTCTGCAGGATTTACTCTCAAGTCTAACATGGAACGGCACATCAAAAGAAAGCACCCAGAATATGCAAGGCCCACACGAAGTCGTAACTTCATTCCAACTATGAGTAGTCCTGGTTCATCAAAACCTTTTTCATCAACTCTGTCTGATGAAACACGGACTGCTCTCAGGGTTGTTTTAAGCAGCAAAGCCAACAAAGCAGTCGATGCTGCTGAGGCTGTGGCCCCTGCTACGAGCCAAGAGCAGCAAACAAAAGTGGAGTCAAAAGATGACCACAAGGGCGTGGAAGACTTGTCCAGCCGAAGTGTTGAAAATGGCAGTGATGAAGGCTCAGCAGATTTGGCTAGTGTTTCGTCTGTGATCCACACTGCCAACTCACAGGTATTTCAGCAGTACCTGCTGGATGAGAAAGGTTTGCCTGAGGAAACGCAGGAAACAGGCACTGGTGAATGCAGTGAGAGTGATGGTGGGGAGCATCGTGAGCGAAAACGAAGCTCATATACTGACTCGCCTAACAGTGTTGCCTGTCCGTACTGTTCTCGGAAATTCCCGTGGACGAGTTCACTGAGACGACATATTCTGACACACACTGGCCAGAAGCCTTTCAAGTGTGAAAGTTGCCCTATCTGGTTCACCACAAAGTCCAACTGTGAACGACACTATGTGCGCAAACACGGGCGCCATGGCGATCTTTTGACGCGTTGTGTGCCTGAACGCCCATTCAAGTGCAATATCTGCCCAACTAGCACATTTTCAACACGAGGAAATCTGCGCAAGCACTACTACATCAAGCATTGGTCTCGCAATGGGACTGACAAGAATGCTCGTATGCCGACTGATGGGGATAGTGAGCCACAAAATGATGACTCACTGGATGCCATGGACGATGCTGGAGAAGGTAGCTCAGACAATTGCAGCGAAGGCAACCATGAACGCCCTGACCGACTGCACTGCCCGTGCTGTGATGCTACCTTCAGTACAGCTGCCGAAGTTGAGCATCATGTTGGTCAGCTCATTGAGGTGCCATACCGCTGTCACATATGTGATCGGGCCTTTGTGCAGCGATCGGACTGCCTGTCCCATTTGCAGTCAGAGCACACAGGCCTGCAGCTGCCTGCAAACATGGAGCATGAGGTTGTAGCTGCTCATATGAAGAATGACAGGCTTGACTCTAATGATGACTACACGCTGCGCCGCATTGCTTGTGTCTTCTGTTTGCGTAGGTATGTGTCCAGTGATGGGCTGAAGAGGCATGTGCTTAGTTGCCATGTGGTAGATGAATTTCCTTGTGACATATGCCACCAGAAGCTCCCCTCAAAGAGCAGTATGGCCCGACATAAGCGAAAGCACCATGATTTGCCTTTATCTGAGCTGGGAGATAGCTCAGAGGAAGAGGGACAGGACTTGGGCAAGTCCAAGCCTAATCACAAACATTCCTCAAAGAAACTGCTCCTCCTTGGGAAGCAGAAAAGAAAGGCTGGTGATACAGCAGAGGCCTGCAACGTGGCAACCAAAAGCCTTCATGAATGTGGCAATGGTGATCTCATTCAGAACCTCTTGGGAATCCAGGACTCCAAGATCATTGATGAGATGCTGATGAATCCTGCTGATTCAGCAGCAAGGCTGCTGGGGGTAAAACAAGTCTGACCCCTTACATGCGATTCCTGCCTATAACTAAATTTAGGGAGGAATAAGTTCTGCTTGCTCTGCAAAGCAATATGTTACCCAAAGCGTTCGGCTGTTTCATAGGCTTGACCTTTTGGAGAAGTTGTAAATCTGTATAGACATGTGGCGAAATTGTTTATGCAAGTCATTTTTACTGCTCAATACACAGATTGTTTTGTATTTCTTTCCCATTCATTTGGGGTCAAGTGTTAACATGCTGTTGCTGAATGTCGTTGCATAGTAGCATTGACTGTATGTGTATTTTGCTATACTATAAGTTATTGCACCAAGCTGAGTATTCAGCCTGCAGTGAACTGTATGTTCTTTTGATTTTGTCTATAATTTTTTACTGTAAATTTTGAGGCAATGTTTTACAAAGCCTGACTTGCATTCTGTTATGCACCTGTTGCACGATGTGTACATAATTGCACTTTCTGTGATTTTAGAATTAATGGAAGACGTGTTATAAGAGCAATATAGCTTGTATGCGTGGCTCTTTGTTCTGAAGCAAAGAGGAAACACAATCAAGAATCATTCCACACTGAATAGTAGTGAAACACTAGTACAATAACAAATGAATGGCTCGTTTAGCTGCACAATATATATATTTTGCCATGCATGCCTTCAATTTGGCACTACTGGTGATGCCACTGGGTCCAGACTTGGCCATATCATTCAGCACATGGGACCATTTGACACATTGCCAGCACTATCAAAGTTACTTTGACTGCAGTGGAGAGATAGACATATCACATACATTCCTTATCAATGCAGTCAAAGCTCAGGGCCACCTGTTGCCACTCCAGGGTGGTTTTCAAGCCTAGACCTTGCAGTGCTTATCCCAAAGCGCCTGATATTGTAGAAAATTAGATATAGGGCCCACATTCCATATTTTGGGGCAAGCATTGTGTATTTTTTATGTGTGTAATTTATACGCACCTTCATATACAGACATACACACCCATACAGTGCTGTAGGGTTGTATATGACACACTGCTGCCTTCTTTGCTTGCCGCTATGCAGACTCGCTCGCTATACTCTTGGTGCCTTTTTGCTGCTGTGTTCTGAGTAGTTGGTGCATTCAGCAGAGTTCCTTTGCCTGTGCCCACTGTTATGCGCTGTGCTTCGCACCCAAGTGCACTTGCTTTTTACTGTTGCTGTTCACATATAAACTAGCACCGTCCATGTATGAATGAAAAATATTTGCAACCAACTTGAGTCATTTTGGATTGATGCCTGTATTGAATATTGCTGCCGCATGCCTTTCAAGCACATCAAAGTGAAAATGCAGCACAAGTAAGCACAAAATAACTACCTTTGACCTCAGGAGATATGTTGTCTGTCTGAATCAGCTCGCTATCGAAACATTGTACATGTATGGAGAGCATGTTTTATGACGTCGAGTTTTGCTGCCACCTATTTCAGTTTTCACGAAAACTTTGCAAAGTTTAGTGTTGTGGCATGTTTGTAATCTCTGGAGAATGAAATGTCTGCTTTCAGTAAATATGTCAACAATTATGTAAAACATTTCTTCGTGTGATGAACAAATCTTTAAGGGTTTAGTATGAACAAACTATGTGGCACCAGCATCACTTCAGCTATAATTTGTATTGGTAACTGATTATAAAGTGTGAAATGCTTTCTAGCAATTGTTCTCAATGGCCTCCCAGTGAGCATCCAAATAAATCCAGGGTGAATCCAGAGGAAGATTAAGAGATGTCAAGGAATCTATTGTGGTTTGCACAAAATCTCCCCAGCCATCCTGCAAGATTGATTGACCTCATAGGCAAACTGGCCATACAATATAATGCAATTCTAACCAAATTACCGTTGTCACTGATTGCCTCCCCCCCCCCCCACCTTGCTGAGCACTTCCAACTTCTGTGGCTGCCAGGTGCTGTTGAACCTGCATGTCATAGCGCTTACCTAAACCATGAAAAAGTGACCAATTTGATCCAGTGCAGGTCCCACTTCACTGAATCATTTCTCTTAAAAATTGTCAAGGAGCCGCTCGGGATTTATTACACCAAATGTAACATGTCTCCGATTCAAAGGCATGTAGAGTTCATGGCACAATACCTGTTGCTGGTATTTAAAATATCCTAAAATAGGATACTTTTAATTACAACACGGATGAAAAGCCAGGGACATGATGGGCAATGGTGTCTGCTCATATTGCTGAGGCCTTAAGCACCTTTCCACGACTTTCAAGTCATCGCCTGCTAGGTCATCACATGGTTGCATATTGTAGGTTCTCTTGACTCCAGGGCTCAGCTTCTTGCTCAGGCTTCTTACTGTAGAAATGTGGTAATGGGCACCGACAGTCGTACTCCCACTGCTGTGGTGTTGTGAGAGTGACAAAAAGTAAGGAAATGTCACAAATTTGCAAGATGAAGGTTTTTCGAAAAAGCAAATTACTGCTCAGTTCAGCCATGCAGTATCTAAATCAATGGAACTGCATTAGTTCCACATTGTACGGCAGACTGCAAGTCTGAATGCCAGGGTATTTGCCCTAGCTTTGTGGAAATTAAGCATTTTTATAGATTGTGCACCCTGTAAACTTTCGGCACCAATAATACTTTGGAGTATCATGCATAATCGCTCATTAGAGGCAGTCCTGTTGGCTTTTCACATAAAACCGATTCAACTTTACATGCAGCATCTGCTCTGACCAGTGGCATAGGCAGGGGTAGCACATTGGCCATGTCCCCCCCCCCCCCAAAATTTCTGTGTGGCCTTCCCAGCTCCCCTCCCCCTTCCTCCCACGAGTCAGTGGCACAGACAAATTTTTTTCGGGGATGGGGGGCAGGATGGAGCCAAGTGGGTGCCCCCTCCTGCCCCCCATCCCTGAAAAAAATTTCTGTGCCACTGACTCGTGTTTCTGGTTGAATGTGAAGTGGGACTACAGTATCTGTGACCAATTGTACTGTGTTCAAGTACAACTTGGCAAGAAAGCATTTCATGCTTTAAATGTATTCTCAGTGACAGGCTACACTATAATTTATTTTAATTTGGCATCCATATTACTCAAAAAGCTGCACTTTATTATTGTTCATCTTCTTAGGTGCTCAGTACTTAAATCGCTCCTGCATTATTGTGAATTACAGGATGGCTTGAGAATTCTTCAATTTCAATAGGTCCTGTAGCAAAGAACAGAAAAATTTCAATAGGACTGTACTTAGGTCTGTTTTTTGTTTCTGTTTACAGTGTTTACATATCTTGATGCCGCTTGAGTTTACTCGGAAGGTAGAATGACGATGTGCCCCCTCGGCGTACTTTCTTTGCTTATCAGGACTGTGTGTGTCTGTAGAGATATGTGAATTGTTCTGTGCACTGTTGTGCATTTTCTTGCGCCTTGCTTTGGTGCCTATGAACTTTATTGTGCAGTTGTAGACTGCAGAACTAGTCGCACTTTGGCAGTTTGCTGCTCATTAGACAGACATTGTCAGCATCTGCTGCTGTTAATGGCTTCATCGTCGCTTTGTTGACAGCATACACATATTGCCTATCTAAACAAAAGCACATGCTGTATGATTTTTAGACATGTATAACTGGTGCTAGCCGCGCTAGCAGCAATTGATTTTATCAACATGTGTAAGTCTGTTTGTTTCGCAATAAAAGTGTTCTTACAGTTCACTGTGTACATGCTGATATTACTCTGTGCCTCCACTATTACAAGGCTAAGGTGCTTGCAAAAACATTTGTACAAGTGGGAATGGTTTGTAATCCAGCCTTCAATTCTGTAGACATGACTAGACATCAAGGTCATTCCAATTTCTTTTGTGCACAACTAACGTACAGTTCAATGAGCAGTAGTGGAATGTTTAGCCAAAAAATTGCTTTCCTACTATTTAATGATTGCATGACAGCACGGATATTGTGCTGCAATGACCAATTCTATTTTGAGATTGCTATTTGTTACTTCCAGTGAAAGTTCTGAGCAAGATGGCTGCGTGGGGTGAAAAAGGTTAGTGTACAGAATTGCTGCATCCAAGAAACGGCCAAAGTTGCAGATATTATTACACCAAAGGTTCAAGAGGGCACCTGAAGACAATAGTGGAAACACACTCAAGGAAACAGGCACGTGCTTCCTTGCGTGCTTCTGTATAGACCCTCCTTGTTTTTTTTTTATTCTATGAGGTAATACCCAAGAGCTCCGGGAATTTGAAAAGCGCAGGCGAACTGAGTGTGGTACACATTTCCGCCACTAGATGTGGCTAGTAGTATGCCTTGCAGATCAGTGTGCTGAACGGCTTGCATCTGAGAAGTGTTGTTTTGCAACACAATGTTTCATTGCTATGGCGCATCCCTTAGCAACCAATATGGCAGACTTCAAGGAGCGAAGGAGTTGCATCTAAAGCCCCTTAAACTTCGTAAAGTAGCGAAACTCTCCTCGTCGGCCTTCACTCCTCCTCGTTTCTCCTCTTTTTCACGCTACCTCCTCGACCGTGGCGCCGCCTACACTGTTCGAGCGTAGCAACGGCGCCAACATGCGCTTATAGAGGTCACTCTATAATGCGTTCCTCGCCACTCCGTAGACGCTTCTCGAGCAAAAATGGCGCTGATGCACAGCGCGAGGGCCCACGTGATGCTATTAGGCCAATAGCGACGTGGCGTCGGCCTAGGCCAGAGCACGCGAGGAGACTCCCTCCTTCTGCGACTGAGGATTGGCTGCTGCTGGACGGGTGCTCGCCGCCACCGGCACGGCCTCATCGCCTCTCCAGCCTGTGCCTCCTGTGGGGAGCCCGAGACCCTGGAGCACCTCCTGCTTGCCTGCCCTACTTACCTGCAGCAGCGTGACCGTCTCCTGCAGGAGTTCCGACGCCTGGGGCTTCCTTCTGCACGGCAGGAAGACATCCTCTTCCCTGGTCGTAGCGCGCTACCAGCCCTCCTAAGTGTCGTCGAGTGCCTCGACTCGTCGGGGCTCTCGGCGAGACTCTAGGATTTTCGGCAAAGACGGATAGCCTCACGGCTATTCAAACCAATCTAGGCTACTCGACCTGCCCCAACCATCTGGCCCCTGCTGGATCACCGCCCCCTGGCCTTTCACCAGGTCACCACTCGTACCGGACCCACTGGGCCCTTCCTGCCGGACTGCTCAGCCGCTGCCATGGCGACACTTTAACCCTCTACTTTCCTATCTGCTTTGCTCCCATTATCCCCCCTACCCCTGTTGACGCTGAGCTGTGCTCCCGCAAGGGCTGCAGAAAACAGCGTCAACGTTTCATTATCCCTTAATGAACCACTTCTCTCTTACTTGCATCAAGTTCTGTTTTAAGCTTGGCAAAACTGCGGCACAAAACTCTTCGCCTGCTAAAGGACGCTTTTGGAGTTGATGCCATGAGTCAAAGTAAGAAATTTTTATGGCATAAACGCTTCAAAGAGGGTCGAACGTGTATTGACGACGATGAACGTTCTGGACTGCCGTCAATTAGCACAACCCCGGAAAATATAGCGGAAGTTCATAAGGCTATCCTTGGATATCGCAGGCTAACTATAAAGGATGTC
This sequence comes from Dermacentor variabilis, assembly GCF_050947875.1. Lineage (NCBI taxonomy): Eukaryota > Metazoa > Arthropoda > Arachnida > Ixodida > Ixodidae > Dermacentor > Dermacentor variabilis. Next base: position 259,804,925 of record NC_134568.1, on the reverse strand, counting down.
TGTGACATTGTAGGACAATCGTACGGCACAGTTTAGCGAATTTTGTCGGATGTTTTGAACATGAGGTGCATTGCTGCAAAATTTGTGCCAAGACTGCTCAGTGACGAACAGAAGCTGCACCGTGTTTCTGTCTGTACGGAACTGAAGCAACAAGTCGGAAACAATTCCACATTCCTCTCCAGTGTAAAAACCGGGGTTAAGACATGGGTTTATGGCTATGATCCTGAAACCAAACAGCATTTGTCACAATGGAAGTCGCCGAATTCCCCGCGGCCGAAATAGGCACGTCAGGTTTGTGGCAATGTGAAGTACATGCTCATTGTTTTTTACCTACATGGAATTGTCCACAAGGAATTCATACCTCCTGGACAAACCGTGAATAGCAAGCTTTATTGCGACGTTTTGAAGCACTTAAGAGAGCATTCGTCGCAAACGTACAGAGAAGTTGAACAACAACTGCATGGCTTCATCACGACAACGTGCCTGCTCACACATCACTCGTTCAACAGTTCCTGACTTTCAAACAAATCACAGTACTTCCGCACCCACCCTATTCACTTGACCTCGCCCCTTGTGACTTTCTTTTTTACCTAAAGTTGAAGTTGAGGCTGAAAGGACGTCGGTTTCACACTGCTGGAGAGATCCAGTCGGAATCGCAGGCGGTCCTCAACACACTGTCGCCTGGAGAGTTCGACGAATGCATAAAATCGTGGCAGAAACCCTCGGTTTGGTGTATACGTGCTCAAGGGGACTGCTTTGAAGGAGACTGCTGATTAGGTGTTATGGCGAACACATTTTTTTACGACTGAATTCCCGGAACTTTTGGGTAGAACCTCGTATATATATCCTTGGTACATATGCCCGCCAACTTTCCTGAATTTTCTCGTAAGGTTTACGAATGTTGCGTCAAGTGCTTCGGCTATTTCTTCTAGGGTGTTGTATATGCCCAGCTGGGCCAGGAGCTCGGTGCTCGTCGATTCCGGGAGGCCCAGGGCTATCGTGTATGTTTTCCTGATGAGCGTGTTGATCTTGTTCTTTTCCCCAATGTACCAGTAGTGGTAGGCGGCTACGTATAGGCAATGTGGCTGACAACGAAGGAGTGGATCATGTCGAATGACGTTTTCTTCCTTCATGCCCGCATGTCTGTTGGTTATCGTCTTCATGAGTCTCGTGGCGCTGGTGACTTTGCCTTCGCGCTTCCTCTTGGTTTCACCGTTAGCTCCGTTGGCCTCAATGATCATTCCGAGGATTTTGATATTGTTAACTTTGAGGATTGCGTTTCTGTCTTAAGTGTACAGGCTGATTTCCTCGTACTGCCGGGGTCTCGTGTAGCTCTTTGGCGGCATGCCTCTGCGCGTGTACCGGTAAAGGAGTAGTTCGGACTTGCTCGGGGAGCATTTGAGTCCCTTTCCTTGCAGATACTCTTCGACTTTGTGAATGGCTGTTTGCAGTGCGTTCTCGATTTGGCCGTCACTGCCGAGGTGAGCCCAGATCGTTATATAGTCTGCGTACATAGCGTGGTGAATTCCTCCGATTTCCTGTAGTTTGCTGGGCAGCCCCAGCATAACCAGGTTGAAGAAGTGCGGAGATAGAACTGAGCCCTGGGGTACGCCTGCACTTCCCTGGGTCCTTTCTTCGGACTCGAGGTCGCCGATCGTCAGGGTGGCTATGCGGTTGTTCAGAAAGTCCCCCACGTTGTTGTAGGCCCTTTCTGCCAGGTTCAGATTGGACACTTGTTTTAGGATCGACTCGTGAGCGACGTTGTCAAATGCTTTCTCCAGGTCTGGCCCTAGGATGACTGGTATTTCTTGTCTTGTCGTCAAGGATATCGTTCTTGAGTAGTAGCATGGCGTCCTGCGTGGACAGGCGGGATCGGAAACCTACCATGGTGTGGAGGTAGGCCTCCGTCTCTTCTAGATGGCTGTTGATACGGTTCAGGAAGGCGTGTTCCAAGACCTTGCATACGCATGACGCGAGGGAGATTGTGCGTAGGTTCTCCAAGTTCGAGGGCTTTCCGGGCTTGGATATGAGGATTGCCTTGGACCTCTTTCACTGCTCCAGGACGCGGCCTTAATTCTTTCCAGCACTACCCAGTTGAAAAAGACAACGAATTTTTGTCGCGACTACGGAAATTTCTCTTGTACGACAGAAGTTCCTGACGTTTCTGTAGTTGCGACAGACATTTCTGACGTTACGACAGAAATTCTGATGTTGCAATGTCGCGAAGACCAAGAGTTCTGAAGTCGCAACAGAAACGTTCTGTCGCGACAATATGAGTTCTGTAGTCACAAGAGTTCTGTAGTTCTGTAGCTTTCTATCGTGACAGCGACTCTGACGTTACGACAGCAATTCTGACGTCGCAACAGAAACATTCCGTCGCGACGGCCAAGAGTTTATGAAGTCGCAACAAAAACTTTCTCTCGCAACAGCGATTCTGACGTCGCAACAGGAACTCTCTTTCGGGACTACACATTTTCTGTCGGGGCGTTATAGAAATGTGCCACTTTCTGTCGCAGCGACATAAGTTCTGACGCCGCGACAGAAGCGCTTTCCGTCGCGACGTTTTCAAATTGTATGTCAGTTTCACATCGGTGGTGTACACTGTACTTTTCTCTTGCGCGGTATTCAATCGTGCTTCTCTGAAGCCGGCAATCCTGATAGCACCGACACCGCTATTAAAATCGACGTGGCCAATTGTTATAATTGTACCGTGACGGCGAGGCACCAGCAACGCCCTACCGGCCTACTCAAAATCGGCCGCTGATCAAAGTCATACCATCTGCGGGAATGGCTGCGTATCCGTTTTGTTTTATTTGGTAAGATGTGGCACACAGGCCTGTGGACTTATATGTGCCGTTACACTGAGATATTAGTTAATTTCCCAGAAATATTGCATAAGCTTTTGCGAAGCAAAAAATAAGTTTTGGGCTGTTCCATAAAGTTGCGTGAAAAGCTGTCCCGCTCAGGTCTCATTATTCTGGTACAGCGCTGCCGTGAGAAGCCGGTATGCTGTCAGAATGAACACTCATCCACGAATGTTTATGCAGCTATTTTGCATTGAACTCACGAATTATATGCGCGCTCGAAAGTGTGAAGAGCGGGAGACAACTGTCGAAATTAACAGTAGCAACCCTAACAATGTCTCTGGTCACCATTGTATATTTCTGAATTTCTTATTTAATATGGATATCGTACAGTAAAATCGATGTTCTAGCACTCCGAGCACTCCGAGTACCTGTTGATGGTAACAAGACTTTCGCTCTTCTAGAGATGCGGCAGTTGTCGCGGTGGAGTGATAGCGCATCTTGGCTCTTAAAATCCGAATGTAAACAACAACGCAGACAGAGATTCTTACTGTTGACATAGCCAAAATGTACTCTTAGAGACATGTTCGGCGTGGTGCAGTGGTGGTGGAGGGAATCTTTGTCCCTTGCACAACGAACTGTCTGTTATGTAAGAAGCCAGAGACAATCGAGCATGTTTTTTCTAGACTGCTGGGACGCAATATTCCACTGGGACGTCCTGCAGAGAACTATCAAGAAAGAGTTGCCACTAGACCCTTATGGTATCAGGTTTTTACCCGTTGATCACGAAGATGTACCCTATGACTTGTTCATGCTTCTTTGCCTCCACAGCTTGTGGACAACACGTGTTCAAGTAAGGCATGCAGACATTAATACCCGCAGGGCACGTGAAAACTTTATTGAAAGCGCTGCTTACCTTAGGGAATGTATTCAGGCACAGCATGACCCACCTCAGTGGGTAGCACTTCTTGATGATCTAGTGAAGATGAAGAAATTTTAAGTTAGCTCGTCTCAGCTGAAGTGTAGCTGAAGTGGTTTATTGTTTGTGACTTTTTTCGTTTCTCATGTGAACTTCGGAAATGAAGAAAAAAAGTGGTAATAAGGCGAGATACTACCACTTTTTTTACCACTTTTTTCTTCATTTCCGAAGTTCACATGAAGAAAAAAGTGGTAAAAAAAAGTGGTAGTATCTCGCCTTATTACCACTTTTTTCTTCATTTCCGAAACTGTATAAGGACCTAATTGACACTATGCTCCCTGTACCGATTTACCGTATGTCAAACCGTGGAGGAACAGGAGATGTCCTCAAAAGGGTTAAAAGAATGCCAATACCCCATTCGGTAAAAACTTTTTTCTTTAAACTACACACTAACACATTCTCAGTTAAAACATGGATGCATAACAGGGGTATTTTTGTCCCGTGGTCCATTAACTGCTTCTTATGCAGGAAACCTGAAACGATAGAGCATGCGTTTCTAGATTGCTGGGATCCCATCTTTTTCTGGGATGTGCTACAAAGGACTTTAAAGAAAGAGTTACCTTTAGATCCACATGGAATAAGATTCTTACCGGTAGAAACGGAGGGTTTTCCGTATGACGCTATAATGCTCCTGGGCTTCCACAGTTTGTGGAAAGCTAGAACGCAGTTCAACAATGCTGATGTCAATTCGCGACCCACACGTGATCACTTCATTGAATCTGAAGTACGGTTCAGAGATGTCCATCGGGCACTCCCTGAACAACCAACATGGATTGACATGCTGGATAAACTTGCAACATTGAAAAAATTTTGATATGTCGTGCCAGCAAAATCCTTGTTGACATGTTTTTTTTCCTTTTTCTGTATTTTTCTGTATTGTTTGTGTATGTCAAATCCGGCAATAGAGAAAAAAAAACAGAAAAAAGTGGTGCAGTGGTAATGTGCTGGGCTCGGAATCCTCATGTCCCAAGTTCGAATCCCCGGTGGGGTAGTTTTCTTTTATATTTTCTTTTTCGTACTAACAAATTTACATAGCCTTAAAAAGGGCTCTGTCAATTTTTAATTAGATATTCATCAAGAACTACAGACCTTTCGACTACAGGACGTCACACTACAGACAACAGAACGACAGAAACAACGTACTACAGATTCAGCTAATTACGTCATCGCTTTTTCGGAAATATGTGCTGCGACTCCTTATAAGTACTAGGGCATTAACTTGTCCAGTAACCTTGGTTGGTCCACACTCACCTGCAGCATTAGCAATGATGCCAATCGTGTTCTATGCTACCTGCGCCGTAATCTACGTCTTGTTCCCCCTTCAGTAAAACTACTAGCATATACCCACTACCCAATATAGCACATATCCAATACCTACTTGTTCGACCCAATCTGGAATGCGCATGCTCAGTGTGGGACCCATACTAATCTAATCTGGCAACAGTGCTGTAACCCATACAGAATCGTGCAGCAAGGATCATTCACTCCGACTACTCTTAGCACACTATAGTCTGATACAACTTGTCTGCAGTGAAGCTCCGCCCACGCCCTCATAACCACCAGCCACTGTTCCTCCGCGAGGCTGCAAATAGTTCGTACTTCAAGCTTTCCCTGTTACCTAAATAAGGCGGTAACCACGAAAATAAAATTATAAACGCGTAATTTTATATTTTCACTCGTCCATTATAGCGGAACGTGAAAGCCTAATTCTTTATGGGACTGAAAAAAAAAAACACCCTTGCTTCGCTGCAACTTTTTGTCCACTTTCACTTCAGTTGGCATTGAAGTTTTATGAGTAAAGCGGGCTCAGTAGTGAAATGAATTGTACCGTAGACTTTTGAAGAGTGAAATTCTTAGACTCCGCACACTTTGTCCGTGTCTGTTGCACACCTCATCGCTTTCGCCGATGAAAACTATACATGGTATATTGATATTGGTATCAAGTACGACGACATTTTGAAAAGGTCGCATGACAACGATTTTGATTGCTTCTGTGATTGGCTGGCGGATTGACACAATCCCGCGCGGTCCGTATGCCTTGGTTTCCAACTGCTGTTTTTTTTAAGTTGCATCCTACTATAGCGTTACTAAACGTAAGTCATCTCTGAACCTTCCAACCCTCGAACACCGCCGCAAAACAGCCAGACTGTGTCTCTTTAACATGTTCTATCACTCGCTGCTTCACCAGACCGACATCAAGTCTGCGCATCGCACTTAATCCCGTCATAACTATTCAAAGGTTGTTTATCCCCCTCCAGCTCGCACCGCCGCTCATCTTAACTCTTCCTTCGTTCAAACAGCGAAAGACTGGAATCATCTACCTGCTGAATCGGTGCACCACTCCAGTCACTAATCGATCAAAGGATTCATTGAAAATATGACCTAGATATGCCCACTCCTCATGTAAAACCCCAAATGGGCTATTTGAGATATAAATAAATAAATAAATATGCTTGGCCTGCGGGCCTTTAATCTCGTATTCTATGGGTACTAGGGCCCTTTCTGATTATTGTGGCGATGCCTCTATCTTGGAACTTAGGGACGAGGGCGCAGGAGCCCGGGATGTTAGCCGACGCGCCTACGGTTTCTTGTAGCATTATCACATCGGGTTTGGGTTGGATGTTTCTTACGCATAGTTGTAGGACCGGTTTTCTTCCCGGCTAGACCCCTGCAATTCCACTGCCAGACCAATAGCTCCTTATCGTGTCTGGCCATCCTGGAGTCTTAAACAAGGAGCTGTTGAGAAACTGAAGCTCCGCGCGGGGGGCGGTTCCATCATGGGAGCGTCTGGGATTATGACGGGATTTGTACCACGAGCTGCCGCGTTCAGCTGCGGTGATAGCGACGGTGCCCACATCGCCTATTCCTCGAGCATTGCTGCCCTGATCGTGAGGCGGAATATGACCGAAGACAGGTTTCCCGTTGCGTTTTGCAGTTCGATGAGCATCACTTTAATTTCCGATCTCGCCCGTTCGGCGCGGCTGGTTTCTTGGCTTTGCACGGCTCTTTTTCGCGGGCGGGGTTAAAGCATCCCCTAATGCTTCATTTTTTTTTATTCTTCCGACCTGCTCATCAGCGTTTTTGCTGCTACAATTTGTACGTTGCGTAAGAATGAGGGTGTCCTCAGTATGCTGTATATTCTACTGGGACTCATCATCTCGCACGTTGTCAACCGTTATTCAGTCGGAAATGCAGCACTATAGGTTCTGCTTTCCGCTGTAAACAATTATGTGCGAAGATACGGCCTCTAGCTCTATCGCACTTTTCGTCATTGTTAGGATCTGTTGCCTGTTTTAGTGAAAATCGGTCATTCCAGCGACGCAGGCGGCGCCGCGCGGCCCTCCTCCGAAGTAGACACCCGGTGATAGAATAAAAGCACTTCTTGTTGGGCAAGTGGGTAGGTGTTCATTATTAAGCATAAAGACGCCGAATAAACGGACACACACAAGGCGCCCTGCCCCGTTCTCTTCTCTTGTGTGTGTCCTTCTATTTGGCGTCCTCATATTTTATAATGACCGGCGATAGAAATCTGCGACGCACTTCGGCGGTTCGGTCTGGCGGCGTGCACGGACGCGCCGATGAGGAAGAAAGGGAATAGTAATCACGTATGCAGCGTGCCGCAGTGCTGAAACCGTGCCGCAGCGAGTGTTCACTGCCAAGGTGTCTTTAAAATGCACTTCAAGACAGGCGTAACGACCCGACGCACTGCAACCAGTTACGAAGCTCGTACTACATTTGCATGACACTGAATCGCGTACAGAGGGGATCCCACTTGTCTGCAGCGATCGAGCCGAGCTCTGCGCAAGGAAGAAATAAATTTTAAGGGAGGTACCGAGTTACGAAGAAACAGCTCGAAACGCAATTGGAAAAAACGTGAAACCCGTTCAGGCACAAGTAATTTGTCCTTAGTCAAACAGCCACGCCAAATTTCAGTTCATTTGCTCCGCCGTACGCTGCTCGCGGCTCGAGACGAGCGTGATCACCCCTGTACGTTACGAGTTTCGTAAATTGTTGTATTATACAGCCGTCTTTTTTTTTAGTTTACGTTTCGAAATGCACTATAGTTTGTTTGTTACTGCATAGGATTAATTTGTTGAAAACAGGAGCGCTTGAAAAACGACTAACGTCTGTTACCGCTATGCGCTTGCGTTTACTAAGTGTTTGCGAAAACACAAATATATGGTTTCATGCCCGGGAGCATTTCCAAGGCTAGTAACGACATACTGACCTTTACAGATCCTGAACCTCAGTCGAGTCATTCGACGCTGACCTCGGTGTCTCTGATGGAATAGTAAGCTGTTGGGCTAGTTGGTTTGACATGATTTTTGCAAAAGGGAGCGCAGAAGCGTTGCGGGAAAAGCAGACGTGGACAGGAAAGACGCTCACTTGCAACTAAGTATATCTTCAGAGACAAAACGATTTCACACAACCTAAAAAGGATCGGGAAAAAACACGGCGTTCACTTCGTCTTTGCAGCTCCTCTTAAGCTTTCTCGGTTGTGCGCCTTTGCAAAACGGCCACAACAAGAACAAGACCTGTGGAAAGAAACGCACGAAACTGCTCGTCTCCCGTGCTACCGAAGTGGTATATAAGACACCAGTCGGCTGTGGGATGGTTTATATTGGGCAGACGGTCGCTGTCTGAATGACAGGCTAAGGGAACATTCTTCATGTTTAAAGGCCCTGAGCAACTCCGCGCACCTTCCTGCGCACGGCAGGGATTGTGGCTGTAAGCCCCTTTTCGATAAAGCCGAGATTGAAAGCCGATCCAAAGGTAGACTCGAAAGGGACTCGAGGCAGACCAGGTTCACGCTCGTGCTAACCTTTGTATTGGTGCTCCGTCAGCGCATCTGATGGATAAGGAATTTACGTTCCTCGCCCTTGGCTGAAGTTTCTACGCCACCTCCTCTGTCACTCTTCCCCGAATGTTTTTTTGGAATGACTTTTGTCAGGCCACTTGTTATTTGGCGAATTTTACACACACACACACACACACACACACACACACACACACACACACACACACACACACACACACACACACATACAATATATATATAGATATATATATATATATATATATATATATATATATATATATATATATATATATATATATATACATAAACGAGAAGAAAGGGGGTTAACCGAGGGGCCCGATTTTTATTATTCCCATCATAAGAAGCCAACAAACACTGACACCAAGGACAACATAGGGGAAATTGCTTGTGCTTAATAAATGAAATAAATAAACGATAAATTAATGGAAATTAAAGTGGATGAATGTTTTTTCATCCACTTTAATTTCCATTAATTTATCGTTTCTTTATTTCATTTATTAAGCACAAGTAATTTCCCCTATGCTGTCCTTGGTGTCAGTGTTTGTTGGCTCCTTATGATGTGACTATATATATATATATATATATATATATATATACTGTAAAAAAATACAATTATAGATGACCGCGCATGCGAAATAGCGTTTCTGGTGGTTTGTCTCTGAACATATACTTAGTCGCTAGTGAGCGTCTTTGCTGTCCACGTGTCCTTTTTCCGCAACGCTTCTGCGCTCCCCTTTGCAAAAATCGTCCCTAACGGCCTTGATGCCGCAGCATATGATGTGACTGGCGTTGAAAGTAGCTTCGCCTTCATTCACACACCTTTGCGTCTTTTTAGCGAGAGAGAGAAAGTATGGTTTGCAGCGAAACTAGAGCGCCTGAAGTGCTTTGCTGCTCGAGATGCACACGCTTGCGAGATCGCCTTATCACCGTCTCGGCAGCCATTTTGACCTACCATCGCGCCGCCTATAGTCGCTGAAATGACCGATATTCGATCATTGCAGCGGCGCGACGGTTTCCAGCTTACCTAAATGTGTGCGTCAGACCAAAGGCGGAAAGTTTCCGTTTTTCCGGAAGGGGGGGGGGGAGCTGAAGCTTTCCAAGCTCCGTGTGTGTGTGTGTGTGTGTGTGTGTGTGTGTGTGTGTGTGTGTGTGTGTGTGTGTGTGTGTGTGTGTGTGTGTGTGTGTGTGTGTGTGTGTGTGTGTGTGTGTGTGTGTGTGTGTGTCATGGCTTGTCACCCCTTCGCCGTCGACGACCCGTACTCAAGCGAACACAGCGAAGGAGTCAGAGTCGAGAGAAAGAGAGAAAAAAATATATTTATAGACTGACAACGGCACACAACTTAAACGAAACACAAGAACACTAACACACATGCACTTAATCTAGATCAATGATGAAGACAAAAGAAATACAACGAACAGTTAACAGTAAATATAGAAATTCATCATTCAACTAAACAGAGTTTTTAAAAAATGATGGCAAGACCATAAAGCGTGGAGTCGACGGCAAAGCTTTGCCGAAGAACGCTGGCAAGCCGTTCGTGTTGCGGTGGATGCGATTGCTGTGCTGGGTTTCCCGGGAGTCTGGGTTTGCCGTCTTCCATCGAGCAGGTTGAGTTAACTTGAGGGGAACTACCGTGAGCTTCGTCGCAGGCGTTGGTTTGTCGTCTCTTACGTCAGCTATAGTCACTCGCAGTTCAGACGCGGCTAGGCGGCCCAGGCGATACTGGACGGCACTAGCTCCTGGACGCTTCTCAGCAGATTATAGGCTCAGCTTCTAGACTGCTTAGCTCGGTCTAGAACCTGCGTTTAAATAACTTCTCCTTTCCCTAGTTCCCTGTGTCGGAAAACGGCAGATATTGGTGACGATCCAATCAAGTTCACCCAATTGTATCACGGCTCCTCCCAATGCATTGGCCGCGCCCTTTTTAATCGCACGCGTAATGCGAAGGCGTGGGATCGTTCCCCACCTATACGGCAACTTTTTTCCATCCGCTATAATATAGATTAATTTATCATTTCTTTAATTAAATTAGTAAGTACAAGCAATTTCTCCTACGTTTTCCTTTGCTTGTTGGCTTCTCATGATATGACTAATAGAGAAGTGGTTCTTGAAGGGGAAAGGAAAGGTTGACGCTATTTTCTGCAGCCCTTGCGGGAGCACGGCTCAGCGCTAACAGGGGTGGGGGAGATAGTTCGAAAAAAGGAGATAGGATAGTAGGGGGTTAAAGTCGCGCCCCTCGGTTAACCCCCCTTCTTCTCGTACATGCACTGTCCGCAATTCGTGGACACGGGATTGCACGGAGACACCACATATATCGGGGTATTCGCACCCCTGCCGTCTTAGCAAGCTTCTCAATGCACGCGCGGGGCACAGGGGTTCCTACAAAAAGCTGTCGGGGTGTCACGGTCGCGCCAACAACAATAAAAAACTATCTCTAAACCTGCCTTCGACTTTTTTCGGCCGCTTGCCCAAGTGGCCGGCAATACCCATCTTGCTCGCTGGTTCCTCTATCCACGACCTTATGGCGCCCGTTGATCGGTGCTGGGGGCTGCAGTGAACAGTGAACAATTCTACGAGTTCACACGAAGTTTCTTCAAGTACAACTGCTATATATATATATATATATATATATATATATATATATATATATATATATATGTAGTAGCGGACTCCGTATTAATTTTGACACCATGATGTTCTTTAACGTGTCCCGAAATCTAAGCGTACGTACGTTTTCTATTTCATCCTCGTCGAAATGCGGCTGCCGCGGTTGAGATCAAATCCGCGACCTCTATCAATGCCATAGCCGCAAAGCTAACGCGGCGGGCACAGAAGTGTTGATTTGACGGTCGACAGCTTCCGTCGTGTCTCCTGCCCCCGGCAGTGCGCTTTAATCCGCCTCTTTCATGGCGCGACGGCGCGACGGCGCATACGCCCTGCCCTAGCGTATTAGTCACGAAACGTTCTGGAAGGGTCGCGCGCATGGCCGCGCGCCGGATAGTACCCCCGCAAAAAAAAAAAAAAAAAAAAAAAAAAAGAGCGCTCGGACGCGCACCGTTGCCAACTACAGTGTACACTGTACTGCCAACACTCGTGCTGTGTACGGCGTTGAAACTATCGGTAGCTCGACGTCGGTGCGGTTGCGAAAACGTGTGTAGCGTAAGACTGCAACTCCACTTTAAAACAGAAAGCGGCCAGGGCTTCGTCCGAGTTGTCCGGACTGCACCGTGAGCCAGGTAGTTGCCACCTTTCATTGAAGGCTAGCAACTTTCACGAAAAGCCGGTGGGTTACGCTTGGGCGACACTTAAGTACATCGCGTTCTTGACGAAGTCATCTTGCAGCGTCGGTCTTCACTTGGTGGAGGCAGCGCGTGCCTTACTTCACGTGGGTCGACACGAGACCGACAAGGCGCTCACACCAACGATAGACCGACTATTGTGCGTCACTGGAACGATTTTATCACATCAGGTCGACAACGACGCAACCGACGAACGCGAGTTGTACTGCGACGGGCTTTCTTGTCGACGACAAAATCAGCGTGCCGACCATCATTCGACCGAACCCTGCGCGATCGGCCGTCGAGCCGACAACACGATAGCGACAGCGTCTTCGCTTGTATATATAGTTAATCGTACTCAAGATGAGTCAAACACGCCTAAGAAGTTAAAATGCGCAGGCTTCAACCCTCTCAAGCCGTGCCCATGAAGTTTGAGCCAATGTCGATCATGTTCAGCGAAGGTTAAGCCTGGCGCCGTCGAGTTCGTGTACCCGCTACCGGCGCACCTGAACTGGAATGTAATCAGTTAGGTGAAACGAAACTGCTTTAGTAGCTCAGTTCTGGCCTTAGCGATTTGAAATCACCTACACTTCATGCAGACGAGCTACAACAAATGGTTGAGGACCTTAACGGAGAGAGTGTAAGAGTGGGGTTGAAGACAGAAGACAAAGAGAGTGATGAATAGCCGGGCAAAGGAACAAGAGTTCAGGATCGCCAGTCGGTCTCTAGGGTCTGTGAAGGAGTACGTTTACCTAGGTCAATTAATCACAGGGAACCCTGACCATGAGAAGGAAATTCATAGAAGAATAAAAATGGCTGGGATTGCATACGGCAGACATCGTCAGCTCCTGACTGGAAGCTTACCATTTTCATTGAAAAGGAAGGTGCACAAACAGTGCATTTTACAAGTGCCTACATATGGGGCAGGATCTTGGAGAATGACAAAGAAGCTTGAGAACAAGTTAAGGACCGCGCAAAGAGCGATGGAACGAAGAACGCAGGCATAACGTTAAGAGACGGAAAGAGAGCAGTCTGGATCAGACAGTAAACGGGTATAGACGATATTTTATTTGACATCAAGAGAAAAAAAAATGGTGCTGGGCAAGTCATCTAATGCACCTGTTAGATAACCGTTGAACCATTAAACAGAATGGGTACCAAGAGAAGGGAAACGCAGTCGAGGTCGGCAGAAGACTAGGTGGAGCGATGAAATTAGGAAACTCGCGGGCTCTAGTTGGAGTCGGTTGGCGCAGGGGTAATGGAAGATCGCAGGAAGAGGCCCTCGTCATGGAGTGGACATAAAACAGGCTGATGATGACACTTCATTTCGCACGGCGCGTACACCCTCTGTACGTCACCGTACCTGTAGGCTGTCGATAGCATTCGCTACGTACATGGGGGGGGGTCTGTACGTGTTGCTTTGCCGACACATTTCTCAGTTTCAGAGATGCACTGTTGGCCTCTGCGTCAAACAAGAGACGGTGCATTCGGTATACAGTAGCATGAACAACCGCCTCGCTCAGTTATACCAACGCCGTGTGAGCGATGGCATCCACGCGTTTTCGCGAGAGAACACGGCCCATAAATGAGCACTTATGCGAGCACGGTTTTCTCTAATAATGCTCTATGGCACGCGCAAACTGTAAGTACGATGGAGTTAAAGAAAAGAGAGAATCAGTAATTAATTAACACCCCTTAATATATGTATCTGGATCACAGTTGCCGTCGTGTAAGTGGTTCGGTCGCTCATACTGACTCGTCTCAGGGTGGAACACGACACATACGCGCAGGTATGTATGTTTTGCTATGTTTTCACATTATTTCATATCAGCGATGCACCTTTTCCACTATATTTGACGATAACAACGATCTGCGGCTGTAGATGTCGATGTAAACAAATGCAGCGCTTTCGTAAATCCGACGAAGACTTCTTGAATATGCGAAATGTCCAAGTAATGTGTAAAAAGAATTCAAGAAGCGAGCACCAAGTGCACAAGTCAGCGACAAATTCCAAGGCAGCCGTGTTGGCAAACGGAACTCGACATGCCTTTATCGCTCCGCACTGTTTGCAGAACAGCGCACTCAGGCTTGCTGACCCAGTAGTCGGTGAGTGCTACATGGCTTCCAGGAACGACATGCTGTCCCGAAGAAGCCATTAGTAATGATTCGCGATCCACGAAACGCACAATCGATGCGCACTCAACGTGGGCGCAGGTACACAAATCAACCAGCGAAAGCCCCGGCACCCTTCCAAAACGTTTTCAGCGGCGTGCGGCAGAGAACAGCACAGGAAAATGAAAAAAAAAAAAGGCGGATTAATGCTGCTCTGCTTCTGCACGGCCTGCGTAAGTTGCCCGCTTGACATATTTGCATGGCGTTAATTTTTCAGAAATAGAAGCAAAGTACTGTAGCGTACCTTGAACTTAAGCTTATCCTGTTACCCCGTAACCACTGTCGCATAGTAGTGGGGTTTCCTTCTCAAGTCACTACCCCCCTCTCTTGTATGGGAACTGCCTCTTCTCCTCACCCTCCTTCTCCTCTTCTCTACAGTTCTATCTGCGTCTTCTTCGTGATTTAGGAGAGGGAAAGTACGCTCCCCTCTGGCCTCGCACGTTAGTAGAAAGGGAAGCGCTGCAGTTTCGGCAAGGCTTGTGAGGGGAGTCACGGATAAGTACAGCTGTCAAGGCTAATGTGGCCATGGCCAGGGAGCTCCAGAGGGCATTGTGCTCATTCGAAGCGGTGGGATTAAAACGCGTTTCTAGCGTCGCCTTTCCTCTCTTACTGGCGGCTTTTCATCGGGCAAGGAGGAAAGAGCGCGTGGCGTGCCTTTCCTCCTCTCTGGCTTCTGCGATCCCGCGCGAAGCTGAACTCCCCCTCTCCCCTCCCCTACGACGGTGCGCCGTGCTCCCTAATCACAATCACAATCAAGCGCAATACACACAAATGTCACGCACGTGGTGAGCGTCACCGTCACACACTCAAATACTACGCACACGGTGGCTGTAATTCCAATGCGCACAAACGCAACACCGGCTCTTGCGCTGTCCGGTGCGCTCCTGTCGGCCCTTGAAAATCCGAGTGAGGGAGTGTGATTTTCGTGCCGGACCGTACCCACATCCGCAGCAGGTCTCCAAGGTGAACAGCCTCTAGTCGATAGACCAATGTAGGTAAGGGAAGTCGGCAAAACGGATCCGTAACCTTGGGAAAAGGATTGGCTCTGAGGGCTGAGCCGGTCGGGCTGGGGTCCAGAAGCAGGAACGGCACTGCACTAGTTCGTCTTAATTAACCAATTAAGCGGAGTGTAAAAAGATGCTCTAATGAGCGCCACATGAAGACAACCCATATGCCATTTGTTTCAGTCAATTTCGGCTAAACACTTTTTTTTTTAATTCTTGGCAAAAGTTACGTGAAAGATCCTGTATATTTGTGGCCTTCGTCTTATTGCCATTTGCAGCTGCCAAAGCAAGGATCATGTTTTCCTTCTGCTCATTAGAGAAAGACGTACATGGCGACTCGGACTAAAAAATACACACTTTTAGTCCTTTTCACTGACTTTGTCAATTCGCTTATGTGCAGATGGGTTTTGTGGCAAAAAAAATATTTAAAAAAAACCATCCGTGCACTTTACGCTAGGACAACACGTATATCACGGCGTGTGCGTGTTTCAAACTAACGCCAAATGCGACGTGTTACTGCAGCCGGGGTGCGGCAGATAAGGAACTAGTTCGGTCACGATGTTTTTCTTAATTTCCCTTATTTCGTTCTGGCTAACTCAGAGGGAGTTAGTCAGAAGAGTTGTTCGAGGGTGCTGCATTATGATGCGGGTGGGAGCGCAGTCACGTGGCAATTTTCATATTTCGCGGGGTTTATTTATTAGGCGGAAAAATATTAGTAAGCAATTAGTACGTCCCTGAATATATCGCAATTCGATGCGCTTGGCTGTGCCTACGAATGCCTCATTGACACTCTGATAATTTTGATAGCACGTCTCGAGTTAGATAATTAATCAAAATTACCTAATTAAAGTTCAGTAATGCAAACATTACTGGCAGCTACTCCATTGTACCGGAAAACAATATGTACTAGATTTTCTTCGAGTAACGCAATTGCTCTTTTTTTTAAAATCTGGGTTCATTATAGTTAATTGGAACACCGTGTATATATTTATGACCTCTGCATGAAAGTGGCGATGTTTCCATCCCTAATAAATGCTATAAATAACTAGAGTTTTTTCTTTCTTTCTTTTTTTTTTTTTTTTGATGAGTCGTTAGCATTGCTTGATGGAAAGAGAAGCGATACTGAGACACATATCATTCACGTGCATTTCAGACTCCGTTGGAACTTCCTAATTGGATTTCTTTTCCTAGCTTCATTGCTTCAGAAGTTGGTTGATTAATCTTTACTAATTATCTCATTAAGCAGAATACAAAAAACTAGTGTGACACATTACATACAAAAGTGAGCTACTACGAATTTGTGTTGACACCTTTTTGATACGTGTACATTTTTGCTGTCGTTGTCAAGTGTGTCGTCTGCTAGCGAGTGCGTGGGCACTGGCGGACGCCCAGTTTTCTCGCAGAAAGTCTGCGTAGTAATTTTTTTTTTATGGTTTTACTTGCTTTGACGCACCCGACTCTTGTCGGCCTGGCTTTAGCCAGGTGAACTGCTATGTTGAACATTGTTTTCTAAAAGTAACACGCAATTTTTGCCACAGAAGCCGCCTATCTGCAACATGAATCTATGTTTATTCATTTATTTATTCATTTATTCAAAAAACCACACAGGATCCAGCAGGAGTATTGTGTGAGGGGGGGATTATGCAATATATATTTTCATAAGTGGAAGCATTATAAAGAATCGAAAGAGACAACGATTATATGAGACGTATACTAAGCAACATAAAACGAGGTGACGTTACATAATAGTTAGCGGAACGCGATATACACTATTGGAATGAATGGTGACATGCACAATCTAAGGTTACATCATTTAACACCGCAATATCTTACAAAAGTAATGTAAGGGTACATCTCTTGACATTGCCAAATACAGAAGTTAGCGAGAAGCGTGTGCATAATTAAGAAGAAGAAGAAGAAACTTTAGTAAAGAAGAGAAAATTAATGAAAGCAACTGGTCACGAAAGAGTAGCGGTTGCTTCGTGACGAAACTTAACAGGGTCATGAATGTAGACATTATCAGGAGGACTATTCCATAGTTCAATTGCTAGAGGTAACGCTGATGAACTGAAAGCGTTTGTGCGCCCAGAGATACGTTTGTGTTGTTGTGTAAACGGCGAGGCGTTCGTAACGGTTAGGAGAGAGGGAAAGTGGTTTGGTGCTGACGGTTTGTTATTTTACGAAATAAGCGGATTAGAGCAACCTTTCTGCGTGATTCTAATGAGTATAAGGACAGAGAAGATTAAATATTGGTAATACTGGAATGACGGCTGTAGCCTTTGGCGATGAAACGTGCAACACGATTTTGAACACGTTCAAGAGCGGTGGTTAGATAAGTTTGACGAGGTGACCAAATTGATGACGCGTATTCAAGCTGAGGACGGAGGAATGTTAGATGTGCTGGTGATTTGGTTGAAGTAGAAGCCCCGTAAATGTTTCGTTTAAGATTGCCTACAATGAGCGGCTTGTCGTATCTAATTGGCTGACAAGAGGCGAGGAGAACGCTCAAGTGGAGAGGGATTCGATGGGGCCGAGCCACTGCACTGAAAGTCGATAACCGGATGAAGAGGGTGGTGCCGGCGTCTACGATTGGTCGGCTTTCCCTTACTTAGCTTGCGGTGGCTGGTCGAAAATCGCGGCGGCATGCAACGGAAGCTCAAGAATGACGCTAGAACGGACCCTCAGCAAAGAAGAGTTGGCAGAATGAGGGGGTAAACGTGCCGAAAGTGCTCGAAAACGTTACACGGCCACGCAAGAAGTTTTATTATACGCAAATACACCCATGCTCTCCGGCAGGTGCGAGTAGCCAGCGTCTGAGCGATCGGCGGCAGCCATCTTCTATTCCTTTCGGAACGGGGCAGCTTGCGGCTATTCCGAAGAAAATTCAGTTTTGTTCGGCATATTAATGAATCTTTATCGCGTACACGTCACTTTGACGCGGTGAGTTCTTGCAGTTTTGTGACGTCGCGTGACAGGCAGGTGAAGTGGGTGCAGCCCGAAAACTTTTTACCAATAGCCGAGGGCTAATGGCGAAAAGGGGTCGAATCAGAAATAACTGTTTTTCTTTTTTCTGTCAAATCATGCATAATCAGTGTGTACACATCATATCAGATGGGGAGGTATCGTGGTTTTCGTGACGTCGCGTGACAGACAGGTGAAGTGGGGATGGTCGAAAAAAGTTTTTGACCAATCGTGGAGGGCTGATAGCAGAATTGGAATAGAAAAGTTCGGAATAGTTTTACGTTATAGCGCCCCTACTGATGGAAAACTATATGCGAAAAGACACACACGAGAGATGCGTGCTGCTTGAAGAACAAGAAAGATATTTGTTCTCCAAAGGGAACCGCACAATAAAATAGTAGAATGAAAGCCGACACTGCGGATGCAATGCACGCGCAATCATTGAGCGGCATTAAAAATAATGAAATAAGGAGAAAGAAAAGTATCTATTCCTAAGGCATAAATACACGTCATATGGAATTATAAACACCGTCGCGCGCCTCACTGCAAAGCACGGGCCGCCTGAGAGGCTTGCGTACGCAAGAACTAGGGGGCACGGTACTACGCATGCGCGGACCCCTACGTCTGGGTGTGCGCATGCGCAGTACCATCCCCCCTAGTTCCGTGCGCAAGCCACCTGCGTCCCCTAACCTAAAGCTCTCTGTTTTTTAAGTACACTCTATTGCGGGCGAGGAGTTATGGAGTCGCCATCTGTCTGAAGCGCCTCCCTTGCGTAGTATGGGGGATCACGCGACGCGCTCCTCATAGGTTTCGCTTACGGCGCTCGATAAAAACACCACGCGGCAGCCCTCCTGTACATTTACGTAGGTGCTCTCAAAACGAAGGAAGTTTTTGACTGTCGATATAATAATCTTGGGCGAACTGAAAGCACAGAATCGTTTACAGATGCTATCTCTTTACCGAATACGTACAGTGAACGCCACTGCGCGCGGTCGCCGCGATGGAATCTCCCGAACACCGGCTTTTTGCGTGAAAGGTAAGCAAACGCTGAGAGTAAGCTATATGAAATATGTTGTTATAGTGGGCTGTCTGTATAACCAAATGGGGCATAACAGAATGGAGCCTCAATCCAGCGATCGCACGGGTTCGCAGCGACCGACTGCGCGTCCGCATGCATGTCCGCGCACAATGTTTTGCTTTCGCTGCGAGCGTGTTTTCGCACCGTGCTGTGAGCTTTAGGCCGCAGCACATGAGCATTTGACAGCACACTAGCAACCATTGTTGCGTGGACGCTATCAGAACTGTTCAAAAATAATTTCGTTATAGAGACTTCGACGCCTACGGCGACTGTGATATGCCGTCGCGACGATTCAATCTTTTTTTGTCTTCTAAATACTTGGACATTTCAATATTATTTCTCAAGCTGCGTCGCACTGTATGTTTATCGGTCTTCTCAGCGTGCGATTTCCCTCGGCTTCTTTTTCGTAATCCAGTGCATTAATTCATAACACAAACATGACCATATGCCATGCCTTTTTTTAATGCGCTTATTACCGTTCCCTTTTCATTCCAGTGGACTTGCCAGAATCTAGCATCAACAACAACAAAAAAAAAAGCATGCAGGTTCATAGACCTAATAAAGCGTCATGACATTAGCCGGTGTTGTGACTTTGGGGTGGAGGACGACGGACTCTTTCCGCAGACGAAGACACGAAAAAAATTATACAATATTTACAGATCGTGGATGATAGCGTACAGGTAGCAGTAGGAGCGCATCAGAACGACTGGGCGCCTGCAAGCGACTCTCTGTTCTCACAATGGGCCGGTTCTCCCTTAAATCCCTTCGGCGACCCCTCGTCGGCAGAAACCAAGCGGGACAGGGTGATGACTTCGCCCGCGTCGAATTCTTGATTCGTCGCGGAGATGGCTGGGCGCTTCTTGAAGTCGCCTCCCGTGTCGAATTCTTGATTCGCCGTGGAGAAGTGGGAGCTCTCGTCGCCTCGTGGTAGCCACGTGGTGCCTGTAGTATGGCAGCTCCCGTCGCCTCGTGGCAGCCACGTGGTGCTCGTAGTATGGCACAACACCTGGCAGCGGGCGCAGGCGAGCGTCTCAGTGCGTGTTTTCTGCTACTCACCGAACATCGCGCAGTCGCCGTAGCAGAAGTCTTCCTCGCGTCTGTGCTTGCTGCATACCCAAGTTGTAGCCGATGGCTGTCTGCCGGTCCTAAGTTTCGCCAGCCAAGCTTCACGCAGCTCCTTGCCCTGCAGCTACGTTAGATTTAAATAACTACGGCCCAGTGTCATTAACAAGCTCATGCTGCAAAATAATGGAACACGTAATATTTAAGGCCATAATAACTCACCTAGAAGCAAACGAACTTCTGTATAAACAACAACATGGTTTCAGATCAAGCCTGTCAACTATAACCCACCTAGCAGAGTTAACTCATGACATAGCTAACGTACTTAATAATGATGGCCAATTAGATGCAGTTTTTTTAGACTTTTCTAAAGCGTTTGACGTAGTTCGGCACCAGGATTTACTCACAAAATTATCGGCTTTCGGTATTAGTAATAAAATAATATCTTGGATCAACAGTTTCCTAACCAATCGTAAACAGAGCGTTTCAATCGATAATAATCTTTCACAAACACTCGATGTCTACTCCGGAGTACCTCAAGGATCAGTTCTGGCACCACTTTTGTTCTTGATGTACATTAACGACATCCAGTTTTCCATTAAAAACTCAATTCAGATGCGCTTGTTTGCTGATGACTGTGTCGTGTACATAGTCGTACACAACCAAGAAGACCAAATAGAACTTCATAATTCACTACAAACAATTTACTCTTGGTGCAACACTTGGGGCATGAAACTGAACACATCAAAAACACATTACATGTCTTTCACAAATAAGAAACTCCCGCTTAACTTTACATATTCGATCGGAAGGTCAACAATCAACAAAAGCGACCAGGTAAAATACCTAGGCATTGAACTCACGCCTAACCTTAACTGGGAGCCTCATATTTCGACCATGTGTCAAAAAGCCATAGGCAAACTATCATTCTTAAAAAAGAAACTGCGCGCAGCACCACCACACCACAAACTAAATGCGTACAAAACACTAATAAGACCATGCCTAGAATACGCTGATCTAATCTGCAGCCCTCATCAAAATGCCTTATAAATAAAATAGAACGCATACAAAAATTAGCATTTAGGTTTGTATATATTTCGACAACAAAAGGTAGTCCAGTATCTCAGGTCTGCTAGCAATGGCAAACCTAAAATCCCTCTCGCAGAGAAGAGCAATTTCGCGACTAAAATTCATCTATCAATTATACCATGGTCCTTTCCAGATAGCACGTTCTCATTACCTGCAAGATGCTCCAAAACGCTCAACCAGACTAAATCATTCCAAAACAATCTATCTTCCCCCAAGTTGTGTTAATGTTCATAAGGATTCCCTTTTTCCATCAGCCATTTCCCAGTGGAACAAGTTAACTAACGATATTGTGTGTTGCAATAACATCGACTCTCTTATTAACCGCATTCAGTGTATTGACTTGTCATCATGATTTTTTTTTCATTGCATTTCTGTACCTCTCCTGCACGGGCCGTGAAGGGCCTGCAGTATATACAAATAAAAAAAAATAAGGCTGACACCGGGCTTGGTTCCGTACGTCCGGCACTGCGGCACCGAGCAGTAGCCTACCATGCTGCACGCCTCCAAAGGCAGCCACTACCTATTATAGTACTTTCAAATGTTGTCAAGCAGACACCCAAGGCGGGAAAGCCTCACCACTTAATCAGAACCACAGCGCAGGTGGGACTTTAAACTTTCGCTTTCAGCGCGCTTCGGTGCTTCCGAAGCAGCCGACGCGGCAACTGTGTCCACGTGCAGTGGCGTAGCAACAGGGGGGGCCGGGGGGCCGTGGGCCCCGGGTGCAAAGGGCCAGTGGGGGGAGGGGGGTGTCATATACATCTAAAGACATCCTTCTTTCCGCCGGCTACACCTGGGGGGGGGGTGCCAGAAGACCTATGGGCCCCGGGTGCCAGACGACCTAGCTACGCCACTGTCCACGTGATCCCTCATGCCACGTCACGCCGACGGTGGCGCCAGGTTTTCCAGTGGTGGAGCTCGCCCCCAATAGCATAGAGTTTCTCACTATAGTGAGCAAAAAACTTCATCGCTAGGCCTAGGTGCACGCGGTGGATATCGATGCTCTTCTGAGGTCGTGGTTTCGATTCCGGCCGCGCAGGTCGTATTTCGATGGGGGCGAAATGCAAAAACGCTGTTACCTTCGAGTACGAAGCTGTGTCAGCATATCAGATGTGCAAAGTTTTCAACGTGTTTCAGTTCTGCCACTCCTTCCCAACCATAACGTTAGCTCCAACGGCGCTCCCTGACAAGCTTAACTATAGCACCACCAAACAGATCTACTCAAACCTGTCATTTATGATTTTTATTGTGAAAAGTTCACTTTCACTGCTACAGCTAACCAATGGCGAATTTGGCAAATCGCATCGGTGCACACCGGGGCGCCCCAATGCGCCGTTTCAACCAATAATCGTCGCCCCATGGTGCGATTCGCCGAATTCGCCACAAATAAATAACATATAATGGACCGCGTAGTCACCGCACCCGTCCGGGGAGCGTTCTTACAATTGCTAGTAGGTACAGCGGGGCGTGGCGCTCGACGCTTCTGCGCACGCGCGAGTAAGAGCGGGTGCGAGAGAGAAAATCTGGGAGCCTTTGCTTCTTGAATATGTGACTGTCTAGGCACTACGGAGCCTAGCCTGCTCCGGCCTGCTCAGCCGCTGCCATGGCGGCACTTTAACCCTCTACTATCGTATCTCTTTTGCTCCCACAATCTCCCCCTCACTCCACCCCTGTTGGCGCTGAGCCGTGCTCTCGCAAGGGCTGCAGAAAATAGCGTCAACTTTTCCTTTTCCCCTCAAGAACCACTTCTATCTCTCTACGGAGGAGGTTTCTTAGCGCTTTTTGTATGCGTTTGTCCCCTAGACATGCCGGCATTGCGGAGTGCGATCGAGTTTGTTAACGCTCCACGCGGTGAGGCAATGGGCGCAGACGCCCCATTTGGTGATCGCTGTGTCTGAAGGGGCAAGGTTCTGCCTGGTGTACAAGTCGCGGGCCGCTTTTTTCGTCGCGACGACAGATTGCATTTTTTACGAGCTTTCCTCCTACAGGCCAGTCTCCCTTACCTCTGCAGCATGCAGGGTGGTGGAGAAGATGGCCATATCACGGCTCGAATGGATAGCCGCCCAGCTGAAGTACTTTGCAGAACAGCAATCTGGCTTCAGGCACAAGCGCTCAACGGCAGACTCCATCGTAGATGTGGTGGCCACCCTGGAGGATGCCAGGAGCAGTGGGGACGTCACCATGCTGCTGCTCCTGGACGTCCAGAGTGCCTTTGACCGAATGTCGCATGAGGTGATGGAGGCTGCACTGGACTGCCTAGGCGTCACAGGATGTCTCCGGGGCTTCATCTCTGCCTTCCTGGTGGGCCGGAGCTTTCGGTGCGATTAGGCAAGGTGCTCAGCCATCCTAGAGACATCACCTCCTGTGTTCCGCAGGGATCGGTGCTGAGACCTTTCCTCTTCAACCTGGCCCTGGCAGGACTCGCAGCAGCACTACCGACTGACAGCCGCTACCCAGTCTGCTGCGCTATCTACGCAGATGACGTGGCGCTGTGGGTAGGAGGACCCAGGAGAAGCATCGCTGCCATCCGGGGCTCACTACAGAGGGCATTAGAAGCGGTCATCTCTTTCCTCGGTGGCATTGGCCTCTCCGTCTCCCGGACAAAGACAGAGACACTACTTGTACACCCGCTGGCCTCAGCACGCCAATACGTGAAGCAGCTGCGCATTGCAAACACCACCGTCCCATGGAAGCGGTAGGTCACCTATTTGAGCCTAACCATTGATCATCGGCTCTCCGGGATTCCTGCTGCCAAGGCTGTCACCACCCAAGTCCGAAGAGTCCAGGGAGGGGGCAGTGAGCAAGATGCAGCAGCGTGGTCGGGGCTGCACCGTCAAGTGGGCGCTGCGGATGAACCGAACTGCGGCCACACCCATCCTGCTATATGCCCTGCCACTGGTTCTACTATCTCCAGCCAGGAAACAACAGATCGAGAGACTGCACTGGAGTGCAGTAAGGAGCATCCTCGGTCTCCCCAAGCACTCCCGAATCTCTGCCACACTGGCTGAGGCTAACGAATGGCCATTGTCGCTGCACATGCTCCAGCGTGCCCTTGGGCACATTGACCGTCTGCACCGTGCTCCAGATGGTGGGGCTCTGCCCTTCCGACTGCGGAGCCAGCCGCTGCGGAGCCAGCATGGGGAGCCTCTGTCAGCTCTCTGAGGAGCTGATTGTGCAGCGACCCGTGCCGATCGTCACTTCTCCGACACACGAGCAACCTCCAGTGGTGCACCTATTCCTGAATGGAGCATCAAAGCGCCGGACGCTAGCAGCAGCACAACAACAGGCTGCTACTGGCAAACTCCTGGAAGAGCAGGACGGCAGGCTGCTCGTGTTCACGGATGGCTATGTGCTCTCCAACGGCTCCCCAGCGGCGGCCTGTACTATCCCATCTGAGGGCAGGAGCAGGCAGTGCCGACTACCTTTTCGTGCGAGCTCCACAGCAGCTGAGCTGGCGGGACTCCACCTTGCTGCAGACCTCCTGGCTGAGGACCCCCCGAGAAAACCAGTGGCGGCGCTAAGTGACTCGCGACCGGCTCTCCAGGCACTCACCGGTCATCATCGGCACGGAGTCACTGAGAGCAAAAATCTCGGCCCTCTCTGCAGTGGGGTAGCCATCTCCTTTCACTGGCTGCCTTCCCACGTAGGGATCGCCGGAAACAAGGAGGAGGATGTCCTTGCTAAGGCCGCCCATCACCCAACTGTTCCACTCACCAGAGCAGTCGCAGCATCGGACTTCTCCAGGCAGCGACTAAAACAGCTGCACACTTCCAGCCATCCGGATAACAGGGTAGCTACCAACCGAGCCCCAAAACTCCTCCCTGAGAACGGTCTCTCGCGACGGGACCGTTCCACACTCCTGCATCTGCGCACGGGCTACGTGTGGACGGCGGCCAGGCTTCATACATGAGGGACGCATCGCCTTGCCAGCCCGCAGAAGGTGCGGTGACGCCGAGACCCTTGAAAACCTACTAGGCACCTGTCCTGCATTAGCCAAGGAGCGCGCTCAAGTCTGCCACCTACCGACGGTACGGACTCCCGGCTACCTCAGACACACGCCTGCTCTTCCCGGCCCGCTACCACCTTCCAGCACTTGCAAGCCTGCTTGAATATATGTGTACACAAACGGGCTCCTAGACCGCCACGAGACTTCGGCCTCCCATATGGGCCTCTGTCTCGCTCGCCGGCCATCGCCCTTGGATGATGCTGACGTATGCTGCCTGACACCTAACTCTCCCTTTCCCCCTCTATCCCCTCATCTTTCATCCCACGGCCCCATCCCCAATACGCTGCGCCGTGCCCCCATATGGGCTGCAGAATTAAGCGTACTTTCCCTCTCCCAAATCACGAAGAAGAAGGGTCTGCCTAGGCACAACGGAGGAGGTTTCTTAACTCATGTTGTATGCGTTTGTTTCCTATGCCGGCATTTCGGAGTACGGTCCAGTTTACGCACCGCCGCTGTTTGCCCGCGCGGTGTGGCAGTGGGCACCGACGCCCCATTTAGTGATCTCTGTGTCTGAAGGGGCAATGTTCTTACTAGTGTTGTATAAGTCGCGGGTCGCTTTTTTAGTCGCTACGATAGATTGCATTTTTACAAGCACTGCTCCAGGAGGGCACATGTAACCAACAAACGGAGGCCTCAGGAGAGTACCTGAGGCTATATTAATTAAAGGGAAGCTGAAACGGTTTTCAATTTCCATGAATTGCTGGGATTGGGAAGAACAGACCTAATAATTTACGGTTCCGAAATTTTTTTCTTCGTTTTGTTAATATAAGGGCGGAAATCGCTTTCTAAATCACCCCCGCGGACACGCCCCCATCGCTTCCCGGAGTACCCGGTGAGGTGGTTGCCATAGGAGAGAACCGGCGAGAGTGACGTCATTCGCGGGGACCGAGCTGCCGGACCAGCTTGCTGGCATGTGCTAGCATGCCTCTTTCCGTCCTGCGCTTTACTGAACGACGCTACGAGAGATCTGCCGCCACCGCCGCTCACGTTTGTTTTCTTTTGCGATTTTCGTAAACTGTTCTTTCCTTCTGTGCTGCGCGAGTGCCTACAGCCAAGGGCGCCCAACATGCCCTCGTTCTGTGCAGCATTCGGCTGCGCGAACACAGGCGGGCGAGACGATGTGGTGTTTCACAGGTTCCCGAAGGACAAGGAGCTTGCAGCGCAGTGGGTCCGTGCGGTGAGGAGAGATAAGTTCGTGCCGACGAGATCAACTGTGCTGTGCTCGGACCATTTCCGCGATAGCCGGATAGCCTTACGACAAATGCGGAAACGCGTTGTTGCTAGCGTTGCTATACTCCGTTTCATACATCAGGTACAACGCTGTGGAGGCTTGAGATACTTCTTGCAGTGGCTGCGTTCGCACTTAGAAAAAGTTCGGTGTTTCTTGACCCGATTTTTGAGAAAATTTTCCATATATACGCTCAGTTCTGAATGAAAAAAAAAAAGAATTGACCCATAGAAACAATCCGTGTACTTATACGGCTGCTAACACGTTCTTTTACATCAATTTTCTTTTCGGCCTTTTTTAATTGCACCTCGTCGCGGCAGCTTCACGTGCATGCTCGCGCGAGCAAACGCCGCTGGCACACTGCGAAGCATAGACGGAAACGCGCGCAGTAATAAATTTTGGTGACCGGACTTCTTGCGTAGCTTCCACAGCGTTGCACCTAAGGCTTGCCATAGGCTTGCCTAGTGACGTTCGACGTACTGTTGCATTTATCGTGTTTACCACAAGGCGGTGCTAAAACTGCCTAATATCTTTATGTCAACACTAGCATGGAGCACGCATACCGATTCCTGATCGAGCCACAATCGCAAAGTCGTCGAACCATAGTATGAATATTGCACATAATACCTCTGGCCATCTCTGGATGTTTATGATAAGCAACTTCCATGACTGTAC
Source organism: Dermacentor variabilis (assembly GCF_050947875.1). Classification (NCBI taxonomy): domain Eukaryota; kingdom Metazoa; phylum Arthropoda; class Arachnida; order Ixodida; family Ixodidae; genus Dermacentor; species Dermacentor variabilis. The sequence continues at coordinate 259,777,751 of NC_134568.1, read as the reverse complement.
CTCGCAGCACTGCATGTGCTCGCTTTCAAACGCGGCACTTATGTTCGCGATCGTGTATCAACACTAAAAAAACCACGGGACTTTAGACCAGCAGCGACAAGGTGCTTGACATCGCGGAATTGCACCAGTGTTTACAATCTAATGAGCAGTTAGTGCTTCGGCATTGTTCCGGCAGCAAGTTCCCAGTGACACTTTAGCGCATTTTTTCTCCCGTCATTGGAACGTGCAGCTACATGAAAAAAAAAAAGCATACGTACCAGCTAAGATTTCCAACGCGCGAGGAGGTGCACACATCGCTCTCGCTGTTGGCACACTCAACATCGTCGTTGCCGCCGTTGCCGCCATCGTTTTCGGTATCGGCTGTCGGTTCGAACATGTACGGCGAAAATACAAGCTGTCCGAGACAGCGAGAACGTTCCATAATGCTTACAACTCAACTATGAAGCCGGAACAGAACACAGCGTGCTACGCCCTGAAACGGCGGCGCCGACCGGCGACTGCCGCGAATGACGTCACAGCGGCCCCGACCAATCACGGGCAACAGCGGCGTTCGCGCTTTGCCCTGAGGCGCTGGTGCGCGTTTTCTTGAAAAAACAGCCGCTTGCGTTTGTTTCCGCCCTTTTTGAACCAGATATTCGTGTTCAGGGGAATCAAAACTGTAGAATGCCGCAGAGAACTCATTTTTTTTTCGGAAAGTGTTTCAGCTTCCCTTTAAAGCAGGCGGCGCAGGATCTCAGGGGCACACAAGTGATAGCGGGGGGATCAAAGCTGGAAGCAGTGCGGCCCGTGGGTTGGGGCTGCGGTGGCCAAAGCGTGCCAGGGGGCGGTCGCATAAAAAATTGGCTGTCCGCGACAGTGGACAGCCGATCTTATACTCCCCTGGCACGCGCAGGCCTCTGCGAGCCCCAACCCACGGACCAGTCCGCGTTCTAGCTTTGATGTCCCTGTTGCCGCTTTTGTGTCCTGGAGGCGCCGCCAATATATATTGCGAAATAATGACTCGTTGTTTTAATTAGTAAAAAACACGAATGAATAAATACAATTGCGTCGAGCCGCCAACTTGCGATGCTAAGTTCAGCACTACCGCGCCCCGCGACTTATGCCGACACGCCTGGGGACAAGCGAATACAACACGCGCTATGAAACTCCTCTGTAGTGCCTAGGCAGAGTCGTATTGGCGGCGAGGAGTTACGGAGTTGCCATCTATCGGAAGCGCCTCGCTGGCGTAGTATGAGGGATCATGCGGCGCGCTCCTCATAGGTTTTGCTGTCAGCGCTCACTGAAAACACCCCGCGCGAGCTCTCCCGGACATTTCTATTAGTACTTTCGAAACGAGAGAAGTTTCTTACTGTCTAAATAATAATCTTGGGCAAACTGAAAGCACACAATCGTTTACCGGCGACGCTATCTCCTTACCGAATACGTACAGTGAACGCCACTGCGCGCGGTCGCCGCGATGGAGTCTCCCTAACCGGCTTCTTGCGTGAAAGGTAGGTAAACGCTGAGAGCAAACTATGTGAAATATGTTCTTATAGTGTTTGTATAACTAAATGGAGCGTAATAGAACGAAGCCTCAATGCAGCGACCGACTGCGCGTCTGCATGCTTGTCCGCGCACTGTTTCGCTTTCTCCGCGCGCGCGTTTTCGCACCGTGCCATGAGCTTTAGGCCGCAGAATATGAGCATTTGACAGTATACAAGCAACCATTGTTGCGTGGGCGCTATCAGAGCTGTTCAAAAATAATTTCATTGTAGAGACTTCGACGCCTACGGGGACTGTGATGTCCCGTTGCGACGATTCAATATTTTTTTTTCTTCTAAATTCTTTGACCTTTCAATATTATTTCTCGAGTTGCGTCGCACTGTATGTTTATCCGTGTTCTCAGCGTGCAATTTCCCGCTGCTCCTTTTTTGTAATCCAGTGAATTAATTCATAACACAAACATGACCATATGTCATGCTTTTTTTAAATGTGCTTCTTACCGCTGCCTTTCCACTCCACTGAACTTGCGAGTATCTATAGCATCGACAAGTTCATAGACCAAACCTTCATGACATTAGTCGGGCAGCGGACTCGGGCGAACGTCTCAGTGCGCGTTTTCAGAACATCGCAGACCGGGTGCCGTAGCAGAAATCTTCCTCGCGCTGTGCTTGCTGCATACCCGAGTTGTAGCCGATGACTGTTTGCCGGGTTTATGTTTCACGAGCCAAGCTTCACGCAGCTTCTTGTCCTGCGGCTACGTGTGAATAAGGCTGACACCGGCCTCCGTTACCTGCGCCCGGGCCTGCGGCACCGAGCAGTCGCCTACCTTGTTGCGCGCCCTCAAAGGCAGCCACTACCTATTGTAGTGCTTCAAAGCACTACAATAGGTAGTGCTTTGAAGGAGACACTCGAAGCGGGAAAATTTCGCCACTAAATGAGAACCGCAGCGTACGAGGGAATTTAAACTCGTTTTCAGCTCTCTTCGGCGCGCCCGAAGCAGCCGACGCGGCCGCTATGACCACGTGATCCCTCCTAGCACGTCACGCCGACGGTGGCGCCAGATTTTCCAGTGGTGGAGCTCGAGGCCAATATTCAAGAAGCAAAAGTCCCCACATTTCCTCTCTCGCACCCACTCTTACTCGCGCATGCGCGCAAACGTCCGTCGTTTCCGCACATATTTCCGCAAGTGCAGCGCCTCGCTGTACCTACTATAGCAATGGGAAGGAGGCTTCCTCAAAGTGTACTCAAAGTAACAAAACCAAATCTCGAAGGCCATGCTTTTGCGTTCTGCCGGAAGTGCCAATAGCATAGAATTAGTAAAATGACTAAAGGCGGCGTTGAACCGCCTTGTCCTTTTTATTTTCATACTTATATAACTGGAAGCAATGATGTCATCGGTCTTAACCAGTGCCCCCTCCATGTAGGGGAGGCACTATCTTGACCATAGGTGATGTCCAAAGCTTCAAAAACCCAACGTCTGTGACGTCTATTCGACTCCTAAAGTTACTTCCGCCGCATTCAACTAGCAAAAACATTACCTTTAAGATTGGCGTTTTAAATCTAGAGAGCGCCACCTTATGACGCGTCCGGACGCGTGAATTTGGACATTACCTATTAGCAGTAGGATAAAACATTACTTTTGTGATGTCCTTTGTTTATAATGATAAAGCCCATACATAGATATGAATGCCTTCGTTGGTGGAGCCATAGAAACTTTATGCGTGGAGCGATGTTGACGCCACCTATATGTAAGGAGTCCGTGACGGCGCTGCTGTAGTCAATACCTCTTCCGTGACGTCAATCGAGTGGCCGAGACAGGCCGAGGCACAGAAGCTGAGGTCTTTCATTCTTTGTAAAGATGTCTGACGGGAAGTTGTACGATGTATTAGGTGTTTCAAGAAACGCCACTGAATATGAGATCAAGAAGGTAGGTGTCTGTACTCTTGCTGCAGCGTTAAGCCGACTGGATATTTGTGCTGCTGTGTTCATGATAGGGCAAGCGGCGTCCAGAAACTTAGCCCTACTCCTGAATAAGCCTATCTATTCCTTGGAATGATATATGTTGTCTGCGACGCTTTGTTAAAGTTTGCGTCGGCATTGATGTTCAACGAAGCGTGATGTGCGCATTTCAATTGGTTGAATGCTTCGACCGATATAGTACTTCTTTTTTTCGAGGTTTTGCGCATTATCTTGCAATCGTAGTTAAGCTGTAGTGAACGGATAGCTTCGATTTGGTGATGCGGCATTGAAGCCTTCGCAGTGCTTTAGTCACTTCAGTAGGTCGCCTTTTCGCCAGTCTGCTCTATTACTTGGATTTGGTCGTCACACTTTGCAGGCATACAGAAGATTGGCGAAAGAGTACCATCCGGACAAGAATCCACAGGAAGGAGAAAAGGTATTGGAGACGATTTCTGTACGATGTCTTAGGGGAATGGGATTTCAAAAAGGTTAAGTGGAGGTTCGGTTCGCCTTGAACAATTTAGTTATAATTGCAAAAAAAATATCTGCTGTCTGTTTTACATGTTTTAAGAACCAATTTTGCATCGCGCGTCTGTGCCACGGCTGCCAACGGCGAGTGACTATCGCCATGAGGATATCTCCACTGAACTTGTTCTTTATATTTATAGTTCAAGGAGATCTCCTTCGCCTACGAAGTTCTGACGGACCCAAAGAAGCGAGAAATTTACAACACCTATGGTATCAATGGACTCAAGGAGGGCGTCCACGAAAGTAAGCATAAAAATATCGTTTTTCATAACAGGTATTGCTAACATAGTAAACTTTTCATGAATTGTAAAGCGATCAGCGAAAGCGCCTGCATGCAAGAAGCCACATGGTTATTTACCTTTATTAGTGTAGCCCTCACCCCTCTCTCCTTTTTTTTTTTTTTGTTCCTAAGCTTCTATAAGCACTCATTTGCATGCCTGAGGCTGCGAGAGCCGTTGAGATTAATACGCCTACTTTGATTCATCTGTAGCCACGCTAGAAACTATAGCTGTTACAGTGGTCGTTTTTATTTCATGTCTGAATTGTATGTTCCTGGTGTAGATGTTTGAAATTTGTTTGGTGTACGTGATGTGCATCCGATGGGTGTGCAACAGCAATTGTTTCACACTCATTTGTTGCTGCATGAGCTAAGGGAGACCACCTCCCTTTTACAGCATTCATCAATGCAAGTGGCATAGTGCTACGCTTGACATGCATCAAGTGGCAATATGCATGCAGAGTGGCTAATATTGATTAAAGTTGTTTTTTCAAAAATATGCTATATTCTGTTTCACACAAGGCAGGTAATGGTAGGAGTTCACGCGAGAAGATGCGTCATATGCGAAAGAAAGGCATAGGTGTGTGTCAGTAACGCCTGTAATTCAATGTAACGTTAAGTCATATACTTTTGTTGCAAAAATGATCATGGAGATAAAAATACTTTAGTGCTGTGAACCCGTGATTTCGGAAGGCGAGTGTCACCACCAGCACAGGCGCTCACTGCACTTGCCCTTGTCTAGCCTCCTTCTGCAAGCAAGTTTCCTTCCCGGCGTTCTCCCATACCAGAGCTGGAGGATCGCATGACACATATGTTATGGGCCCTGCCTCCTATTTTAAAATCTCTCCTCGTTTTCTTGTTGCGCGGCGAACTTCTGCCAGTGGTGTCGTGCGTGAGCTGTTGGTGTTTCTCTCGTTTTGCGGAGTGCATGATTTTGCGCACTGTGTACGAGAACCTCTGACTAGCAGTGTCAGTCAGTGCTACATGAACACTGAGGCAGGCGCATGGGGATCACAGCATGATCGTGCACTGGAACACAGTAGAAAAAGACAGTTTCGCTCTCTGCGCTTGTGACTGCACGACGTGGAAACAAGCAGACGAAATGGAAGTACATCTCTTTTGCTATGGTACTGAGTAAAATAAAGACAGGCAGACATTTGGGTTGTATGTTTTATTATTTCTCTAAACTTAATTCATCTATTGAAGCAACAAATTAAACAAATAACTGATGTTACCTTGAGTAATTCTTGAAGTAATGTATCACTGTGAGCGACGTCGCAGCACTGCCATGTACATAGGCGCACTTACGCTATTGATGTGGACTCTCCATCTGGGAGCGTGGCGCCCATGAGGAGAAGGCTAAATGACATTTATTTTGAAATTAAAGCTCGTTCTGTGGCACATAGAGATGTAATACTTAGTCGACACGATCGTCAGCCCGCATTGTATGCACTGTGCTTGTCAGCTAAAAATTACGAGACCTGGTGAGGGGCGCTTTAAGTACTGTAATTCAAAATATTATAATAAACAGCAATGTCAGCAACAACTGGATATTATATAATGTTCTTAATAGAACAGTAACACGAGTGCCAATGATTTGAAGCATAATTGCGTAGTATTTTATTGATGTGACTTTGTTATTCTGGTGCTGGTTTTTGAAAGCGGTGTCCTTCTGAGTACTCTGCATGTGAGTGGTTGGCAGAGCTCTCAATGGCAGGTTTTATCATCCTGGCCTGGCATATTGCCTTGAACATGCCACAACTCGAGCTACAGCTGCTTCTGTGGGCTTTGCTTTGGTCGCCTTTCCCCCTTTGTTGAAAATGGAATGCTTCCTAAATGTTCCAATAATACCAATACTCTGCACTGTGCTTTTCTGTCTATTGGAACCCCCCCTTCCTAAAGGCACACTTTATGTTCCGATTCAAGTAACCCGATTCACCGCAAAGCATTGGTCATCGCATCCTTAATCAACAGGTGTGAGAGTTGACGAAATTGGTGGATGTTCCTCGGGAAACCAGAACCAGTGTTCACTTTAGAGAAATTTTGTCTCCAGCTCCTCGCGGATTCCATGGCCACACTCCAGTGCGTGAGCTAAAATCTTTCGGACATTAGCAGGAAACATTCATTATTGCTGACTTCATGGGTATCTTTTTTTTTTTTTGTGTGTGAAAGTGCAAGTGAAGCACATTAATGTTGTTTGCCTCTGGTGTAGGTCCTTTTGCATCAGAGGACATCTTCTCGCACATCTTTGGTGGGAGCCCTTTTGGAGGCATGTTTGGCATGGATGGGTCAGCTCGGAGGCGGCGCCAACGAGGTGAAGACACAATCCACCCTCTGAAGTAAGTCTCCCGACATGTTTAATGAAACCTGAATCTTTGTTGCGTAGCGGTCCAGCTGTTCAGCATAATTTCCTGATGATGAAGTCTGTGACTCGTGTTATAACCATTGATCTCTATGGTTCAGTATCTTTAATTTAACCAAGTGCAAAAAAAAAAATTCTCTTTTAACCAAAAACGGCCAGTGAAAGCAAATTTATTAAGAGAGCCACGACTGCGATGGGTGTGCACCGGTGAGCCTGCGTGCACTGTGATTCAGGAGCCTGTCTAGGTCAAAGTTGAGGGGCTGCCTGCTGACAAAAAAATTAAGGGCCTGCGAATAATCGAATATCCCCAAATCGAATCTAATAGTGAACGTTAAAATTATTCGATTCTCGAATGGAATATCCACTGTTCGATTTCTCAAATATTCTATGTAATCGGTGCGGGGAGACCCACGCAGGTGCCGCGTGCGCCGCAGAGCCTCTCGTGCCCGATGCTGCCCAAGCGGGCGTTTCACTTCGTTTGCGGCACAATAGGAGTGCCGAGCGCGCCGCGGACGGGCCGCCCCGGCTGATGCGGTAGCTGATTTCGTCAGTGCGAGCGCTCCCCGACGTCGGCCTGGTGCGTCGGCCACGTCCGCCTCTGTCGGTGCAAGGTTCCGCCAGATCGACGATAAGCACGCCGATTAGCCGCCGCTAAGCACGCAGATCGTGTTGGATATGCGGCTACGAACTTCACGTCGCTTTCCAGCCGTTTATCAAACCTCCGCACGCGTAATCTCGGGAACGATCATTGATGAGCCACCCGTACAAACACTATCGGCAAGCATTCCGCATTGGCTTGCGGCTCCTTACCACCAGCAGCAAGTTTTCGTCACGGCCGCAGTACCCAGGTCATAGGCCTAATCGGCGCTGCTTCATCGGGCGTTGGCGACTAAAGTTGCGGTTTGGTGCTGAATCGACGCAGCTCTATTTGCACCAGATGCGCGACGCTAGGAAAGCCGACCAACTGCCTCGCAAACGAAAACGAGAGACGGCGGATGAACGGGGAGCGAGGGGAGGAGTGGGGCGGGAACTTGCCGTGACTCTCCAGATTCTTTGGCAGGTTGCAAATCACGCCGAACCTCACAATAAAACGGCGCGGAGGGTGCCTGCTCTTAACCGTCGGCGCCAGCTACGCGCGAAGTGGTGATTGAGTCACGTGATGCGCGGTCCTTTCGTCTGTTGCACAGATAGGCCTTACGATAACCCAACAGCTCCAAAGTTCGTTTAGCCTTTCTGTATTTTTGGAGAAAAACTGTAAAGAAACAGTTTGGAGGCATTAAACAAGATCGCTGCATCACACAGAACCATTGTTATACTGAGAATCTCATTGGTATTCAGTGCAGCAGAACGTCACTAATTCATTAATTTCAAAGAAACAAAAAAGGCACTTGAACATACGCATGAACATTTATTTAAAAATATGGCAGGTCCCATAAGGAGAAACCTTCTGCAAACTTGCACACCGTGAGGCTTCAGACTGCCTTCACAGTGGTTAGGATACATGCAGAACTGTGCGTCATACACACATACCTTGCCGTCGTCACATGTGCTAGGTATGGTTCAGTACGCATTAGCAAGAATGTACATGCAATAGTCAGTACTAGTTAGTCCCGGACCAGGACGAATTTTTCTTCAACTGGGAAGCTTTTCTTTCGAGGGACCCGTATGGGTTTCCTTTGCAGCACTTAGCTATGTTTGGGTGGATGTCTCATGTTCCCTTTATTAATTTTGTTGTACTGTTGTCAAACTTCACTTTTGCAATCAATGGTTCAGATTTGTATTAATAAGCACTTAAATTATTGTCTGCATTGTTTTTCATAAAGGATTTCACAGTTTAAAAATGTGCCTATGTTGTGTTAGGATTTGATGTATTAGTGTGGCATGGCAGAGGTTAATATTCGTTGAAGTAGGTGACGGTGCCACAGGGATGTTTGAATCCGAAAAATTGAATGGCTGCTGTAAACTATGCTGTAAACAAATTCTTCATATTCAAATTGACCTGGCTATGAATTGTCAATGGAAATGTGACTAGCACATTCAAACTCAAGGTGTTGACTGTACATGTTCAAATTTATATTTGTTCATTCCGAATGCTAAAATTCAATCCGAAGCAAATGCCGAATAGCATAATATTCTATTGTATGTTCGTATGTATCAAATATTTGTCCAAATTTAATAAGAATGCATTAAGCAGTTGTTTACTATGCAGTATTTCTTCTACTAAATCCTCGTGATAGTTTAGGGGAGATGCTGCTCAGACAAGTTTTTGATATATTCATCCTAGTGCAATGAAACTTGAGCTGTTTATAAATAATTTTTTATGCTGATTTGTTTTCTTGCAAGTTGCCTGCTTCTTGTTCTGCCCCATGACAAAGTGTAAAATGCAGGCCTCTTGCTCCCCCCTTTTTCTATCATTAAACTTCCATGGACCACTGATGGTTCATATTCCTCCAATTGAACTGTAGAGTGCCACAAACTAAATTGGAAGTGCCTATAAAATATTTAATACATGAAAAATTCGAACCTGTGAAGTCCACAATACCCAGACCCCAGTAAGTGTTTACTTGCAATTTTTGTAACACACATAAATAATATTGAGGGTTAAAGGAGATAACGGCACTTCTCACACGTTAGAGGAAACATGGGCAAAATTTCTTGCAGGTCCGAGCGCCAGAAGTACCAAAAACAAAATGGGGAAACTCGGAAAGTTGCCGAGAATTGCGTTTTGAGAAAAAAAAAAATTTTCAAGTTAATTATTGAAAGCCGCAGCATTTGAAAAATGTGGCAGACGCATGCTTCCTTTTATTTACAATAGCCAGTAACCTTAGTTGGAACTCTCACATCTCTCATCTTTGTGGCTCAGCTTTTAAAAAAGCTTTGCTACCTAAGGCATAAGTTTAAGACACACTCCTTCTGAAACCCATCTTATTGCCTACACCTCTCTTGTCTGAACTAAACTCAAGTATGCAGCTATTGTATGGGATCCCTATACTAAAGCTAACATCGATGCGCTAGAAATATCACTCAAGTGATTCCCCAAGTCAGGTAATGGCTGAACACAATATTCGGTGTTTGCAACTAAGAAGAAAAATTCACAGGCTTAAATTTCTCTTCTTACTGAGTAACAATACATTATCTCTTTCTCCCGAACCTTATATAGCACCCCTTACTGCCCGCCGAACAAGACATCGCCACGCTGCCTGATTAATGCCTTATAATGGCAGAACCAATGTCTTCATGTATTCCTTTCTTCCTCGCACGGTAACGGAATGGAACAGCCTACCTTATAGCAAACTCGTCAGCACTGACTAAATAGCGTCTATTACTATCCACAATTAGTGCTTGTTGTTACGAAATATTGTTTCAATTTGTATTGTACTGCAACATTGATTTACACGTTGTAATAATTTTGAATTGTACACTCCTCTTTTTCTCTATTACATTTCCAGTGCTTCGAAATTGTGCTTATAGAACAGTGTTTCAATTTGTATTTACCACTCTTCATGCATTATCTAGGTGCTTTACTCATCATGCATTCCTACTTTCTATTACATTTTTCCGGAGCTTTTTCTACTGCTTCGTCAGTCTATTGCGTTTTCTTTTTTGTATGTACCTTTCCCCTCCTGCCTGGGTCTTCTAAAGCCTGCAGTATTACTAAATAAATAAATAAAATAAGATTTCTTGTGCTGCAGCAGCCTGGGCAACCATGGTTATTGGGAGAATGAGGATTAGCCAAGCTCCTCATGCGATCCGCAATGGCAAGCGGCTGCGCTATGGTGGCTAGAATAGCTGTGCATTGTTGACTGCAACACGCTAGAAGGTGGCACACTTTCAGGCCTTTAAAAACCATCTTGTGCTTTTTCTCATTTCCAGATCTGTCTTGGCTTTAATTTTTTCTTTTCATAACTGTAGAAATACTAAACTTAACAAAACAAGTGGAAACAAAAAATCAATAATTTTTGAAAAACAACTTCCGTTTTTCGAGTAGCATCTCCCTTTAAAGAAAATGTACTGATGTGAGAGAGAGTGCTTTACATGAGGCCTGAAAATTTTTTGCAGGGTGTCTCTAGAAGATTTTTACAATGGCAAAACCGTGAAACTGCAAATAGACCACACTGTTATTTGCAAGACCTGTGATGGGTACGTCACTTTTATTTTTTACTGATCCATGGCATGCCTTGACCATAGTATATGCAGTAGTGTTGGTTTTTGACACTTTGGGTGGTAGTATCAGTTCTCTGAGCAGGTTTTAGTAGCTTAGTGATGAGTCCTTCACACTTCTTGAGACATGCTTTGTTTGCTAGGCTTCAGTGTTATTTCTAAATATATTTAAGGCAAAAGCCTTAAGGGGAAGATTTTGCTCGGGGGCTTCTATCTAAAATATATACATGGGAAAGAAATTGTTTTTCTCGGCAAACACTGCAGCAAATTTGATGAGGTTTGTTGCATTTAAATGAAAAACTAAATTCTAGTGACTATTTGTAGCTAATTTTTTATTTAGATCGTCAATACAACATTTCAAGTACGTCATGGCACAATACTTTCACGCACATTTACACAATATGGTGGCGTTCCACAAGGTTGCATTCTGAGCACGACACTCTTCGTAGTCAAAGTGAGTTCTGTTAATAACACCATCCCATCATCTGTTATGCACTCAATATATGTCGACAATTTGCAAGTGGCTTGCTGCGCCTCAAGCTTACCCACCTGAAAGACTACTACAAATAATTATAAATCAGCTTACAATGGGGCTGACAAAAATCGTTCCCGATTTTCAACACAGAAAACTGTTACAGTTCTCTTTTCCCAGAAGCGAGGGTTACACTGCAGTCCAGTTCTCACATTGGATGGTACAACGCTGCCGGTAAAAAGACTACAAATGTTAAGCATAACTTTTGACACAAAACTGAACTTCCTGGCCCACATTAACACAACTAAAATTAAAGCAAATAAAGCACTAAATACCATCAAGGTTTTATATATAAAGCACAAGCACTAGGGATCTGACCGAACATGTCTACTACGTATATACCGGTCCCTTGTACGTAGCATCCTCGACTACGGTAGTGTAGTTTATGGTGCAGCTAGGCAGTCCTAGCTGCACCCTGGAGACCAAACTTTCTTATTTTTTAAGATATCCGGATGAAACCTTCAGGGTATGTTCACACCACCAAACTGAGGAACTGCAAAGTTTCGTGAAGATGTGTTCCTTTGTTCCAGAGTTATTGAGGTCTAACTAGGTGGTTCATGTTCATGAGGAAGAGCCTGGAGAAATCCCAGGACATCGCAGGAAGCTGAAATTCACTATGATGATCCCTTGATAGATATCCCAGGAGGCTACAAGGCCCTTTTCTTTAATTTCCCCTCCACAAAATTTTAACACACTTTAGAATTTGATGTTGCCAGTAATGACCACATTCATCAAAAATTAATTGCTTATTATAAATTAGCTGCACCAGCTTGCAAAAGAAGAAGCTTGTTACACACTGGAACAGAATAAAAAAAACTGCACACAAATCTGAAGAGCGGTTCTTGAGATATCGCCTTCCCCAGCACCACTACTAGCGGAAAAATCCATTCTGAGAAAACAGGCCTTAAGGGGGCACACCCCTCTTTGAAAATTTTTTTTTATTTGTGGATTGATTGCAATGAAACTTACATGTTTCATTAAGTTTTATGCACTGATTCTAAATCTGCATTTATTTTTTCCATACAACAAACAGTTTTCAAAATATTTACAATATTATGTTTTTCATTTGGAGTTTGATAATTTCCCAAACAATTGATGCAGTGATAAAATTTAGCATACCAAATTAATGTTTAACATCTAAGGAATGTAGTAAAACAAGAATGAGTCTCCTCGGCCAATTAGGTCTAAAGCTAGGGGTTGCCAAACCCATTGCAGTAAAAGTTCCCTCACCTACTTTATACAAAGTAACTTTTAAAAAAATGTTACTGACCAAATATGCGCAGTGAAATTAGCCTTACTACAGAGAGTAAGAGTTTCTGTTTTCAGGAAAAAAAAAATTACTGTGCTAGCACAAATACAAACAGAAATATGTTCACTCCAAAACTGCTAGTGTGTCAAAATTGTAGTTTTGAGAAAATGAAGAAAAACGGTTTCAAGCACCTTTATGAGAACGAAAGCACCTCAAATTACAAAAATGCACCTGGGGAATAATCTGGGTGCATCCCAGATTGGTGCTTCTTTTTTGCCATCGTCTGGAGGCCTAGTGACAATGCCCGTTTTTTCCTGGAAGCAGTGGTGCGACGCAAGTCTTTTTCTTTGGCTCTTTTTGAGCCGGAGTCTGTCACATTCATATTCATTTCTTGAAGAATGGCTGTTGCTGCATATTCATTTCCAGTATTGAAGCGTAGCACTGCTTCTGCAACGGCTGCCTCCACAGCAAAAAGGGAGAAATGCTGCTCTTTGGAAATCATACTCCAGATGACTGAGTGGAACGATTCATTGGAGTTTTGGGTTCTCCCTCGCTTGCACCTATTCAGCAGCTTTACACCTGCCAAGCGCTCATACACAGGCAAAAGGGCCTTTGCCACGTCCGCTGGCAAGTTATACTTGTGCCTTGGTTGTGGCTCACCTTTTGCTGTTGCCGCATTATGACGGCACCAAGAATCCTTGCCACTTGGGCACAGGCTGTGGTTAGAGCAGCTGTCAGTTGACGTGACATGGTGGTACGTTGCCATTACCGCTCTCTGCATGGCGTCAACATCACCACAATGAGACTTGAGTGCTCGACCATAATAGGCACTCAGCCTGTTGATGAGGTCTGCTGTGAGCCTCCCCTTGCCACCAAGTCCCCGCATGCCTTCACTTTTGTGCTTCTGGAGCAGGTTTCGAAGCGCTGCACCCATACGTTTTTGTACATGATTGATGCAGTCTTCTTTCTGAACATCTACAAAGCCGTACACCTTTGCATCCTTGATAGCATTAAAAGTGCGGCTGTCTCCGTCGCACAGCATGGTTGTGTACTTTACTTTGTTGCGTTCTAAAGAACGCTGGAACAAGATTAATCCAGCCTCAACTTCCATTTGGCCAGATTTACAATCGGTGTTCTTCTGGCACTGATGGGATTTCCTCCACCCAGCATACTCTTCAGAGTCAGGTGTGGGTCCAATTTCACAGCCCAAACAAAAGTTTGAAAGCACGACGTAGTCCAGGATGTAGCCGGTAAATAGCTCCGCCACTGCGCCTACTCCTATATGCGAAGAATGGCCCCGCGTCATCCAGGTGCCATCAAAGCACACAGCAATGTTGCCTTTGTGTCCAAAACACAAGTTTTCGTAAAGTGCAACCGCTTTTTCTGCACACTGCACCATAACAGCCTCAGCTGCACGCGTCGCACCGGGGTTCAGAGTTTTTTTCAAATGCTGCTGAAACGTCTTGTTGTGGAGACCTCGGCCAGACAGGCCCATCGCTGCGAAAATGTCATTCATGGCTGTCTGGCCGTTACCTGTTGCGAGCATCGCACGCCCGGCAAGGATATTAATTTCAAACGGGTTGCATTTCTTTTCACCCTGTACCCGTCGCGAACTCCACTCAGTCGCTACCTCACCGCACCTCTCGCAGATCAGCATCAGTTTCACTGCGAGGCCGTACTCGCGATCTCCTGTCACCATCTCCGCGCGTCCTTGACAAGTCTGGCAGCGCAAAAAGCCAAGGAGGGAGTTTATCGCACGCATGTCGACGGCAGTAAACGCTGCCTTACGTTCGTCTGTTACCGACGCTGCCGCGCCGCCGAGGTCCGTGAATGGCTCCATCTTTCGCGTCGTTGCTGCCGTCGACGCAAGCCGCTCGAGCGTAGCCTTTTCACGAGCGCTTGCCTCCCTTACGTCACTGTCGGTGACAGTTTTAGAGTCAATTCTCACTCGGGCGGATACTTCAGACGCGTCGGGTGCGCTGTCCACCGATGCAACTTCCAGCGAGGCATTGTTTGGTTCTCCGCGGCAGGGCGGTTGCCCGTCCGTGCGTCGGTCGGCGAGTCTGGCGTCCGCAGGCGTGTTGGCTGCACTGTCCAGCGAAGCATTTTCTGCTTCTCCACGACAATCGGGCGGCTGACGATCCGCAGAAGTGATGGGTGCACGGTTCAGCGATGCGTCGTCCAGCGATGCATTGTTTGCTTCTCCGCGGCTATCATGCGGCTGCTCGTCGGCACTTGCTCCTCGTCGGTCGCTGGCTTCAGACGGAAAAGAAGACGATTCCCCTACTTTCTTCTTCGTTTTCCTTCGTCTCCGGCCGAACATATACACCGAATGGTGCTTCTTCGGTCCCCCTGGCATAGTTCCGTGCAGTACCGAGGACTCGCTCAAAATGGCGGCATGTGCAGTGCTCATGCCAGGGCAACCGGCGTAAGCCTATCAGATGGTGCCATTCGGGTCACGTGCTTTTTCCGACCAATAAGAACGCGCGTTGAAGAAAACTTTGCGCTTGTTTTATTTTACTGCGGCTGGCACATGGTGGCTGGCCGAGAGAGGAAGGGAAGCCAGACGCGCGAGCTTTCAAACAAGACCAAGATGGCATAGGTGCGGCTTTTCGTTTTTGCGCGGCGCGCGGTCGTAACTAGCGCTGTTTGTCCACAATTTAAAGGGCGCTTTTAGAAACTACACTATTTTAAATCGACATTACGGCGCAATTACGCATAAGATTTAAATGGAAATTTGCTCAAAGGTGCAGAATTATGCCATGAATCCAAAAATGAAAAGATTGAAAATCGGGCTTTTTGACCGATTTTCGGTCCCAAAGAGCCGTGTCTCCCCTTAAAGGGCCCCCGAGACGGTTCGGACAAATTTTATAGATGCCTAGGGTACATCTAAAGCTAATCATTCGCACCACAATTTGTGAAATGTTACATTTAGAGAGCTACAGACGATTATACAAGTTATACATATTATACAAATACATAGTCATGCATTTCCTCCTAAGCTGTTCGCCGAGTGATCGGGGCTAAGCTCTGCCTTCACTGGCTCTGGGTCGTGATGGCACATCGTATCGTTGACTTCCGGTTCTTTAGGAGCGAGCGCACGAAGGAAGCCTCTCCAAACTCTCCACCAGCTGCTTGGCAGTCGACCCCAAGCAAGAGCTATCAGCAGCGTGCGTTGCGAGCATTCTGTCGCACCGCCGAACGTGTCTGGTATACCGGTAACCACAGGCTAGCTGGTCATTTCGACGGAACGGTGGAGGCATAAACTCAAGCTGATGAAGAAACCTTAGCAAGGACGTACGTGAGCTGCCTGATCAGTCTCGATGGTCCAGCCACCCGTCGTCACAGAGCTTAACCAGCCAAACAAAAAGCTAATATTACTCTAACCAAGTGTAAAACATTTTAAACATTTACAAAAAACAATGTGTTGATGATTACACTCCTGCGAAAAATTTACGCCAGCAACAAAGAATACATTTCGTTACTGATACTGTGTATGGTTAAGCTCTGTGCCACCAGGTGGCTGCACCGTGCAGACCATTCACATTTGTGCTTCTGCTCAACCCGTTACACGGCACAGTCAAGCGGGCAGGCCCTGTCTCCTTGCTATTGCGTTAGTAATCTTCCGGTGTTGAGTGACGGCCGCAAACGCGCAAATCCTGGTGCCAATTGGATAGCGGCAGTCTGATGCGCTACAGCCAGTCCGCTCGTATGCTGCCTTGCAGAGGGCCACGATGTCGCAGCTTGACATATTGCCAGTCGCTACGTTTGCAGTCCACAACACAACAAAGTCTAATCATAGTGCTCGCGAAAAAGACTGAGACCGACTCTGACCGCGGAGCTCTCGTCAAAATGGAGCATGTTGTAACACAAGCAGACGACACTTGCTGTGTGCCGAAAGTGCTTAATTGTAGTGAAAAAGTGTTCTTGTGCATTCTCTTTCTGTTACTTTCTTTTTATAGAAACAAATTAACTAACATTCCAACTATTACGAACATCATTTGTTCACCATAAAGCTGGAAAAATTGTCAATGACGCACGCACCCTGGGCAGCCAATCGGATAGCTTGCCCTACTGTTGTCAGTTGGGTGATTTACGTCATATGGGTAAGGGCGGCTGAAAATTCCGCCGAGCAGTGCTGCGATCGGCAGTGATGTACACGGTCGTCCACTTCCAATTTGAACACGGCTCCGGGCGGCCGGTGAGGCCGGCGCTCCGCGGAGCGTTGCTCGTGGGCGCCGGGGTAACTAACGCGCCGGCGCACTGGCAGCCACAGGCGTGGCCTCAGCCGCCAGCACACACTAGTGCAGGCGCGCTGTAGCAGACGACGCGGCTGCGGCCACGCTTGTGGCTGCCAGTGCGCCGGCGCGTCAGTTACCCCAGCGCCCACGAGCGGCGCTCCGCGGAGCGCCGGCCTCACCGGCCGCCCGGAGCAGTGTTCAAATTGGAAGTGGATGACCGTGTACATTTTTAAAACCTTATAATAAATTACACACTTTACGCAGAGCACTTAGATGCGTCAATTAATGATCAGAAGGACCTACTCTAATGACTCGGTACGTTTGTAGAAAATCGTCAAAATGGTTTCAGGGTCCCTTTAAGAGGAAGCTTTATTTAACTCGGGTACTCCTATCTAAATACATGTAAAAGGAGAATTCAGTTTTCTCGGCAACCACTGCACCAAATTTGGCGAGGTTTGTTGCATTTAAAAGAAATACTTAAAATATACTGACTGTTGGTTTCGAATTCTTGATTTATGTTATCAATTTTTTATTAAAAAGTGGCAAAAATCGCAAATTTTCAGAAAACAAAACTATGAAGTTTACAACTCTAACTCAACAATGAAAAATGATACCACAATTCTGTGTATTGCATCTAATAGTGTACATCTAAAGCAGACAAAGCGCACACGTGAATCTCAAAATATTTTGTAATATGAAAATACAGCTTTTGGAGAACCCTTATACACAACGTAACGAATTCATGTAAGATATAAATTGACATAACGAATTTGTCCGCTTTGAATGATCTAATGGATGCCGTTTAGAGAACCGCGATATCTGTTTTTGATGCGGAGCTATTAAGTTGTAAACTTAGTGCTTCTATTTTTTTTTTTCAAACTTTTGAATTTTTGGAAATTCTTGTTACAATATTTAGGCCATTAATCGGAATGCCGCTTCCAGCAGTCACAAGAATTTAAGTTTCTCTCTCAAATGCAGCAAAATTATTTAATATTGGTCCAGAGGTTATGTCATGAAAACGTTTTTGCATTTTACATGTATTTGAATAGGCCACGTCGGAGTTCAGCCCGAGTTAGAACATCTGTGTTTTTATCAGAAAGCTCCTTGCGGCTTCAGGCACACTCAATGTGTCGGATTCTTGACTGGCGACAGCCAACAGCACAGTTCCGCCGCTGCAAGCGTCTACGCAGTCGGCACTCGCTGCGGAAGATCGGAAGTTCGATGCTCGTACATGTCTCATATCGCGCTTCCGCTTACCGAACATCTGCACTGTCTTGGGCTTCGCTGCCAGCATCGCGTGCAACAAAGAACTAGCAAAAAAAAAGCTAAGAAAATAATCTAAGAGATAGCGCAGCTCGCAAGCAGACGTCTGTTGAGGCGGACGGAGCAAGGGGGCAACAACGACACGAGCGCGACGGGCGCGGCATCGAAGGTGGGAGCAGTCGCCGCCGCATGCGCGGCAGCCAATGGCAGGTGCGCTTTAGCCCGCGGGATTTGAACGCGCTGCTCCGGCCTATCGGCGCTCCGCATCGCATCGTGGGAAAACGCCAATAGCGCCTCAAACGCGCCGACGATGCCATTTTGCAAAGCGGCAAAACAGAGACAAAGAATTCACAGTCAAAACGACACCAAGATGACGCGGGCAGGCCGCATGGGCCAGGAAGCGGGGAATGGCGCGCGCGAGAACTTTGACTTCATTTAGGCATTTGTGCGTTTTGTGGGGCGCTGTGGCCTCGAAAGTAGCGTTTTTTTTTTGTTCTTTGTGGTTGAATTAAGTGCTGATAATTACAGAACAAGTCGTTATCGAGACATACAACCCAAAAATATTGTTTATGAAAAATCGACTTTTTCGCAGTCTTTCAGTTTTCGAGCCCCCCCCCCCCGTAAGCGACTTGATGCAGTCCATAATCTTGGTCCTACGACTGCCGAGCGGTGTCTACGGAATATCGGCTGTACAAAGTTTATACGTTGACTGCAATGAACCCTCCCTACAGCACCGCAGAGCACTATACTTACACTTTGTTATGTACTGAGAATTTGGTCATCACCACAACATATATGCCTCATGCACCACCTATAGAGGCGCCACTGATAGCCACCTAGCGGGCGCTTCCAACAGTATGCGCGGGAGCTGTCGCAGACAACAACCCTTTGTAGCAAGGGTGGCTGAAGTTCGCGGCTGCTATTTCTCCTTTGTTCGGGTGCCAGGCTGCTTCTGCGGTGATAGCTGTAGGGAAGGCGCTGACCTCCGTGGGAGCGGTTATGAACACTGTTACTGGTGTTTGGGACAACATGGTCCACATACGTGCCAGGTGTGTCCCACAGACAAACGCCATGAACCCCATTTACATGAAGTGGAGCTCATGTTAACTAGCAGATAAATTTTGTTGAGTGATGCGATCTATCGTTTTTTTTTTTAAATTCTACCCATGCCATAATGCTGCTTCTGTACCTCAATATTAAGCATCCATCGTTAGTGCAGACTTATATCAAACAAATCCGCACGGTGCGATGTCTGCATATGTTGTTGTGATTCTTCTGCCGATGAATACATGTCACATCGCCAAATAAGTGCAGTCAAAGTCTCCTCAACAAGAGTAATTGCGAATTTATTGGTGGAAACGCGTACGCTAGCCAGCGAAGTCACCGAACGCACAGGTTAATAAAAGCGCGTCTTAGTGCTGTACCGCCGATGCAATTCTGCTGCATACGCTGATGAACTGCCGTTCCCACTGCAGTTCTTGCAATTTTAAATTCTCCAAGGGAGCTGCTTGGAAACGTACAAAGCTAAAGGCTGGCTAACTTTTCAGTACTTTTTTTCATATTACTAGAGAGAGGTGCCACATGATATATTTAAAGGCAGAGCAGTGCCAGTCAAAGTAGATGAGCGCTGGCGGCAAGGCCGGGTTTAGTTTTCTGCACCATTTAGTATAATAAGAAAGAATTCAGTTGAGTAGAAAATTCACATGCAAGAAGGGACTACGTCGTGAAACAAATCACTAGGCGTGATTATGAAGATTAGGAACTATGAAGTTCATAACTTGTAACTTGGCAATGAGAAACATCACAAGACTGTATCTATTCATACTTCTGAAGCGGAGAAAATTTGTGCATTATATATGGCTGTGAAATAGACCACTTCAGTGAAACCTCGTTAAACTGTAGTCGGCCGGAGCTGCAAAGAAAGTATGTTCTAAATGGTAGTACTGCTTAACCAAAATAGTGAGATTATCTACTTAGGTGTGAAAGACAACTACGAGAGAGTGCGATGAAAGGGTAGAAAACATGCAGTATTTATTCACTTCACACGGCAAAAGTATTATTTTCATTTGATGCCGTGGCGGGCTAGAAGTGGCGGCAGCGGCCTCAATTTTGCTCAAGCTACGAGCTAGCTTTTCCGCTAACCCCCTCTTCTCTGTAAACACCCACGTGAGGCTAACGTAACGTGCAGCATCTGCCACTGTCACGCTTGAATTGCCTGTGTTGTCACTTTCCGTGTCGTCCTCATCACTCCTTTGTTAGGCAACACTTCGGAAATAACAGAGGTAGCGATGGCGAAGAGTTGAACCTCATAGCCGATGTTTTTCACGGTCGCAGCAGCATTGCCAACCAACTTCTCCTTTGTATTCCAAATGCCACACACTGTAGTCAACAGTAGATCCCTCTCGCGTGCCAGCACTGACTTCTTCCATTCGACAGCACGAATGATGTCCAATTTTTCTTCTATGCTGAGCACCCGGTTTTTGTCCTAGCCTGCATGACACAACATGGGCCACAGCGCTCCGACTCTTGCATGGCGCTGAAATGATGTTGGTGTGGCTTCACCCTTCCAAGCGCCCTCTGCGTTTGCGCTTGGAGGCCGTTCCAATCACTGGGGCTTGTTTTGCGACGCAAAGGGGAAGCACTACGTGTTAAGCAATATGTACGCAATAAACGGGTACGGTTTACACGGATAAAAACGCATGATGTTCAATGGCCGCTGAGTCGGGTATCTGACTTTACTATTTTTGAAACAGAACTACTGTTTAAGTGGGTCCGGTTTAACGAGTTTTTAGCATAATATGTGAGTAGGACTTTTGCAAAACCCTTGCAAACAATGTAACAGATTCACGTAAAATGTAAATCGATAATACAAATCTGTCCGCCTTGAATGCTCTAATAGATTCAGTTTACAGAACTGCGATATCTGTTATTAGTGCAGAGCTACAAATTTGTAAGCTTTGTGCTTCCATTTTTTTTTATTCAAACTTACCAATTTTTAAAAGCTCGTTCTAAAAGATATGTGCTCGAAATGAAAATTTCGCTTGCAACAGTTACTAGAATTTAACATTATCTCTCAAATGCAACAAATTTCATTAAAGTTTGTTAAAAAGAAATTTTATTAAAAATAAACCAGGGGTTATGTTAGAGAAGTGTTTCTACATTTTACATGTATTTGAATAGGCGGCATCAGAGTTGGGCCTGAGCTAAAGCTTCTCTTAAATGGCTCGTTGCAATAGCTCATACCTAAAAAATGCGGCGCCTAGCTAGTGGCACAAAAAATATAATCAGCAATGACTACCATAAAAACCTGCTTATAATACAAACCCGCATATAGTACGAGGTGAAATTTTGGGGACGCGAAATGGGAAAAAAAAAAAGTTTTATCTGCGTGTAATACGAGTTAGGAAAACTCGAGGAAAACATTTATTTAAATTGCACTCCGTACTTCAATCACTGTCTTCCTCAGCTGCGCTTTCTTCGGATAGTTCTTCGTCGGACATATCTTCCCAGAGGTACTTATCCTCCGTACCATCAAGTGCGTTCGAGATGCCGCACTTCTTGAATGCGCGATGCACATGGTCCTCTGGTATGCTGGCCCATGCGTCCACAATCCACTTGCATAGCGCGGCTGGTGTCACTGCAGGCTCACCTAACTGCATCCAACCTGCGTAACACCGCTTGACTGCATCCTTGAACGGCTTGTTCACGCAAACATCTAAAGGCTGCAGCTGAGACGTCATCCCACCTGGGATAACGATGAGTTCAGTGTCGGATTCACGCAACAGCCTTTTCACTGAGTTGGCCAAATGGCAGCGAAATGCGTCCAGCAACAAGGATGGACAGGAACGACAACAGTGCGCTGGGCCACCTACACCAGACGGACTTTATCCAGTCAGGCAAAAGATTCTCATTCATCCAGCCTTTCTGATGGCATCTCACGACCACATATTTTGGCAGCTCCTCACCTTTAGGCACTGTCTTGCACTTGAAGACGACATAGGGTGGAAGCTTGCGTCCATCTGCCGTGCACAACAACATGATGGTAACCTGCATTTCTCATTGCCAGTGGACCAAACATGAACTCGGTTAGAGCCCTTTTCGTGCACGGTGAGGGGCGATGGCAGGTCCATATAAACGGCGTTTGGTCAGCATTGCCGATTTGCCCTAGCTGGAAGTTCTTGGACTTGCGCAGTGAAATAATGTGGTGATGGAAAGCCACAAGCAGCTCTTCGAACGATTTGGGCAGCTTTTACGAAATCGAAGTTCGGCGGCATAAGGAAAAACCAGCACGGCACATGTAGCGATAAATCCAGTGCTAGCTCGCTTTGAAGGCAGAGCTCGGTAGCTCTTTTTCTCATGCAAGCCCCTTAGCTTTTGCCTGCATAAGCTCCACGCTCACAGCTAGATGCGCGGCTCGCTGTTGCCGTACGAACTCCATCAGGGCGAGTTCGATTTCTGGGAATGTCCCACTTTTTGAGCTGCGAGAGCTTCTTCGCGTTCCGCTGCACATGAGAAGGGCTTATCGACGCCATCCGCGAATGCTTCCCTTGTTGATGCCAAACTGCCTCCCGGCTGCACTGTTGCCGATGTCCTGTGCGACTAAAATAACCTTTCTCTTGAAAGCAGCCGAGTACTGTTTTTGTGGTCCGGCCATCTTGGTCCTTCAATGCGGAATAAAAAAGATGCACTTAGCGAAGTGTGGTTTGCACGTGTGTTGCCAAGGTGTGCATTCAACAATAAACGATGCTGTAGTCACGGAGCAATAACGAAACCAAGCCGGAGCCACACAGCAATAACGAAACCAAAGCTTCTAGCCCAAAGTTCTGACAAATTTTCGTTCGGATCCGCATATAGTATGAGGCGAAAATTTGGGACTCTAATAGGAAAAAAACCTCATATTATACGTGCGTTTTTACGGTAATACCCTTCAAGCAAGCAAAGATGCAATGGTTCATACCACCGGTGGCTACGAGTGCTCGGCAAAGGGAAGCGATCAGTGCATACATTCATTGAAGTCATCCATACAACACGCAGAACAGCATACATTTCAATAAAGAACAAGCTCAAAACAAGCATCCGAACCATCAATAAAACATACCATTCCCCCCTCGGAAGTACGCTACAGCAGAGGATGCTCACCAAGCAAGATACGAGGTGCGACGGGTGAAGCGGCGGGAGCAAGGCAATCGACTGTGAGTGCTGCTTTCCCCTGCTGAGAGGATGCAGCGTAAAGTTGGAAATGTCATTGGTGCGTCTGAACCGGCTATACGAGTATGCGAAGCTGCAGCTAAGCATAGAAAACGAGCTGAAGAAGTCGAACTGCGAAAGCAGCAACTCGATGATGCGAGACATGAACATAGAAGGCCAAAGCTTGCAGACGACTTTACTTCACACTGTGTCTCGTTATGTCTTGCAAAAAGTCTGACCCTCCAATCGTATAACATGCTGCAGAACTTTTTTTCTCTTTCCCAGAAAGTGAACTTTTTAAAAATGGAGAAGTCTATTGCACAATATCTTTTCATGCTTTTTACCTTGTCTGTGTTTTCACTTTATTTCAAAATCGCTTTGTTAGAGAACTTTCATGGTGGTACCATTACTAGTATTTACTATATTCAAAACTGATTTTTGTTTTCGCTCTAGCTTCAATATTTTTTCTTAATTATATCACTTTCGACAAAATAATCCATTGTGCAGTTTTGGGACTGTATTCCACAATTAACTTTAGAAAACATACCTTTTGTTCATACTTGTGCTGATGCTTTGTAGCTATTATGTAGTATCTCTCTCTCTCTCTCTCTCTCTCTCTCTCTCTCTCTCTCTCTCTCTCTCTCTCAACTTTTTTCTCCTTAAGAAACTAGATAGTGGCAACAGGTGGTTTTCAGAGTTGGTAAATTGAATGGTTGTATTCAAGAGACTCGTGTGTTATCTCTCTTGATACATAAATATGTATCGAGACACAATTCAAGCACACATGGATGTGCATTGTGTGCTGGGTATTATTAGAATGCATGTAAAATTTCATTACTTTCAACAACACGTGGAAAAAACTGACCACACTTTGACACGTATGCTTCCATGTAGTGCAGAGGCACTCACATGGCATAGAGAAACAAGTGTTTTTGTAGTTTCTATAGAATATGAAAGAGAGAGAGAGAGAGAGGAAAGGCAGGGAGTCTTACTGCAGGAATGTACTTAATTTAGGAATACAGCTTCGCAATAGTCTTTGGTGTTCCTTTGATAGACTCAAAAACAATTTTGCACACTTTTCATTCACTATCGGCAAAATCTCAACCATGATCTGGCATCCTTTGCGTTAACCAGAGGCGAGGATATAGAATATAAAGTAGAAAGGTAGCTGTCTGAACTATAGTGCTCAGTTTTCTCCACCTCTGACTCATTTGTACTGGCCATTGTTACTATGTGCACTCATGCAAAACCATATTTCTGGCTTCTTGAACCATGATGTTGAGCATTTTTAACCTTCTTGCAACTAAAATTTCGCTTTGGTGTTCACCCACGTCCCTTAAAAGTAAGGCACTTGGCATGATGTTTGGCATGTTTCATGAAGAACCATCATATTGTCAAAGGATGCTGCCTCGGTTAAGTGCCTCATGTGCACAGCGTATGTGTTTGCTTCATCCCTGGCAAAATGCTCAAATGACGGAAAATGTGCAGTCAGCTACGTTACGCTTAAAGTTTCGAATTGCCAGTTCTCATGAATTTTCTTGTGGAGTGTATGCTCCAAGTTGTAATTGACAAAAGATAGTAGGCCATTTTGCTATGGTTTTAACGAATATTGTATCTTTGTCTCTGACATTCGTGACCAGTATTCTCACTGTGGCATCACTTAATGGAATTTCAATTTAGTTTAGATTGGAAACATCACAAAGAAACAAGAAAGACTTGTCCTGTTATTTGTTCTGTTTTCTTTCTAAGTGCCATGTACCAACTAGTCTAACAGCAAACTCTCTTGAAGTTGTTTAATACATTGGACAAATTCTGATAAATTTCTAGTTGATTATATTCGTTTTATATAAAACAGGAAATGGATTTTAGAATGAGTTTGAGGTAGGTAGCGCTGCTGTCTTTCATTCTGTGTTCTCACTGTCGCTTAGGCAGGTTTTGTGTCTTAATGGCATTTGTGATTTCCCTCTTAATGGTAAAATGTATGAAATGGGACCATTCTGACTGCAGTACTGTGTTGCTGTAACGTTTGGAAATGGAATTTGCTTGCATCCTCGTTGTATTCTTCTGTTTATTGATCTTTGCTCTCCTGTAGGGTAACAGTAGTACAATGCATTTTCAGGGTAGGAGGCCGAACTGGCTCAGTGCTGACTTGCCAAAGCTGTCGAGGTCGAGGTGTCAAGGTGACATTCAAACACATTGGCCCAAACATGATGCAACAAATGCAGTCCACTTGCCCTGACTGCCGGGGTGATGGTGAGTGTCGTCTATAAGTATGCATTCATGATGCACTTCCTCATCATAACAGCAACATTGCCATCGAGTAACGTCATCAGTGGCAGTGTTGCACAACTTCTAAAGCTCACTGAGATGTTGGAAAAATTAAAACCCTCTGTCCTCCAGACAACTCAACCAACCACCACTGCAAGTAGCAACTATGTTGGGAGACTGGTGCTGGCACTCCTGTCCACATGGTAGCCTGCAAAATGGCTTGTCAGTTTTAAATGACAAAGGCATATTCACTTGGCCTTCAAGGTATATCTTGATCTGTCTGGCAGCTAGCTGGGCATTGGTGCCTTACTATAGCATGCAATACCTGGTCTGTTACTTGTTCTTGCCCGTGAAAATGCAGGTGTAACCACTAATATATGTATGTACCATTGGCATTTAGAGTGCTAAGGTTTAGCAAATGACGCTGTAGCAGGCCATGTACTATGTAATTGACTTTCAACATAACAGTGGGAGTTGCATGGTAGGCTTTAGCTTTCTGACCACAAGCACAAGCTTTCGTTAAAGGCCAGTGTTGAATACTGCCTCCATAACACAAGCACAATGCCACTGCAGTACTGGTACAAGCAAAGACAGGGTCTTTTGTTAGTTTCCAATACTTTTTTCAAACTGTTTTTGTGTGTAAACAAGGAGTGCATTGATGAGCTGTATGCAGAAACCATTCCATATCTAATTTCTGTATTTTTGTGTGTGTTTGAACAGGGGAGGTGATCAACGAGAAAGATGCTTGCAAGAACTGCAAGGGTCGCAAGGTGTTGAAGGAGGTCAAGTACATAGAAGTCAATGTTGACAAGGGCATGAGAGACAACGAGCGCATAGTCTTCAGAGGTGAAGGTGACCAGCTGGTACGTCTACTACCTGCCTGTCTACTGAAGAATAATTGTAGACCGTGCTGTCGTTTTACTGTATACAGCCACAGGTGTCAGTGACAGCTGTGAATTATGCTACCTTCTGGATTTTAAGCATGCAAATGGCACTGAAGTTTCTGCACTTCTAAATATAGCAGGAACTTAAGGAGTGTAGGGTTCAAAGAAGACCCTGCATTTACATTTCTTGTGTCAGGCTAGTTTTCATTGAGCACATACGGTGAACTCTCACTTGAGTGAGAGGGACCGAAGGAAATACAGTCGAACCCGGCTATATCGAACTCGCAATAAAACTCCTATCAGTTCGATATAGAGCATAATTCGATATAAGCCTGCTGAATAATTGGATGTCATAAAAGCACATACCATTTATAAGATCACTTTATTGATGAAACTAGCTTAGTTTCGCATGAAATAGTCCTGCATTTCTTTTTGCTCGGGCAATTTCGCTGCATGTGTCGCACGCATTTCTCCACATTGTCTAAGGAGTCGGGAGCAGCTGAGGCTGCAACCTTCCGCATTCGCGCAGAAGCACCGGACTAGTGCGAGCGCACCAGTCACTTCGGAGGATGTAGGCAAAGGACCGTCGTTGCTTTCCTCATTGTGCCCACTTTCACTTGTGCTTGGTACAACGTCGGCAATGTCTTCGTTTTTGGGCTCTCCCGTGCTCGCGACACCATAATTTGCACTCACAAACTCGTCCGCTGTTGATTCGTCAATAGCTTCCGGAAATTCTGACAGCTCACTCCAAGTTTCGGCAACGCTGCAAGTTTCGGCAACGACTGCGTCGCATTCATTACAGTCATCACCGAGCACGCAGAAGCCGGCACGGCTGGAGCAATTTCGTATGAACCACTCGTACACGGCCGTGCGTACGCGTCGGGCGCCACGGGCACCGGGGCAAGAGAGTGGCAAGATCGTCCTGAGAGTGTTCCTCGGAATCATTCACGCTGCGGGGACACATCAGACTTGTCACCACGTTCGACCCGATTTATGATTTCGAGCTTCACGATAAACGGCAAATTCTGCTGCTTCATCACCGCAACACTGTGGGAGAAGGCCCACAAGGCACACACACAATGGACCAGAAAAGCACAGAGACAACTCGCACTTTCGCCATTTTGCACGACGAGGGCACAAGAGCCCCTGATTGGCTGTCTGAGCAAGCGCTGCGGGCAGGCCAAGATGATTTTTTGCAGGGTGGTGTCGACGGCTCATCCGAAACAGCGCGGTCACGGTAGGGAGGGCGGTTGGATAGAGCCGCACGGGCAGGTTTCCCCGCAACCGCGAGGGAAAGGCAACTTTTGGGGGCATTTTTCCGCCGCTCGACGTTTGATATATCTGGAGTCGCTGCTATTTTTGTTCGATGTAAACATAATTTTTGCTACCGTATTTACACGATTGTAAGTCGACCCCCCCATATCGCTTGACCGGGAAAAAAAAAAAAAATCCCCGAGGGCGCATTCGATAACGAAACTTTATTAGTAGCTGACATGGGTCACTGGACTACTCGTCTTCACTAGTGCTGCCATCGTCATCGTTGCTGCGGTCCCACAGCGCGTCGTGGTCCAGCGAAATTTCAAATTTGGTGAACGACCGCACCAGGACATCTTGCAGAACAGCAGCCCACGCCAAATGCACCCAACCACACGCAGCCGTCAGGGAGGCTCTTTTGACAGGTCCGGTTGGCGTAATTTCGCAGTCTTCTGCCGCCAGCCACTCGTTGTACTCACGGCGGAGCAGAACCTTAAAATTAAGGCGAAGGTCCGGGCTTGTTTCATGACCACGTCGCACTTCAATGGCAGGGACCGATCATGCATTTCAGCGACGTACGCCGCAAGCTTATGTTGAATTCCAATCGTAGATCGCGAGCGCTCGGCCGGATCACAAACGGAGCGCATCGCTCCGACTGAGATTGCTTTCATCTGCTCGCACCATATCTGCGAAGGGCATGCGTGCGCTCCCGCGGGGGCACTTAGTACAGGAAAATCAAGTGAGAGGGCGCTAGAATAGAGAGGAACAAGCGCTTGGAAGCGCAACCCACCACCCCATTTCACTCTGTGTCAGAAGAATCATCACTCGACTTGGCAATTGTATGTCTGAGTCGGAGCTGTCTAGGAGCGCGAACAAAATCGCACGGCGCGAAGCGGCGTCCACGTTTCTCATGTTGTCCATAGCTGCCGGCGACCGGAAACAGGCGACCGTGACGGGAAGCAGAGGCGGGTGAAGGAAATACGTCACGAGGACTTCCGGTCAGATCTGCCGATTTCGGCGGAGCAAATATTTTTGCTCCACGGAGCAATCCGGGATCAGCGGCTGGTCCCAATCTGCCATTGGAACACACAGCTCACGCTCCCATTCTGCCATTGGAATAGGATTGCTCCATACAGAGCAGAAAAACTTGATCTGGATCTGCCATTGGAATTCAACATTAGCCTACAGCTCTGGAAGGCGTCCAGACTTCGGCACGTGGGAAATTTCTCACTTGCCGCCACAGGGTGAAAATTTCGCTTCGCTGCAGTCGCCACTCTCGCACCACCCGTTTAGAAACATCGAAATTGCGGCCCGCTGCGCAGTGATTTGTTTCTTCGGCGTAAAGGATGGCAGCCCTCTTGAACGCTGCTGTGAACGGGTGCCGAAAGATTAGTGGGCCTGCAGCACTCATGACGACTGGGGAAGCGTAGAAGTAGCACGTAGCCGAAGTGGAGCGCGTCAAGAAGTTAGTCAAACCAATACCAATGCCTTTAAACAGAGAAAGAGAAACCGGCGAGCGTTGTCTGCTCTTCCATGAACTACAGATACTCCCCGCAAGCGCCGCCGTTCTGAGGGTGCCGCCGCAAATGGGAACAGCGGCGCTTTTATCAACTATCGACACCCCCCCATAAGTGTTGCATGCACTGTAAGACTCTCAAAAATGTTGAAAAACCCTTACGAAAAGCGAACACGCGGGATAGCGAAAAGATACGGGTAGGGCCATAGAGCAAACATAAAATTGTAACTACGTTGTAGCTCTCGTTGGTATGGCTTTTTTTGGCGGGGCCATGTTTTGCTTTCGATTGTAAGTCGACCCCCCAACTTCAGACTTTCAAATTTTAAAAAAGGGGTCGACTTACAATCGTGTAAATACGGTATATATACTCATTGTAGCTATACCATGCCCAGGAATTGTTCGATATATAGAATAATTCGATGTAAACGGTTTAAATATAGTCGGGTTTGACTGTAGTTCACTTAACTGAAAGTTCACTAAACTGAATATTCACTAGACCAACATAAGACATGGCATACAGAGTCAAAAGTTTGAAGTGCAATTCATTGAGCAAAAGACATGGCATCCATAGTGTTAGAAATGTGTGAAATGGAATTTGTACATATCAACAAGTAAGGTTCATAACAGTTATAATGCTGCCTTTGTGTGCACATGCGGAATCGACGAGACTGGAAAGAAAGAGACGACGACCATGCCACGACTAGCCGGTCAGGAAAAAACACACCACGTGGTTTGTGGTGTGACAGATCGCCGCTTTGCTCTGGCGGCGTTGTAAACGACAGCAATGTTACCTTGTTCATGGCCTCCGAGATTACACGCTTGCTCGTCTTGTGCGGGCGATCTCGGAGGCCATGCCTCGTTTCCGTTCGTTTTCCGTGCCGCCGCTTTGCCCCGGGGCGCTGTAGCGCCAGCGACGTTACATTGCCGCTGGAGCGGCGGTTTCATGAGGGCGGGCATCGGTTGCGCCTGCAGTGCAGGGCACAAAACTTCGTTAAAAATAAGCCTTGGTCCTCTCAGCAAGTTCGTTAAACTGAAATATTGACTGTTCCGAAATTCATTTAAGTGAAAAATTTTTGCATAGAATCTATAAGAAAACTGCCGGGGATTTTTAAAAAGTTTGTTATTCTGAAATATTCGATAAACCGACGTTCGTACAACTGAGAATTTACTGTAGTTGCTTATTCATTGTTGCAGCCCTTGAATATGTTATTTTGCTATTGCACTGTGTGTCATTGGTCTATATGTCATTTCATCAATCCATAGTTCTGCTTATGGGCAGCAGTAACTGTTGAGTGTGGCTTCTGTGCACATATGCCAAGCAACTATGGCCAAACTCAGTGTCCAGAAATATTCTCTTGAATTTAGAATTCTCCCCGATGAAACTCGGAGGTGGAAACTCGTGCTTCAGTCGCTTCGACGCAGACTCCAGCGACCTAGCTTTGACGGTTACGAGCCTCCAGTGTGCAATCTTCATCGGTAGCTTGCGTTCGACGTCGACGATTACGCTCGCATCTGCTCTTGCTGCCATTCTGCACTTTCACACAAGCACGTTGCCATTGGTTATAGTCGTGTCTGTGCTGTCGACGCCTCGCCTCATACTCGGCTTGTTCTTTGGCTGTGCAAACAGTGCGTGGTCTTCCAATTTCCCCCATTTTTGTTCGAGTTGCAAACTCTTGCAATAATCTACCTCTGCAATGCACACTCTGATTCTCACGCACTGCGGTGGCTACAGTGGCGCACATCCCAGTGTTTTCCGCCACAACTGCTGCGCCGTTGTATAGAGGGCAAACAGCAGGCGCTGCATCCGCCAGCAACGGTGACCAGCGTGGGTGTACTCCCCTACTGTGCAGGTGTGGTGCGCGGTGAAATCATGTGTCCTTTCTTTCACCTGCGCCATACTATTGTTTGTTATCTTTTTCTTTTTTTTTTTTTCACTTTACGGATGTTAGCCAGCCCAGATACCCCCCTTATGAGACCACACAGCGCCGCCATATTTTTTGTTCACTTTATGGATGCTAGCCAGCCCAGATATCCCTTCTACGAGACCACATATACGGCTCATTCATGCAGGTCTGTCGGGTAAACAGCTATGCTGTAAAAACTTATCAAATTGAAGCCTACCTGTCAACGTGTACAAAATCTTTGCCGAGTAAAATTGATGATTGACGAAATAAGCAGTCAACAGCTTGAGCAGTAAAACAAATTATTGCATTTTTCACCAAAATTTAGTATTCTTTGCCTTCGACTGTAGTGTTATTCAAATTTTTAAATTGACAGGTGTGCAAGAGAGTACAGTGAGCTTGGGAAAGTCTTTTAACATGTGTTATGCACCTCTCATAAATAATCTATTGTTACTGGTTTTAACGATATTTTGGATGTAACAATGAGCATCCATGGCACCGTGAACTTTAGTGCGGGCCCAAAGGGAGGAAAAAGTAGCTTTGTTCCATGCCCATGCTTTGTTCCCATGCCACTAAAATGTTCCCATGCCACGTTATTGGCCATTAAAATTAAATCTGACTGCCAGGTGTCTGCACTGAAAGAAACAAAGAATGTGAAATTCCAAAAACAATTTTTTAAAATGCTAGTCGCCGCATGTGCTGCGCACCCCACACTGCACGAATTTGCTTGTGTACCTCTGTCCCATATCCCTTCGCGTCGTTTGAAATGCGAGTCGACTATGCCGACGTCGAGGGGGTGGAAGGGAGACCAGAGAGGCGCGTGAGGGTGACAGAGATGTGCCATGTTGGGGTCTACAGAATACAAGTGCGGCGACTCTCGCATTCCCCCCCCCCCCCCCCCCCCAAAGAACCTTTTTAATAAAATTTTTTTTCCTCTTTGGCACGTGCACTCAGTAGCCAGATTTGTTATAACTGACAGCTCTGCATGGGAGCATTGTAGGAAGCTGTTTATCTTACAATAGAACTCTGAAAAGTTCAAACGATGGCCGCTCATTGTTATATTCGATATGTTAAAACTGATTTGTTATAAGTGGGTTGGACTGTATACCATTAGTGCCTGTAGGTGCTGCATTATCCAAGTAGTGTATTGCCAGTTGCAGTGATGCGATTACTGTGCCAATTGCGTCACACAGCATGACGATGTGAAACTTGTGACATGCTGCTAAATTTTGGAAGAATTCTTATAATTTGTGCCAAGTCTACGCCACGACACCATGTTGCAGTCTTTCGTCGAAAGAAAGGACAAGCGCTCGAAATCTATCGTTCAGTCTCCCACTATGTTTTGAGTGTTCTTGAGTCAACAGGCGAGGGCTCTGTAGTTTTAAAAGAAACATGAGGTCATCATAATGCAGGGGGTGCTACGACACCTCAAAAGGCCACTGTCTACGTACTGAACAGATTTGCATTACCGTATTTACTCGCATAATGATTGCACTTTCTTGTAAAAAAAATTTACGCAAACTCAGGGGTGCGATTAGTACGCGGGTTAAGTTTCCCGTGAAAAGAAACATTTTTTTTTCATCCCGCATTTACTGCGGGATGTTGAGTCAACAAGTAGGCGGATGCTGCTGAACAGTGTGGGACACTAAAACAAAAATGGTGGCCGGCCGAGCAAGCCGAACGTGGCAAACGCGATTTTTTTTCTTCTCGTGAGTACATTAAGCGCATTGAAACAGTTTCTTCCATATCAGTAATGAATAATATCGTTAATATCGGCAAGATTGCAACAATAACATAACAGTGTCCACTTTGAGGGAACAGAAACGGAGATGGGTGCACATAGCTGCCAGTGACATAGAAACACGTGGCAGACATGCTGCGGAAACTGTGGCATTTGTCTTCACTACTTATCTAATATGCCACGTTTCCACTAAGGGTGGGCGAGTATCTTAGCTATGTTACAAGTGTCGGTGTATGAATAGGGTACACTGCTAATGCATCAGGGTAAATGTGGCCACTATCATTGCTCGCAATTTGTTGCGTGCCCATAAGTGCAGACGAGAAGAATCGAAAGGCGCCTTTTTTGTTGTTGTTGTTGTTGACCAAAACCATTATGAAGCCTACAAATAAAGCCAAGGTAAGTTTGGTTGTAGCTTGTTTTTTTTTTTTTTTTTTTCATGGAAGTGCGGAAAGTGATGAAAGGAGTGAAATGGGGCATCTGCTTAAGAATGTTGGGTGCGTGCAGACCGCTTGGTTTTTTTCACAAGTTAAACTTGAGCAGTGCACGGGCTTGAGGATTCCTGGATTACCCCTTTCTGTAGCATTTCACGAACTTGTTTGTCGATAATCTTGCAATGCAGCAGTGATGCTCGATAGGGTTTTTGTCGAATAGGCTGCGCCGACCATGTGTTAATATTGTGCTTGGGTCGAGATGCAGGAATAGACGCCGCATTATCCTCCTGGGCTAAGTCGAAGATACGTAAGTGCTTAGTTGGAATGTTCACTAATGTACGACACTCATCCGTGCTGATCATAAGAAGAATCTTGAGTCTTCTGAACAAGCACCAGCTGGTTTATGTGGAACATCTGCGTAGACTGCGACTGGCGTTGACTTGTGCTCTTCGAAGAAAGCAAGCATCATGTCAGCGGGTACGACTGCATTTTTCGCCTGAAGGGTTCACAGTCCATAATTTAGAGCGCTGATGAGCCACAGACGCAAGAAAATGTGGCAGAAAAATGTTCTTCATGCATGTTACATGCACAGGCTCTACTGTGGCATCAAAGGCCTGGTGATTGCTACTAGCACAGCCCACCAGAATGCACACAGCGGACAAAGCAGGCACGAGAGTGTCCTCACAGGCACGAAATGCACCGTACCGTCCTTGCTTGGAGCATCCTGCCTGAGCTCGTACGAAATGTTGCCACTTACAAACATCTTCCTCGTCCGGCAATCAACTGTGGCACCGCACATTTGTGGGAAATCAATGCCTAACATAACATCAGGTGAGGATCGATGGAGAATGGTAAATTCAGTCATGAAAACTTGACCAACCAGTGATACTTGCGCAGTGCAGACACCAACAGGCTGCAACGAATCCCGACTTACACCACAAAATGTTGCCACTTGGTTTCATTGAAAGACCACTTTGCGTCCTAATAACCTTTTAAATATGCAAGGCTGATCACAGAAACAATAGCACCAGTGTCCACTAACGCCATTGTAGACGCACTGTCAACTAGGACTTCACTTTATTCTTCAACATAAACACAGGCGGAGGCGTATCTTTCAGCAGCGAATCTCCAGTGACCTCGCCTCCATTGGCTGCACTCTCTAGTTTTCCAGCAGTGGTGAACCTGAACGACATCGTGGTGAAGGAGACCGGTGCAGTCGAGGAGCAGGAGGCAGCGTCAGGCTACGGTCTGAAGCTGGGGAGTGGTTCCGGAAGTTTCCTTGCCAAAACTTGGTGCCGGAAGGTGATTGCGCCAATGAAGGCCATAGGGTGTTGGGTGCTTTGGCTGCAAGTTGATGTATCGAGGCCTTTGAAGATGAGGACAAAATCGGGATGTGTGGCCAAGAACGCTGCAGATGTAGCACGTAGGAAGCGAATGGCTTCTCTGGTAGTCGTCGGAACAGTCGGGCACTTCAGCACACCTAGGACGAGTGACTGGGTCGTAATGCGGAGCACTGCCACTCGTGGTATGTCCAGAGGAACGGGTGTAATGAGGGTTGAGGTTCAAATCGGGTATCTGAAGTGCAGTTCCTGCTCAATGCCAGTGGTTGTCGGTACTCTAATAAATCTGTGACGTTGACCGACGGATGCCACACATTCGGAGGTGAAGTGGCCGGGTCTCGCGATAAGTAGGCGTCAGACATCAGGCGGGTGACGCGCTGTCTCGTTGTGGCTGTATAACTCTTCGCGAACGATCTGTCTTATGGTCGACGCCAGGTCAAACAAAGAGCTCAATTCTATACTGACCACAGTGGTAACATTGGCCAATCGACCAAACTTTGGTGTTATTCGGCGCATCTTCAGTGCCTCGAACGTGTGGCAGTGCTTCATGACGTCGGACATTGAAGTGAGACTGTCCTTGCCGATCAGGACTGCTATACCCTGAAGTAGGTGCCAGACTTTGTCTTCCTCCGACATTATTGTGTTGGCTTGCTTGCACCATTTCAAAATCTCCTCAATGTAGGTAGTGAAAGTCTCACCTGGTAGCTGTGCTCTCTGTGCCAGTCTGTATTTTGCATGTTTCTTTTTTGTATCTGAATCACTGAAGCATTTCTTTAGCTCAACGGTGATACGCTCCCACGTCGTGAATAATTCTTCATGATTTTTCAAACCACATCAGGGCAGTGTCGGTGAGTGCGAAGACAATGTGGGTTAGTTGGTCGGTAGTGTCCCAGTCGTTGGACATGCTTACTCATTGGTAATGCCTAAGCCACTCGTCCACATCTTCACCTGCTTTCCCAGAGAAAACCCAAGGTTCTTGGTACAGTGAAACCTCGTTAAACCGTAGTTGACCGAAGCTCGGAAAAAGTATGTACTGAACGGTAGTACTGTTTAACCGAAATAGCATGAGATCGCCCTCTTGCCTGTCGAAAACGGAACTCTGAGAGAGTGCGATGAAAGGGGAAAAACGTGCAGTATTTATTCACTTCGCGCGACAAAAGTGTTATTTTCGTTTGATGCCGTGGCAGCCTAGCACGACGACAGCGGCCTCAAACTTACTGAAGCAGCGTGCCAGCTTTTCAGCCAGCCCGCTCTTCTCGGCAAACCCTCGCATGGCAGATTCCTCGTTGGCGTTAGTATTCTCCGTGCACGCATGCAGTAGTGCTGCAGAAGTTCCGAGGCGCCTTTTTCATTGCCGGGTGCTGGAGCTTGGAATACTTCTCGTTTGGAATAGAGTTACATTCAGGAACACCTTAGACTTCTGTCAAGCAAAGGACCAGGCAGGATTCCGTAAAGGCTACTCAACAATAGACCATATTCATACTATCAATCAGGCGATAGAGAAATGTGCGGAATATATATAACCAACCCTTATATATAGCTTTCATTGATTACGAGAAAGCGTTTGATTCTGTCGAAACCTCGGCAGTCATGGAGGCATTACGGAATCAGGGTGTAGACTAGCCGCATGTAAAAATACTGAAAGATATCTATAGCGGCTCCACAGTCATCATAGTCCTCTAATAAAGAAAGCAACAAAATCCCAATAAAGAAAGGCATCAGGCAGGGAGATACAATCTCTCCAATGCTATTCACAGCGTGTTTACAAGACGTATTCAGAGACCTGGATTGGGAAGAATTGGGGATAAGATTTAATGGATAATACCTCAGTAACTTGTGATTCACTGATGATATTGCCTTGCTTAGTAACTCAGGGGACCAATTGCAATGCATCCTCACTGACCTGGAGAGAGGCAAAGCAGAAGGGTGGGTCTAAAAATTAATCTGCAGAAAACTAAAGTAATGTTTAACAGTCTCGGAAGAGAACAGCAGTTTACGATGGTAGCGAGGCACTGGAAGTGGTAAGGGAATACATCTACTTTTAGGGCAGGTAGTGACCGCGGATCCGGATCATGAGACGGAAATAATCAGAAGAATAAGAATGAGCTGGGGTGCGTTTGGCAGGCATTCCCAAATCATGAACAGCAGGTTGCCATTATCCCTCAAGAGAAAAGTATATAATAGCTGTGTCTTACCAGTACTCACCTACGGGGCAAAAACCTGGAGGCTTACTAAAAGGGTTCTACTCAAATTGAAGACGATGCAACGAGCTATGAAAAGAAGAATGATGGGTGTAACGTTAAGGGTTAAGAAAAGAGCAGATTGGGTGAGGGAACAAACGCTAGATAATGACAGGCAGGCATTCTCAGATCATGAACAGCAGGTTGCCATTATCCCTCAAGAGAAAAGTGTAGTCCTCATCACTGTCGCTAGTTGACGCTTCGGCAACAACAGAGGGAACGATGGCGAACAGTCTAACCTCGTAGACGACATCTCTTTGCGGTCGCAGCAGCGCTGCCGAGCAACTTCTTCGCATTCCAAATGCCACACACTGTAGTCAACAGCAGATCCCTGTCGCATGCCAGCGCCGGCTTCTTCGTGTCACATTCGATAGCACGGACAATGTCTAAATTTTCTTCTATGCTGAGCACCCGGCGTCTTTTTTATCCGAGCTTCGGCATGACGCGAGTCCTCGCTAGCACGACACCGCAACACTCTCTGGCACGACATCGAAATGATGTTGATGTTGATGTGGCTTAACGCGCAAACGCACAGGGCGCTTGGAGGCCGCTGTTCCGATTTCTGAGGCTTGTTGTTCTGCCGGGCCGCCCGATGGAGACGACGCACCGCCGTGTTTGTGAGACGAAAAGTGGAAACGCTACGTTTTAACCGATGCGTACGCAAGAAGGTGGTACGGTTTATGTGGATACAAAACACATTATGTTCAATGGCCGCTGAGTCGGGGATTTGACTTTACTACTTTTAAAACGAAGCTACTGTTTAAGTGGGTACAGTTTAACGATGTTTTACTGTAGTAGTGCCACATACCAGCAAGCACGGATCCCTGAGAAGCAGGCGTCAAACCCTGAATGTCATGCCGTTGGACATGTCGGCAGGCAAATGTGGTAGTCTGGCGAGGCAACGACTCCGCCGAAGAATAAATGGTTCCTGGTCCGTCATTACTTCAATTACCCTGCAACCTCCACCAAAACTGTCACGTCACGAAAGAAACTGGGTTTATTTAAAAGGAATCGAGACTAGCCTGAGATGGTGCAAAATGTTCTTCTCTTCCTCGTGTTATCCCCCACACTTCTTCCAGTTATGCGCTACATTTACCGTAATAATATGATCAATGCCATATTTTCTCGACTTCAGGCGGTCAGTTGTGAACGACAACAAACTCGGGTTTGCCACATTAGCTGTAGTTCACACATTATGACACTGAAATAGTGTTAGACAGTTTCGTGCTGTAGACTCGAAGCTTTTTAAACTAGCGCTGAAAATTTGCTTGTTTCAGGTAACAGCTGCTATCATCGCCATCATGCCAAATGACTTTAAATATGCACATATGGCAGCAGCTCCGAAAAAAATATTAGGAACATGAAATCATTAAACAATCAATGTCAGTGCTCACCTATGTGTGGCACAAGTTATAACAAGGCATGGGAAGGCTGACTTTGCTTTTGCATAACATGTTGTATGGTGTTTGATGTGCTGTGCAACTGTTGTTCACTGGAGGGCCTAACCATTAACGTCTGATATACATTTTTACCAATGTTTCAAAAATTTAAGGCTTGCATGATATCTGTTTTGGGGTACCAGCTGTCCATATTGGTGGTATAAAGTAAAGCATGTATGGTGCGACGGTGATAGGCACTCAAGGAATTTACAATCCTTTTTTGTGTGATGCAGCCAGGGGTGGAGCCTGGAGACATAGTTATAGTGCTGCAGACCAAGCCACACGAAGTGTTTCATCGAGACGGTTGCAACCTGTTCATGACCCACACAGTGTCTCTGACAGAAGCCCTCTGTGGATTTGAAATGGTCCTGAAGCATCTAGATGGTAGAGACCTCATCGTCCGGGAAGTACCAGGATCAGTGATCAAGCCTCGTGAGTACTTCGCCTTTGTCGTATTTTTGAGCACTGAGTGTGCCTGGCAAGTAATGGCCATGTGATCGTGTGGCTGCTGCTTACCAATTTACTAGGGCTTGTGTTTTGGAGCTGTAGCGTGTGTAATATGAACCAAGCTAAGAATATCAGTGCAAATGTAGATGAAAAAAAATATATACTTAAAATATTGTAATGCACTAAAATTTTTGGATTTGTCTACTGAACATGCATAATTAACTGCAAAAAGATATAAAGTGTGAATTATGAGAATGGTTATGATTTTATTGCAAATGTTTCTACCAAAATGTACTTTCTGGCATACAGTGTTGACTATTAAAATGCTTGCAGGTTCCTGCAATTCCATTACAGCTGGCAATTCTTACAGTGGTCAACTCAGCTACATTAATAAAATGGCTGAAACAATCCCTATGTAATGCTAAAATTGTAATGGTTAATGAAAGCATTTAGTCAAAACTAAACGGCAGAGCATACATTTATGATGCACACTCAGCCATTTTCTTTGCATCGCATTTTACAGCTTCGCAGAATTGTATCTGTGCTAAATAAGTATAGGAACAACAGTAACAGTATATTATTCAGATGCACACAACAGACATTCGTCATTAGTTTTCATTCTCTATTTGATATTTTGACATTGGGATAATTCCGGCATTTTTTTCTCATGCTGTGGCTTTCTAATTGCTGAGCTTTTTTTACTGTGCTACAACTGCCGAATTTATTCGAATCTAGGCTGATAGTTTTTTTCAAATAATCATATTCCAAACTCTAGGGTCGGCTTAGATTCGAGGATTTTAAAAAACACGCCAGTTTTTCATTGAAACTGCTAAATATGGTGCATAGCTAGCGCCATATAGAAAAGTCATTATTGCAGCCGCTGCTAGCGGCGCCAGTAGCCAACCGTACACAAGCGAGGTCGCCATTTTGACCTGTGTCGTGTCGGCCGTATCGATGTGCAGCATGGTGTTATCGCGATGGCGCCAAGCAGGAGATGCCACTACAGTGCCGCTTTCAAGCGAAAAGTTGTGATAGCCGCAGAGGCATTGTTGAACCTTCAAGCCGGGCGGGACTTCGGCGTCGACGAGAAAAACGTCTGTCATTAGAGGGGACAACGACAGCAGCTTTTTGCATGCGCTGCAACGAGGATGGCATTTAGCGGACTAAAGAAAGGTCGTCACCACGAAGTGGAGACAGTTTTGGCCAACTTTGTTCGGACGCAGAGAGCAGCTGCCCTTCCAGTGAGAACAGAAGTGCTCCATGCGAAAGCTAGGGAACTTTCGAGGGAGTGAGGCCTAACGCCAAAGAATTTCAAAGGCAGCCGGGGCTGGCTTCAGAAATTCATGAAGCGCTTCGGCTTCAGCCTCCGACATCGCACTTCAATCACCCAGAAGCTGCCAAGCGATTTCGAAGAAAAGCTGATAGCTTTTCAGCGCTACGTGCTGCGAAAGAGAGAAGTGGCAGGCTACAACCTTGGGCAAATCGGCTACGCCAACCAGACAGCTCTGTATTTTGATATAGTGCACTGTTTGAAGGTGACAACGACGAGTCTAGCAGCGACGACGACGTTGAATGAGCTCTGCACTTCAGATTCAATAAATGCTGTTTAAATTTTGTGAACGCTGTCCTCGCTTTTTTTGTTCTGCCTACATTCGAGGTAATATTATTATTATTATTATTTTTTGTTGGCTTCGGACTTTAGGGGGTCGGCTTAGAATCGGGGTCGACCTAGATTCGAGTAAATACGGTAGGTAGGAATTGCATAGTTCCACATTAGAGTATGTAGGACTAAAGTTTGTAGCTAAGAGTGTGCTGACTACAGTTGGTGTTATTGAATTTGCTTTGTACAGGATGTATAAAAGGCATTCGCGGAGAAGGCATGCCTGTCTACCGGAATCCCACTGAGAAAGGAAACCTCTACATAAAGTTTGATGTGGAGTTCCCTGAGAATCACTTCACTGGAGAAGCAGAACTTAAGGTGAGCTATTTGTAGCGGTATTTGAATGCTCATGATTTCAAAGCAAACTGCGAAAATGGCCAAGTAAAGGCCATTCTAAAAAAAAAAAAATTGAAAAGTAACCATCTCATTTTTCAGTGATATCTGCTGAAAAACCTTGCTAACCTACATTTGCTTTACTATGATACCTACTTGGAAGTTTAGTGATGCGGCTTTTGCACAAGCCTGGTGTAGCGTAACATGCTTTGTGCATTGGTGTGATGACATAAAGTGCAATGCAGTTGCCGACCGATAATTCAGTCGATGAGCCAAACATTTCGAATAGTTGGGAGTCGCTACGGGATTTGCCCGAAAATGAGTTAGTTTATTACACGAGTAGCCAAAAACTGTCAGCCGTATTCTCGGATGGTCACTTTTGGTGATACTTCTAATTTTGCGTGACTAGATCAAGACTGGCGACTGCAAACTACGGCACTCTCGGCACAGTGCTAATCACGCGATCTTTAGCTTGACTAGTGCAAGACAAGGTGGCATCTACAAGCGACGGCATTCCTGGCATAGCGCCAAGCACGCTATCATATACTACGGAGCCACTGCCGCTTGCCTACATGTCCGGTGCTAATCACACAAAATGTTGTCAAAATCAAGGTATTTTCGAAAGTGACTGTCCAAGAATACGGGAAGACTTTTTCGGTATACAGTGTGCCCAATGTTGACTATTAAAATGCTTGCAAGTTCCTGCAATTCCATTACAGCCGGCACTTACAGTGCTCAACATAGCTACATAAATAAAATGGCTCAAGCAATCCCTATGTAATGCTAAAATTGTAATGGTTAATGAAAGCATCTAGTCAAAACTAAATGGTAGAGCGTACATTTATGATGCACACTCAGCCATTTTCTTTGCATCACATTTTAAAGTGTTGTTGCGTGCACGTACGCTTGCTTTTGGCCTGGATAGCCTGTGGGCATGATTTTCTAGCAATGCCTTTTGTGCTATTCCTTTTCATGCTTTGTCAGTGGTCAGAGCTACCTTCAGCACGCATTATCAATGGGATCAGCTGGCCATGAATGGTGGATGAGTGGCATAGAATTGAGCGGAAGGCATCCCTACAAAATCTCACGCTTTAACTCAACCATTGTCATGCTTGCTGCCGCTACAAATCGACAAAAGTAGTTAGTGCGTGCACCGAATTTTCATTAGCAACTACTCGTTGACTAGGCTTCACCAGTTTCATATTTAAGGAGGTGCCAACGACTATGCAGGCAATGTATCAAAACGTAAATATAGCTATTTCTGCTTCACTTGGTGCACAAATTAGTATGCTCTCGTGCAGTCGGAGTTTGAATTATGACATTGGGCACTGTAAGGTGGCTGAAATTATGGTCATGCTATGGGGTCAGTGGTGGTGTTACAGAGCTGTCTGAATAATCAAGCATGCCTGAATTATCAGATGCGATTGTAGTGTTGTTTTCAGTTGCATGCTTTTGCAGGCTTTTGAGGCTGCTTGCCATGTAGTAATTAGTGTGAGGGTGATCACAGTGGTTTTCAGCTAAGCTTGGCCATCTGATTTGCAGGAGCTTGAGGCCTTGCTAGGTGACCGGCCAAGTACTGGGCTGGGTGGAGTGCCTGTTGGGGATCATGTGGAGGAAGTGGACCTGCATGATTACGATCCCAGCTGCCAGAGCCAGCGCCAGGAGGCGTACCATGAGGATGAGCAGCAGCCACGAGGCAGTGTGGAGTGTGCACACCAGTAGTTGCATACCAGAAAAATTCAGCCCAGGAAGCATGGACAGTGGAGCACAGAGTGCCGTTTGAGAACCTAATGGAACGGGTGGGGTTAAAGCTTCCCACTGATGGTGGACTCTACACTAGGGTCAGGGAGCAAAGATTCCCCGTCTCGATTCGCTCCTGCTGTTCATGTTAACAGAAATGTCGTTCCACATGGCTTTTTGTTCCTGGTTAGCATTGAGCTTTTCTTTGTGTGCTTCTATAGCCAACATACGTGCATTAATTGAACATGTGCTGCTGGTGCCTGCTTCCTTCCTTGTAGGCCAGCAGCTGTCCCATGCTGACCTTGTAGCCTCTAAATTTCTAGGTTTCACCTTCTGATCCTTCCCATGTAATTTTCTTTATGTGCATTGAGGTTCTGACTATGAAATAAAGATGACACATAAAGTATGTTTCATATGTATCTAGGACATGAAAACCAAGTTTAAATGCTGTCAGCCTAATAAAGTGAACTCTCTGCACTTTGCATTTCTTGTAAAAAAAAAAAAAAGGCTTCTGCCACTTTATGAAAGGTTTACAACGGAATGACTAGAGAGTACAGTGTCAGGTATAACTGTGTATCTGTAGTTCTTGTTCATAGTGCAGTTGAGCCTGTCACGAAATTAACTTACTGTGCAGTAGGGGAGTTTCAGCATGTGAGACTTCACTACAGTCCTGTTTTGGGAGGTGCCGTTTTGTAATGGTTTCTGGTGCATTAAATCGTTCGTCTTCTCTGTATGTTTTCCTTCAAACCCACTGAGAGCTCATGGCC
This sequence comes from Dermacentor variabilis, assembly GCF_050947875.1. Classification (NCBI taxonomy): domain Eukaryota; kingdom Metazoa; phylum Arthropoda; class Arachnida; order Ixodida; family Ixodidae; genus Dermacentor; species Dermacentor variabilis. The sequence continues at coordinate 259,734,549 of NC_134568.1, read as the reverse complement.
TTAGATGCGTTTTCGAGCTTTCTTGCGTGATACCTGTAGGGAAAGGTTAAAGAAACTGAGCAGTGCATTTCCTTCTTATGCTTGAATGCATATATATATCTAAGGGCGTGCAAGTATGGAAATTTCGGTTACAAGTCTTCGCCATTAGAGCCTTGTGGGAAAAATGGCTCATTCACACCGGCGACTTGAGGAGGTCGTGCGACCATTTGCGACTTGTGATCAAAAAGCGACCGAAGGTGACTGATGTTCACACCGGCAAAGCCGGCCGAGTGTGACCCGCAAGTCGCAATTCCGGGGCTTATCGCTCTCAGCGAGAACTTTCTAAATCTACGCGGAATCTGCCGCGACGCAGGAGGAGGCCAGATGTAGACATGAAAGATCACTTCCGGTGCGCCTATGTGTGCCGCTGATTGGTTTATGAGTTTTGCGACCACGGTCGCACGACTGAAAAATCGCGCAGAGAGCGACTGGCCCGAAATGGTCGCTTTTCGAGAAAAGTGACCGTTTGCGACCATTTGCGACTGGTTGCTTTGCGACCAACTTGGTCGCGCGACCACTGTCGGTCGCCGGTGTGAATGAGCCCAAAGACAAGTGGAAGTGGGCACTGTTCCAAATGATTCTGCTGCGGAAGAACTGTGGTGTGTAGAAGCACCAGTCCCTTAGCCAATGCATGAGAAAGACTACCCTGCTGAATAATTTCCACTCATTCAGTCGGGAAAGCCCCACCTTTAGGCAGCATACAAATATGTCTTGCATTTAACCAAAGCCAACTAATTTTCAGTGTCACCCCACTTGCATTACTTAAAAGCAATGTGCACTACTGCACTTCAATGAAGCCACCTGGATCTGGTGATGTGTTGTTACCCTTGTTTCATTACTGTCATTTTGCAATAGCTTTCTGAAGGCAGTTCTTGATTTACAAGCTCATCTGACATCCACCTTCAAGTAGAGTTACACGCATGTATAAAATGTAAGTAAGCTTCTCTTTAACCTAGCAGACTGCACTCAAACTTCATATTTCGTTTCATTTTGGAATAGAAAAATATCCCATCTTTAATTTTAATATACAAAGACTGTTTTCGTTGTTGGTTATTCATATTTGATTTAGAAATTTCTGTATTCGAATAAACCCCTACTTTTATCCTAACATAGTTGAGAACAATTCTGCTTAAGGCTGGGATTCTTGCCACAGTAGTGGCTGGCACCATTTTACAATTGTTGCCTATCAGTTCTGCGGTACCTCTTGCCTATTTTGTTTTTAGTGTTGCCCTTTTTCTGTATGCATTTTAACTAGCCAAAGATACTGGCCTTTGAACGCGGCATTTATAACTGTATTCCATGAGCTTTAAGGAAATCTTCATTAACCTACGTTTCATGTATCTAAAGGCTTTCACTTTATTTTAAGGAACTTCTGTGGGGTATTGCATAACGGGTGGTAAAAGAAGAAATTGAGACTGTCTATGATGTTATTTACGAAATACTCTTTCGTCCATGAAGGCAGATGAGTTAGTGATGGCAGTGATGTGGAAGGGAAGGTCGTTCTAGTCTGCTGCTGTGCAAGGAAAAAAAATGGTGACAGTATGTGTGCTTAGGCAAGCATAATGTAGTGGGTGGCCTGTGTGCAGCAATAATGTGTGAAGGTGGTTAATGTAAGGCACGTGGCAAATTGAACTGGTGTAGCCCTTGCGATACAATAATCTCGTAATATGGCAATATAGTGTCCAAACACATTTCTGTCTTTGATAAGGACATGCTCTTGTATGAATGAGTGAATGAACCTTATGGTGCAGTGCTGTGTGGATTATAGTGCACTGATAAGGTAGATCTGATGAGGGTTTCATATGGGAGATGCATACCTATTCTCCATGCTATTTCTTTATCTACATGTCGTGGCACAGCTGCTGGCAAAAAACTAGCTTAAAAAATTACTTGTCGTTGAGGGGAGGGGGGGGGAATACCACATTTATAATTTGAAATGCTTGGTTTTGCCCGTAAAAAATGACCCATATTGTGCTGTTCCCAAAAACCACTTACCGTAGCCAGACCATCTTGGGCTTGTTTGAAAGCATCTTTCCGGCTTGCTTTCCTGTGAGAAATGAACCTTCACTGCTGCTTCAGAAGCCACCTGGTTTTGTAGCTTGAAATGTATATTTTTGCGTTAGTAGTTTTTTTTTCAAAATTAGTTTTACAAGTTGCAAATTTTCGGAGCGACACTGTCGCTGCTACTCATTCAATTCAAAATTCTTTTTTTCTTGCCTGAATGCTAGTCTGAGTGCAGAACCACTAATATATCCAGTGTTTTAGGGCATAACATTTTGAAATCTTGTAGAAATTGCCAACAAAAATTAACACTGCAATGTTGCAACTTAAGAATTTCATAACTTTGTCTAAACTATAGGTATAAACATTAAAGTGCCAATTTACCCTCTGTGGACATTCAGAAGCATGCCTGCCTAATTGTAGCTCTTGCTGCTGTGCATTTCTTGCAACTAGCCTCCTAATTGTCCAACTTCAACATATTTCCACTTTTTATAAAATTGACTTAGGAAAAAGCTAATTGCATATTTGCAGTCAGCATGCAAGATTGAATATTTGCTGAAAATTTTAGATGTATAGAGTAAATGTTTTTCCCAGACCCCCCCCTCTTATATGCTTACATGCTAACAAGTGTATTATAAGGTTTTATTAGATGTGATGTTAACTGCATCCGAGCACCACTTTAAGTCATGTTACAATGAGACATTTCTCATCGGACCATTACTGTAGAATAAGTAAGTGAAATTGGTTACAAGTGTTTGTAGTGCATTATGTTCAGGCTTCTAGTACTTTTGTGTAGGCAGTAATGCTTGAGGCAGGCAAGCTTGGCAGATGCTCGGGCGATTCCATGGTACACTGCATGTGGAACAAGATTTCGTTCCTGTACCTAAACTATTTGTTTGGTTAGAGGCATGGCGTCCACATTTGTGGACACCATCTCATTGATAGGTTTAAAAGCTAGCTATCCTCTTCTGCTAACTGCTTTGAATTGTGCAAAAAATGTAATTAAAGGGACCGGGACTGACAACCATTTTTATGGTACCCGTTTTTTTTTTGTGCCTACAACAGAAATGCAATGTCGGTGGCCACTCCTATAGTGATTACATGGAAAAATGTTTGATTATTTTTAATTGGAATTGCTCTATCTGCAGTCCCAATCGTGTTCATGAAGTCATATGCTGAAAGCAGTGATTGGTAAATACGATAGTGATTGTATGCAGTCATTGGTGGGGAGCAGACAAGTGCAGCCGTAGCTGTAAGAATAATATTTTGTTTGTCAACACATTCATGCAGTTCATGTTTTCTGAAGTTATTTCTCGTTATTTCTACAATAATGCTACATGCTTTCGTGGTTTCCAGTCGTACTACTTTGGTCATATGTAAACCACTGCATTCTCTTTAGCAAAGCCAAGCTAAGTTTTCAAAAGTAAAACAATGCTCTACACATGATACACAGATAAGCGTGTTGCAGTAGCCACCTGTGCACTTTTGATTTTGGAAGCATGGCATTTTGTATCTTGCAGAGTGACCACAAAACTTGGGGTACCCACTCACAAACTCACATGTGTACTGTACAAAATCACTGCTACCATGCATTGACGGATGCCACGGGTCTGCCGTTCACTAGCCGCAGAGCTGTACTGCCTGTTAGTATGAACTTTATTTAGCTCGTTATACTCGTCAACTAAAGCTCAAATGCCTATATGACACACGGACTGCAATTTTAAACTATGAGTTTGCCAGACTTAGTAACAGCCTACTTTTGTAATCTCAATGCATCAATCTCTTTACTCGTGGGCAACTTTCTGTGGCAATAAAGGGAAAGCTATGAGGGCATGTTACTGCACCAAGTAGTCTGGCTGCGTTTGGCACTGCTTTTGGTTTCTTGGAACAGGCTCTGAATTGGCGCTATCTCCTCGTGAGACTGTTTTATGTCCGCCTAGATGCGGAAAGGGAATGCCACCATATAAGTCACCTTCACACTCAGTGGTGTGTTTCATCTTATTAGCTATTTTAAATAGGTTGTTAATTTCCCTTTCCCAAAGAAACACAGATGAAAGTGCAGGACTTTTTCAGAAGTGCTGTCGCTTGTGTGCACTTTGCTCCCAAAGCCTTCCCTTTATTGCCATTTTCCCTTTATTGCCACAGAAAGTTGTCTGCGAGTATAGTACCATGGTTTCACCACAAGTTGGTGCAATGCAGTTTTCCATGACTTTCTGAGCCAATTAAAAATTATAATTTCTACTTGAATAGAGAACTTCATGCTCAATTCTATCGCTATATATCATGGTATTTTCATTTCGAACATATCCTAACACATTCTGAGTAACAACATTCTAACACACATGGTCCTTCAAAGGTTTAGCTTATAGAATGAACCTGCACCTTAGTGGGCTGTGGCCGAGCAGAGCTTGGAGCCTTTCATAATGAAGAGGAGCCAGAAGTCGTTTTCGCTTGGTGATGCATGTTGCACGTGTTGCACCAAGTTGGTTCCAATGTACTGGCATGTTCAAGCAGATCCCCCCCCCTGCACAGACGCATGCACCTGGTTATAAACCACAGAACATTGTGGAGTACTGGCATACCCGATAGGTGGTGCTGTGGCTGAAAAGCACAGATGCGTGTGAATGTGCATGTGAATGGGCAATGCTATTCACTGCGTCATTTGCCTCTGTACGGCCAGTTGTAAATTTTGCTGTCAGCAAGTTGTGCAGCTGTGTGTTATGACCCAAATCTGCAAGCAGCACTACTGTTGGTGTGTTTTTAAGGAAGCTACTATTAGTGAGTGGATCAGATCCATGTCATTAATATGTAAACCATGTAATCGAGAAATCCGCAGAGTACAATTAGCCTCTCTACGTGGCTTTGATAGGTTAAGAAAAGGCATTTGATTCAGTAGAGATGCCAGCAGTCAGAGGCATTATGTAATGAAGGAGTACAGACCGCTTACGTAAATATCTTGGAAAATGTGTGCAGATTCCACAGAGCACCTTAATTCTACACAAGTAGGAAGATACCTATAAAGAAAGGGGTCAGACAAGGAGACATAATATCTCTCCAATGCTATTCACTGCGTGCTTGGAAGAAATATTGAAATTATCAAACTGGGAAGGCTTGGAAGTAAGAATTGACGGCGAATACCTCGGCAACCTTTGGTTTGTTAACATTTTTCTATTCAGCAACACTTCAAACGAGTTGTAACAAATGATTGAGGACCTTAACAGACAGAGTGTAAGAGTGGGGTTGAAGATTAATACGCAGAAGACAAAGATAATGATGAATAATCGGGCAAAGGAACAAGAGTTCAGGATCACCAGTAGGCCTCTAGAGTAAGCAAAGGAGTACATTTACCTAGGACATTTAATCACAGGGAATCCTGTTCATGAGAAGGAAATTCATAGAATAAAAATGGGTTGGATTGCATATGGCAGACATTGTCAGCTCCAGACTGGAAGCTTACCATTATCATTGAAAAGGAAGGTGTACAACCAGTGCATTTTACCAGTGCCTACATATGTGGGCAGGATCTTGGAGAATGACAAAGAAGCTTGAGAGCAAGTTAAGGACCACGCAAAGAGCGATGGAACGAAGAATGCAGGCATAACGTTAAGAGACGGAAAGAGAGCTGTTTGGATCAGAGAGCAAACGGGTATAGACGATATTCTAATTCACATCAAGAGAAAAGAGATGGAGCTGGACAAGTCATGTAATGCGCAGGTTAGATAACCGTTATACCATTAGGGGTTGCAGAATGAGTTCCAAGAGAAGGGAAGTGCATTTGAGGACGGCAGAAGACTAGGTGGGGCGATGAAATGGGGAAATTCGCAGGTGCTAGTTGGAATCAGTTGGTGCAGGACAGAGGTAATTGGAGATTGCAGGGTGAGGCCTTCATCCTGCAGTGGACATAAAATAGGCTGATGATGATTAGTGAGTGCATAATTAGCAATTGAAGTTTCAATAACAATGGATTATGCACTTTACCTACAAAGTGAAACTGTGTTTTTGACACGTGAGATGTTGCCAACATTATAGTTTGCATCATCTTGTGCGTAGATCTTGTCTAGGCTGTTACACTTGCCTGGGTTATTGTTATTACGGGGTCACTGCAGTGCAATTCATAGTAAATTGGTCACTGTGTATTCCCAAAATCTGGAGAGCCAAGTACGTCGAAGTAGCCCAGGAGGAGTGTGATGCTGCGAAACATGAATACATAAGGTGCACCTATTTAACAAAAGAACAATAGGTATGCAGCTAATGTGAACTCTTGTCACTGCTGTGTGCAGTGCTGCATGAGTTCACATCATGCAAGTAAGTGCAGAGACTAATGCGCGTAATTGGCTGCTGCCAAAGACTTATTTCACGAATCTACGCAAAAAAGCTGGCCTGAGCAACTGGCTCTTCTGCAAATGTAGGATTTAGAAAAACCACCCGAATTAAAAGTTTGCATGTTATTATTCTGTCCCGACAACCTTCCTGGCTGTTCCCGTCAATGCTCACCTGCAGCGCCGACAGCATAAAAATCTTGCTGCAAGTGCTTCTACCCGAAGGCCCATCTCACCCTATCCCTCTATAGGCTTCCATGCCAGGAATGCATGGCACTCCCCGCCTTCATTCAGAGACCAATACTGTGAGAAGTTGCTGCATCCAACCTGTGACGCTTGCAATACGGGTGAGCCAGCCACAGTGCACCGACATCTCTTGGACTATCTGCACTGCAAAAAATCCTGCCCTGCTGGACTACATAGTTCACGCATTCTGTTGGAAGGCTATCCTTCCAGTAGGGACCCCTGCCCACAGGAAAGTAGTTTAAGACTGATTGCAGCTATACTTGTAGAGGAGCGGAACACCTTATCTAGGCGCCTTGGCGGAAGCATCACAGGGTTGCTTTTTATTTCTGATAAACGTTTCTCTCTCGCGCCCTTCCCGCGCCACAAGTGCGAGGACCGCCGTGTCATTTCTTCTGGCTTAAGGAGCTTGCACGGCACCAATGAAGTTTTTTCTCTCCAATAAATTACTCTCTCTCGCACGGCACCAGCGCACCGCCTCACTTGCAAACCAGTCTGTACGGCTGGTCCCTGCACTAACCGGTATAGGTAAAGTAGGTAAATGAGGCAAGTGTATAAAGCACGTGACACGAAAAAAAAGGGGGTGGTTGAAATCCCCCGCAGCCGGCTACACCGACAAATCGAAAGTGCTGTTCTTGATCAAGGTAAAGTCTCTCAAAAATTTATAGAGTGACTTTAGATCAAGGACCATCGCAGCACTCGGCTGGCGCACACCGGTGGAACCATTTGTCGTTGCTTCCGCATTACACTAGCTACTACTCGACCAAGTAACTTTATATGAAACTATGCTACTCATGACTGATAACAGTAGAATAAATTAAGCAATTACTGCAGACGACGCGGCATTTGGATTGCGGTTCATATTGGTACTTTTCAATTGTAGAAGCTGCTCGTGCAAGCGGACTTGTTCTGTACTTTACAATTTAATCTTTTTGTCATTGTAAAATATAATTATACACAGGTGCTAACTTTTAGAAAAAACATTTTGATCAATACTTTAATGTTTAACAGAACTGCTGAAACCAGCAGCGCCATACCGTTAGTGGCCACCATGTGCCAGCACTGTTGTGCTGGAAGTCGAACGCGGCTAGGGAACGCGATCGAGCGGGTGCAGATATTATGACGGCTGAGCGTCTACCTAGCGCAGCGTCAGTGTGCCGTGTTTTTCTGTCGCCGCCTGGTTTAGTTACGTCGCTGACTAGGTGAATAATATGCCAGGTGTGAGCATCTTTGTGCCAAAAGAGTAGCGATGCAGTCTTGATCTGTCGTTTAAGCATAGCATTTTCATCTCGGCGGCAGCGCATGGCGTAGGAAATGGCTGCCGTGAACTGCAATCTCCAGCGCAGCACGGTATCTGTCAGGCGTCCTGCTGATGGTCGGCTGGAAGAAATTACTCGGAACGGACACAATATATTCCAGTTCAAGGTTTGTCATAGGCTTATGTGATGGCAATTTAATGGCACTTCGTATTTGCTTCTGCGCTACGTAAGAACGCCGTTCGTCTTCGGAACGTTCGAAAGCAGCACTTGTGTAGCTTAGTAGAAGCAGTACGCGATTTCATCAATTGACGCGACAGGCAAGCGCATCAATCCGTAATGTTGTGGCTTACTGCGGCTAGTATGAATTTTAGGTACCGCTGTTTTTTCCCTGACGATGGATATTTTACCGTCCTTCGAGTAGCTGATTGTTACGGGACGCGTCCGAGACGCGACAACATCAAACGTTGTGAACTGACGGTGTGTCGGAATCGCATTTTTTCATGCGCTTAAGCGTTGAGATATAGGAATGATAAATGTGTTCGGTTATCTTTCCTTTATTGGGTTCGACTTTGCGCTCTTAACAGTACGCCGTGCATCGAACGCTTCTAGTGACTGCCAGGGCATGATACGCTTAAAATTTTTGTAGATGCAATTAATGTAGCTGCTTTTGTAGTCGCACTGGGAAATTATAGACAGCGCGACAGGGCAGTCTTGAGCCTTGTAAACTCGTTTACAAACCGCAGCATAGTAGCGGATTCCACATCTAAGTGCATCTCCGAAATTTCCTTTTACTGCTAGTAAACTAGGCGTACACGCTATTTCATCATATGTGACTTAACCGTTTGTGCTATGTGTGCTGTTATAGAGCATCACTAGTCCTCTTTAGTTGTACTTTTTTTGGGCAGAGTTATGGCAAAGAGCTAGAATACTTTTGTTGACCTTCGGTTGCAGACTGATTGCATTTTGTGGCGCCCACAGCCTCTTGTTTGCTTATTCTAGATTCACATGCTGTGTGTGTTTATAGCCCGTGATCACGAAATTAGTCTGAATAGTCGCAAAATATTCATGTATACCTTGGCTGGGCTCTTGTCTCAAGTACTATGTGATTCATGTACCTTTGGCCCTTGCAGCAAACAGTGTGCCATGCATGCAATGGCTTCTATGGACCATCCTTTGGCCACCCTCTGTGTTGCACATGCCATGCTTTTTTGTATCCTGATGTGCTGTCCGACTTGGATGGAGACCAGGGATGGGTAAGCAGTAATTTTGGGTTCTTTGTTTTACATGCAGCGCTACAGCATAAAGTAGAAAGAACTTGCTGGCTATGGTTTTACTGATATAGTGCTAACCATGGATCATTGCTCTTAGGTAGGTGTTAGCAAGCAGTTTGACACTTCAAAAGTCACATAGTAACATTGGAAGGTTTCGTTGATTCATCTTGCCCCTACTGAGCAGTTTTCGACTGAACAGTGCTAATTCTGTGTACATGCAGAATAAGCCCAGCATTCTCTACACGATGCCTTTAATGCCTCTCCTGCAAGTGCAGGGAATGCTGTGCACTCCTTCTGCATCCTGCCCACACTCTGGTGAAAAGATTAGGGATATGTGTGTAGATGCCACAAGCGCTGCATTGATGAAACAAATCGTACGTTCAACACCTTCTGAACCTCTTCACAAAATACAGTCAAATGGAAGAGACACCCACCGTTTGGGTGGATGTCTCATTTTCCCTTCATTAGTTCTCTCCACTTTGCAGGTTTCCGCAGAACTATTACATCAAATGGGAGGGACCTTAGAAGTGTTGTTGTGTAACACTAGTTTTGTGTTGCAGATGTTCTTTGTGCAATGGGTGTCTGCTTTATGGGCTGATTTAAAAATACTTTCTACAAAGCACAAATTTTTTCATCGGCCTGTTTTATGTTTTTATGTCCACTGCAGGACGAAGGCCTCTCCCTGCAATCTCCAATTACCCCTGTCTCTGTCAAACAAATTTGTTGTTGTTGTTGTTGTTGTTGTTGTTGTTGTTGTTGTTGTTGTTGTTGTTGTTGTTATTATTATTATTATTATTATTATTATTATTATTATTATTATTATTATTATTATTATTATTATTATTATTATTATTAATGCCCACATAGTGAACTGGCAAATGTAGGTAGCAGTTGTGCATTATTTACCATCTTGTTATCATTTATTGTACTCATAATTATTTGAATGGTCTTCTTCGACATCTTGAGTTCTGCCACTTAGCATTCCTTAAAAACTTCACATAGTGTTGTACTTGGGCTGTAATGGGCATAGATTAAATATTATGAAATTAATAAACTAGTTCTTTCTTTCATGTTGAAAAACCACAGGACAACTATATTTTTTATATTCTATGAAGCAGTTTTCTGTACATTGCCATTTATTACAGCTGCCAAAAAGTGTGTACTTGGGACTACAGAGCAGTGACTTTTAAGGTTATCTTCGTTGTTCAGGGCTTTGCAGTGATAATGCCTGCGTGTTTGCAGCCTGTATACGGTTGGCATTTTTATTATGTTCATGGTGAAAAGCAGTGCAAAGTGAACATGGATGGAAAAAAAAAACACAGGGATTAGTTACGTTGCTGTAGGAACAATTTCGCTGCACTGCATGAAAGATGTTTAGGTAGACAAGGGCATTAGTGTAGTGCAGAGAAGTTTACAGAAAAGATGCTCAACAAGTGAGGTTTATTGGAAAAGAATTCCATCTTTGAGCATTAATATGCATATGCGGACACTGCGACAGAAAGTAAGAATAAAGGTAAAAAGAGGTAAGAGGCAATAATATGAGTACAAGACTATGGCATTACATATCTTTGCTTATTTGCTGACACCAGTGCCAGCATGGTCACCAGAAGAGAAAACAGTAAGGTGGGTGGGGATTGGGCCTTCAACCATCATTAATTATGCTAATTCTTCATTTATCAGATGCACTGAAGATACCTTCAATGCACTTCACCTTCAGATGCACTTTCACCATTGTGCCTTCAATGCATCTGATGAACAAAGAACTAATGTATTTGAATAGCGGTTGCAGACCCAGTCACTCGTTAATATTTTGTCTCGTGCTCACCAAGCTGTCGCTGACGTTCGCAAGTCAACAAACATAGAGCCAAGGTTGGTATTCGCACCCGTCATGGTAGCTTAGCAGCTAAGATGTTTTGCTGAAGAGCTCGAGGCTGTGGGTCTGCTTTGGCTGCAGTGGCCATATTTCGATATGTACACAAGTAAAAGTGCTCATGTAGATAGATTTAGGTGCACATCCCAGGTGTTCAAAATCAATCTCGAGCCCCCAACTACAGTGCGCATCATAATCATATCAGGGTTTTGACAGGTAAAACCCCAGAACATTATTTTTTGTGGCAAGCATTTACCTCATCACTCTTTCTACCTTGATCCCCATTTTGTTCCCAATTGTCGGCGCATGTGTACTTGATAAAGGCACCAAGATGGAATTTTTCAGTTATCCTCGGTTGTAAATGTGAGTGTCTTGTTAAATTCTCTGTCGAACGAACATAAATGTAGTGCTATGCTATAATTGCTAGGCACTCAAGGAAGTTGCTTCATCGTGCAAGAAATACTATAAGTTTATGAGGGTTGAATGAAAATCTGCACTGGCTATAAAAACAAATTTTTAGCTATTGAAAGACGGGCAACAATCAATGGTCATACCTAGTTGTGAATGTGAGCATGCCTTCTGTATGCAGAGGTAAATACAACAGCTGTATGCTTGTCCTTAGTGCCGTGCCATTGCAAGAACAATGTTAAATACTCCCTGTTAAATACATTGCAAGCATGGCTTGTATTTTGTGCATATTTGGCACATTTTGCATGAACGAATGGCTAAGAGTACTGATCTGTACTCTCGTAGACCTTACAACTTGGGAGTGTCAGGCTTTGTGAGGGGGAAAAAAAGCTGCTACAGTTTGTTTTTTTATCTCCCTTCTTGCCATAGTGAATACTGTGAAAGTGTTTTTTTCGTAACGTGTGGGCAGTCTATTATCCAGGTTAGCTCTTTAATTGCTCACTTTGCGAGACCGGTAAAGCTCGTGAGTAGCTGCACTCATGACTTTTACATTGACAGGCCTGGAATGCTTGCCTGGCATTCCAGGCCTGTCACCTTTTACCACTGACGTTTGCTACAATGGCTCCAGTTTACAATGGCTGTCTGATGTTAATGTTCATGTAATTCTCTAGCTTTTTCTTATTTCCTGTGTCAAATGGTTCTAGAATACTGACCGAATACTGAATATTTAAAGAAAATTACAAAAATGAATTTAGTGTATGCTCTCTTAGCATTTTTCCATTCAGACTGCAAGTGGCGAAACCTAAATGCAGCTGACTGCATGAGGAGTACACAAAGAAGGAACTAACATACCAAATAGACGGTAACTTAGCTAGATCTCATTGGACATTTTATATTCAAAATAGTGGAGGATCACTGATAGCTGATTGTCTTTTGATGTGCAGTGGAAAGTTAGCCTTATAAGCAAGACAAATAGGGAGCTAGCAGGGAAACAGCAAAGTAACAAATTCAGCTTTTTTGTCATTTATGCTCATCATTTTGGTGCTCCCTTCATAAACCTTGACAGGTTTGATACTGCATCTTGTAACAGCTGTTGGCTGCAGTTTGCCGTGCAGCTGCTTAACCCCAAACCTCATCAGAGCAATTTTGTGTATAATAGCAACGGCTTTGAGCAATGAAACGGGCCATCGCGCAAACAAATCGCTCATTCTTGCCACTCAGTTCTGGAAACCTAGACATCGTCACTCGTCGCCTGAAAAAACTAAGTGACTATCCGATAGTGCAGACCTGGAACTGGATGCATGTACATCAGTCAAGTACTACTGATTGTCGCATGGAATGAGCTAATGACTAAATTGTGATATGTGCAAGGATAAGAACCTATAGCTAGACCTTCAGAAATATTTTACACTGCTCCCTACAGTGAAACACATCAACTTAAATTAATAAAGTGCTTGTCACGCCAGTTTCGGTGCCATTCAAGGTCATCGCTCGCATGGGGTACGGCTTGTAGGGGACAAGCGAACGGGACAGCCATCGCCATCGCGTTGCTTGTAGCTGTTGCACGCAAGATCGCTTGCGTGGGGTTTATACCTTAAACAAGGTATCCCACCTAACTTATCCATGGTTTTCTATATATGCCAGCACGCTATAGGAAGAAGCGACTAAAAGCAATTTTTTGTTTTGCCTATTTGCATAATCAGTCAAGATTAGTTGGTCAGCTTTGCAAATTTTTAACTTGAGAGAAAAACTTTCAATGAGAAAGTATTGGGACATGCTAAAGGACATCTTCCTACCTACTACACAATTTTTTGCTCATTTAAAGAAACCTATGGAATATTACCGTATAATCTCAAGTAAAGGCCGCACCCCCATCCAGCTATGAGGAGGAGGAGGAATAAACTTTATTTGTGCACAGCAGATTTGAGACCTGGGCCTTTCAACCTAGATGATGGCCTTGGGCCCTGGCGGCATCTTCGTCCTGCTGGATTGGCTTGAGTTGGTCTTCCGGTGCACAGCTGAGCAATTCGGTCTCCCACTGCTTTCTGGTCTTGTTTATTTTATTCTGGGTGGGTGTCCGAGGACAAGCCCAAACCATATGTTGTAGGTCCGCCCTTTCTTGACAGAATCTACATCAATCAGTGTAAAGGTCCGGGTAGTAGCGGTGGTACGCCACCGGTTTTGTATGTGTATCTGTTTGTTGTAAGAGGTGACATGCCGACGCTTGCCTTCTACTCAGCGAGGAGTGTGCTGGGGGAAATGGGCCCTTGCCAATTTATAGTGTTTGGTGATCTCGTTAAAGCTGGTCAGCCGGTCTCTCATTGTTCCCAGTATTTGTTGCATATTATCTGCTCGGCCTGTCAGTTCTCGAGCCAGGTTGTGCGCTACTTCGTTCACGGGAAGAGAGGAGTGTGTGGGTGCCCATATAATGTGAATGTTGCGATCTTCACGAAAGTTTCTTAATATTCTCAGTGCTTCCGGCGAGATTCTTCCTTTTGCATAGTTCTTGACGACTGTATTGCAGTCGCTTACTACGATGTTAGCTTCCGTGGAGGCTATTACCAGTGCTAAGGCAGCCTCCTCCGCCACCGCCGCCTTCCCTGTTTTTACCGTCCCACTAACTCTGCAGTCACCCTCTAGACTCGTAGCAACTATCGACATAGTCTGCCTATTTGCGTATGCCGCGTCCACATAGACCACGTCCCTGGCACTACGGAATCTTTTGTGGAGAGCTCTCGCTCTTGCATTTCTTTGAACTATGAAGCAATTATGTTCTGTGCGCTCATGCCGCACGTGCTTATCAGCAAATTTTCACACGCTGTTACTATATGGCAGGAGCTGTGCTTTGCCCTCTGATGTCTGGGGCGCGGCCACAACCGTATTCCTCCGTGACACCAAATCACCAGTGCCACCTATTATTTGTGGGGTTAGTTTTTTCAGCGAGCCCTTTCGGCTCATTTCTCTGCTGCTGGGAGTCCGCAATGTAGAGGAGGCATTTGATGGCGCACGACCCTGCATTTAAGGTTAATCTTTTTGCGAACACTGAGGAGCATGGCAACGGAGCAGCTGGCCGCAACTGCAGTGTCGACGACAAGTGCATAATTTGGTACCTGAAGCAGAGAGAGGAGCTCGTTGAAATGAATAAATCGAGAAAGACATTCCGTGAGAAAGCATGCAAGTTACTGGAATTCGTAATCTGATAAATGGGACTATATGGCCTGGCCCTTTGTAAGGGCCACATCTAGTCAAAATCATGAAAAGAAAGTATAGCCCTTACACGTGTCTACACGGTTAAAGAAAAGAAAAAAATATATATATGTATTGTAGCTGCCAACTTGTGTGCTGCAATTCCAGTACTCTCAAACATGTTGCACATGCCTCACATGAACGAATAGCACTTGTAATCTAGTGTGCTGTCTCTGTGAAAGTGGCAGGGCAGCTACAGTTTCGGGTTCTTAACTCTGCTTATTGCTGTCATGAACTCTTGTGCTTGTTGCTTTCAGCAGTGCAAGAGAGACGTAATTTCTGCCGTCAATTTCACAGACACCAATTGCATCGCTGTTCAGTGGCAGCACAGCAGGTTAAAAGTGCTGTTCATGGGGGGCACAATTGAGAGCTCCGGTCATGGTGTGCGAGTAGGTAGTCGCATGTTCATTTTTTTTAAGCGAACCTTTCTTTTGGGCTCCTCCACACTTAGTGTAATGGCTGTCTGGCCAGGTAAATTGTGTTGATCATGAAGACAGGGTAATTAAATGTGCCGACTTGAGCCGCAATCTTGTTGTGATTACTTTTTGAGGGTGCTCCTTTTCGTGCTTCATCAGTGGTCAGTGTCAGTGAGATCGGCCAGGCGTGAATGGTCTATAAGAGTGGCATAGAATCGAGTGGATGGCATACTGCAGGCAGTGTAAGTTGGAGCATCCACATGCCTTATATCATTAACCAATAGAACTAAACAATAAGTGTCCCCAACAGATAATCTCAGCTGATCTAGCAGGAAGCTATTGCTTAACTTGAATGATCATCCTCCAGTAATTTCAGCTCTCTCTCCTTTACTGACTTACATATTTCGGTTTCTTTTTATGACTCAGAAAAGAAATTGTGTAATACGTAGGAAGTTGAAAAGTGCTGCATTGGACATTTCCTGGCACACATTACAACTTTCTCATAGGCACTTTTTCCCTAAATTTAAGACAGTTAATTAATAATCTTGACTAATTATGCAATTCGAATATAAGAAATAGTATGACTTGTGTAATAGAGTGGATAACGACATATTTAAGTTGTTTCCTTCTTTAATGAACAGGAATATTTTTAAAACCCTAGCTTCAATTAGCGGCGACACCCTTTAGACATGTGCTCCATACTTTTATATTTTTTCTGTGTTTATGCGGCTCCTTGTTTGTTTCCCACTAATGTGCATGGAGAGAACTATGCTGATGCTTGTCTAAAATTTTTAGTGTGACACGAAAAATCGTGAAGAAGGCTGGGAAAAAACTGAACATGTCATGTGTCTGTCTTGTAGTCTTTCCCAGTCTTCCTTTGGATTTGCTGCTGCACTTTGCTTATTTTGAAAAGTATGTTTACTGTTCCTGAAGATAAAACCAGCCGGCTGGTGATTCCCTTACATATATTTTTTATACAAGTTACGTCCTGTTTAGATTGTTAAGTAGAAAATAAAGCAGGTCAGGGCAATTTCTGTAATGTTTGTCTTTGTTTATTTTAGAAAAGTGACTCTGAAGACTCTGGAAATGATGAACCGGAAGACTTTTATGATATGGTGAAGCATAATGTTGAGCGTCCAAGGCTGCCAGCAGCAGGGCCAAAAGCTGATAGACTCGCAGAATGTATATCTGCCCTTAGCAGCCCAAGGCCACAGGAGTCAATGCCTGATGGTGTCTTGGCCCAGCTCCCACTTGAAGGTAAGTTGGTTAATGTTAATTTAGAGCTATATTTTAGAACTATGTCTTGTATTCTCCATCATTATCATTTTCAATTATTTAAACAAGTACTGAGAAAATTTTTGCCATGTTTTTATTGCTTTAACTGGATAGCCATCAATGCCATTGACGGCTATCCAGTTAATTGAGGCTCCAATTACAATATGGAGCTTCAATTCCACAAAAGTGCAACTAATATTTAATTATGTCAAGTTTTAATGTGATCAGTTCAAAATGCACGCCAAGTGCAACGCGGCTTTGGATGCGAAAAGGGAGGCTCATCACGTCATTGAAACCTGTTGTGGTGGCGGTCTCTTGGTACCAGATACGTACGTGCCACTTCTCACAAAATTTTCATAAAGCTCATGAATTTGGACTTAATTTAAGATTTTGTGAATGCTGTTTGAAGTTTTACAAAAACATTGTTTGCCAAAAAGTTTCAATAGACCGTCTTGTAACCTTCCGTTAAAAGTATGTTAAAAGGACAAGCGGTGTACTTGCCTTGAGCAAATTTATGCAGACAAGTTCCTGAAGCATGTGAAATCGGCAGCAGCAAAGTTGCTGTGAGGTTAAAGGTACCCTAAAGGCAAATATTAAGTCAAGCTAAAGTGATGAGTTTATGGTCGAAAATGTCTAAGGCGTTGATATTATCGGAAACAGAGCTTTAGTAATCAAGAAGTTGGGGTAAATGGAGGACACGATTTGAGGCTCTATCGGGACTTTCATCTAGTACTATCCCGATGACATAGGAACTCCTTGTTATAATTCTGTCCCTAGTACTCAACCACTCACAATAAAAAAGATAATTGTATTGCATTATAAGACCGAAGGAAAACCAACTTGTCTACTTCTAGTCGATTCTTAGGCAATATAACTTTTTGGCGTAGTGCTGCGCTGGTTTTACTAGCTTGCGAAACCTGCACAAACTGCAAGTAGCAGAGAATGAGGCCCTTTGCGACGAGTGTCAAAGATCATGTTTATGATTTAGCGTGCTTTCCCTTCCTCTTCTGCACTGTCGACTCTGTCCTGGCTCAATTTCTGGCTTTTTGCGCAAGAAACTAACGCCAACTGTCATGCGCAGTTTTATTCATTGACAGCAGTAAAGGGTGGTGGTGATGGTGTATGGAACATTGGAACTCCACGATCGGCGGCAGGTGATTTGAATCGCACTAGAATATGCGAACCTTTCAGACATGATTTCCTCTTAACCTGAGCATTTTCTTGGCACGAAAGAAGCACTGCGAGAATTCTGGAATGCTATTTTAAGTCCTCATAGACTTAATATGTGCCTTTAATTTCCCTTTAATTACAGTGTTTAGCTTGGCAGTATTATCTGTGCCAAGTTTGTTGATGCTTTTGTGCTGCATTTAAATGTAAACTCTCATCAATAAAGTATGTATGTAATCCTTAAAAGGCACGCATTCAGGGCAAACTTTATTTTTATAAATGTGTGCTGTTCTCCTCTCTGCTGCACCTTTTCGATGTCGTGTGTTTGTATAGCATTTTATGAATTTTTAAGTTCACAGGTTGTCAGGTAAGTAGATAACACTGACACATACACATGCACTATAGCAGTGCTGCCAAAAGCCGAGCCCATTTAGTACTCAATGGGACGAGGGGAGAGGGTATCCCCCTGTGTTTCCAAGAGAAGCTAATTGTTGGAAGGGTGGATTTGGCAGCTTTCAGTGGCATGGTCATTGTATGTTAATCAACCATTGCACTGGGCTGACTGGCGGGCTCTTAAGTTGGTTTTGATACCACATGACTGTCCCCTCTACTTTCAGTGTTGTGATGAGTCTCCTTTTTCATGTCCAAAGCAGCAATGCACTTGAGGCACATTTTGAACAGGTCATATAAAAATAAAAGGTGCTGTAATTCATTACTTGTGGTCTCAAGAAATTGAAGCATTGAGGCTTTGTACCATAATTATGGGGTCAGCAGCTACCTAAAAAAAGAAAAAAAGAGGGGACACAAGTGGGAATCAACATGCATAATGTTTGGTCGGTAAAAGTGGTATATTGGGACGGATGACCTGTAGGATATTTTCCTTCTTGCCTTTTGCATTTGCAATTGCATGTTCATGTAAGTGCATATTTGGCGAGTACCCCAGCAAGATCTGTCCATACCGTGATGCTTTATATCTGCAAAGTAAATGCAAATTGGCCACGTTAACACGTAATTGTTATAATAGTGCAACAGTAAATGATTGGTGGAAGAGTAAGCGTGCATAAGCTAAGTAAGTAAAAGCAAAGTATCGGCCGAACCAAAGAAGGCTTACGCATTAGTAGACAGTTCTCAGATTTCTGTAGCATTCTTTACTGTATGCATTTGAGTAGTTTTATTTTCGGGTGTAAAATGATTGCCTTTGTATTCTATCTGTATATTGGGTAATAGTTATAACAATAAAGTATGTATTTTTGTAATTCACATGAGAACATAGGTGTATTTTCATCATATGTATTCGTATACTATTAGTATGATT
Organism: Dermacentor variabilis; assembly: GCF_050947875.1. Taxonomy (NCBI): domain Eukaryota; kingdom Metazoa; phylum Arthropoda; class Arachnida; order Ixodida; family Ixodidae; genus Dermacentor; species Dermacentor variabilis. Next base: position 259,715,720 of record NC_134568.1, on the reverse strand, counting down.
TTATTACTATCTTGGTATAAAATTATGCCAATGTGGCATGTACACACAGTGAGAATGTGTATTTGTGCGTTGTATATTTATGTTCGGGTTTTGATGCCAAGGTAAGAATCGAGCTTCTACATCGCAGGTTTTTGCCCTTGTCCTCGTATTTGTTATGCTGTAAGGAATTTCAAATGGAGTGGTTTAAAAGCTATTTGCTTTGACATAGAATTTTCATGTCAATACTGCTGTAAGAAATCATAAAGTACCAAGTTAATCTGTAGGCTGCCTTGTGGGATGCCCACCATAGCAATAACTTGGTGATGAGCCTTTAAAGAGAGTGACTCTGCAGTATGTACCTCCGAAGTTACAACCTTACATCACAAGTGAGACAAACAATAACTTGCTAAAAGTCTTGCAATTTTTGCATTGGTAGTTATTCAAATTGAATGTCTTCGTGTCCTCAACTTAGGGATACTGCCACAAGCACTCAAGTGAGGAATTATTCACTCCAGAATTGTTATTGGGAGTAGTTTCTGAAGAAAATGAATGTGCTTTGTACTGCAGGCAGGGTGCAGAAGGGGCCTCATACCTGGTTATACGTGTTGGGGATAATTCCCTGGCAGTGAAAGGCATTGAGGTCTGTGGGAGGTTCTGGATATCATGTGTAATGTGTAGAGGATACTTTTCCTTTATAATTAATCATTAGGCACATAGATGGAACTTTTGATTCTAATGAGCAAGGCATTGGTTTAACTTTGTGCCATAATGATGTGATTGTGTGGTACTTACACCTTCTTGTCTCTGCCACATGTAGTGCTGTCCCTCATCTTCAGACGGCTGGATGATGTGTCACTGTGGCATTGTAGCCAGGTTTGCCGCCGCTGGCGGCATATTCTGGAGTGTGAACTCAGTGAAGATCACTGGTCTTTGTTCATCAAACACCGTTGGCCTCTCTTCAAGCCTCCTCACAAAGTCACTTCTTGGAGGATCCTTTACAGCCGTCTGTGCGTACCACTTATTTTCTGCAAGAAACAAGTGGCTTGTAGTTTGTAGATTGCATGTGCCATGGAGCACTGGAAACCATTTTTATTGGGCTCTACATAGACGTAACCAAAGTTTCTAGATTTCATTTTATTTGATGAAATCAAGAGTTCAATGAAAACTTGTCCGGGTGGAATTCCTCATACTGAAAGATAAAACGGACGCCAACCAAAAACATAAAGATTAGAAAGCAAGATGTTTCAGCTACCATGCGAGGGCCTTGTATAGGAACTGAAAGGTCTTGCTTTCTTTTATTCTCATTTTATTTTATTGTAAAGGCTATGCTACTGTAGCCAACACTACTGATCCTGAGAGGGTTGTCTTTGTACTAGTTTGCTATGGCTGCATTGTATAAGAGGGAGCACTTTGTGTGGACTTTCTTACCATGGGTACAGAGCTACAAGTTCTATTGTGTTTGTTCCCGCTTCCTTTCTACAGGCTGTCCCAGCTGTTGCCCACCGAACTTTAAAAACAGACTGATCATCCTACAGGACTAAGACCAAATGCATGTTGTTCAGAGTCTAGTTGAGAAGCTATTGGTAATTTTGATGCAAAAGCTTCAAATGGCCCATTGAGCAAAAAAGCCAGCATCTGTCGTATGGACAAGCGAGAAACAGTCCCTAAATTTTCATTGGCTGCGACGCCATGTCATGAGCGTGCCTTGACGGAGCAGAGCAGGGGAAAGGGGCCCGATGTTGCCGTTATAGCATTCCAAGTGTTGCTTCACTTCACTTATTTCCTTAAAGACCCTCATGTGAGGGTATTACATTAGGGGTGGGACACAAATAGATTAACAGAATACAGAAAAAATGTTGGACGAGTTATGCAAACAAAAATGATTATCGTGATGCAAGCACACGCGTAATTTGTTTAAGAAACATAGATAGGCATGTGATGGCAGCAAGTTCTTGGGGAAGGCCGTTCCAGTCGCTAGCAGTCCGGGGAAAGAATGACGAAGAAAAAGTTGTGCGTGCTTGTGGTCAAGATACCTGCTGCTAATGTCCGGTGTGAAGAGAGAAGCATGATGGGGGAGGGCAGATGTAGGGTTCCTGTGATAGCTCAGAATAAAAGAATTTATGAAATAAGCATAAACTAGCAATGTGGCGACGAAGTGCAAGAGTAGGTAGGTTGGACTGCGATTTCGGAGATAATATGCTGATATCAAAAGAGTACGAGGAATGAATGAATCTAGTTGCCCTGTTTTGAACTGATTCAAGTGAATTAGCAAGGTATACTTGTTTCGGAGACCAGATGGGCGATGCATATTTTAATTTTGATCAAATTAATGATTTGTATGCGAGTAGCTTAACATGCTTGGGGGCATAGTGGAGATGACGCTTTAAGAAGCCAAGTTTTGTTAGCAGATGAAATAATGTTTGCGATATGGCTATTCCACGTAAGATCATGACTAAGATGAACACTGCGACATTAAGTGATTGGACAGGGTCGATAGGAACGTTAGGGATAGTGTAGGGAAACGGGAGAGGATTACTGTGACGGTGGAAAGATATATATTTGCATTTGTTTATATTAAGTCTCATTAGCCAGTCGTTGCACCAGTTTTGTACCAGATTTAGGTTATCTTGTAGGGATTGCTGGTTAAAGGTGTCAGTAACTGTTTTCTGAATGACGCAATTGTCGGCAAACATCCGAATATGGCAATCTAATTTCTGAGGTAGGTCGTTAATATAAGTTAAAAAGAAAAGTGGCCCTAGGACAGATCCTTATGGCACCCCTGAAGAAAATAGTAATAAGTTAGACATTTGTTTATTAATGACGACTGATTAAGAGCTGTGAGTCAAGAATTCTTTTATCCATGCTAGTATGTCACAATGCAAATTTAGGCCGGAAAGTTTCAGGAATAGGCGGTTATGGGGTATCTTGTCAAATGCCTTAGCAAAGTCGAGGAAGATTGCGTCAGTTTGGAGGTTAGCGTCAAGGTTGGCATGCTGGTCATGAACGAAAATGGCTAGTTGAGTTTCACAGGAGTATCCTTTACGAAATCCATGCTGTGATGAATGAAAGAACTTATTTGAGTCCAGAAACTGCATTGTTAAAGAGTAAATGACGTGTTCCATGAGCTTGCAGGGTATGTTGGTTAGTGATATGGGGCGGTAGTTAAGTGGTGAATCTTTTTTACCCGACTTGTGGACTGGGACGACCTTCCCCACTTTCCAGTCGTGGGGTAGGATACCTGTAGAAACAGACTGCGAGAACAGCAAGCATAAAAACTTGGCAAACATATGGCGA